>NC_073350.2:20348125-20951250 GCF_027580225.2 Misgurnus anguillicaudatus | reverse complement strand
CCTCTGGGGTGCGTTTAATATTTCAATGCACAGTCACACTCAGTGCTCCTGCCTATCACGATACCAATAATCAGAATAATTTACAGCAGCATTTTAAAGTTATGGTCCCATAAACTTGCCATTTTTGACAAGACAGTTTCAGACACTGCATTTTAACCAAATTAGAGGTGCAATATCTCAGTTGGCCTCTGGGGTGCGTTTAATATCTCAATGCAGGGTCACACTCAGTGCTCCTGCCTATCACCATAGCAAAAATCAGACTTATTTACAGCAGCATTTTAAAGTTATGGTCCCATAAACTTGGCATTTTTGACAATACAGTTACAGACAATGCATTTTAACCAAATTTGAGGTGCAATATCTCAGTTGGCCTCTGGGGTGCGTTTAATATCTCAATGCAGGGTCACACTCAGTGCTCCTGCCTATCACCATAGCAAAAATCCGACTTATTTACAGCAGCATTTTAAAGTTATGGTCCCATAAACTTGCCATTTTTGACAAGACAGTTACAGACACTGCATTTTAACCAAATTAGAGGTGCAATATCTCAGTTGGCCTCTGGGTTGCGTTTAATTATTCAATGCAGAGTCACACTCAGTGCTCCTGTCTATCACCATAGGAAAAATCAGAATAATTTACAGCAGCATTTTAAAGTTATGGTCCCATAAACTTGCCATTTTTGACTAGACAGTTAAAGTAATTACACTTTAACCAAATTTGAGGTGCTATATCTCAGTTGCCCTCTGGGGTGCGTTTAATATTTCAATGCAGGGTCACACTCAGTACTCCTGCCTATCACCATAGCAAAAATCCGACTTATTTACAGCAGCATTTTAAAGTTATGGTCCCATAAACTTGCAATTTTTGACAATACAGTTACAGACACTGCATTTTAACCAAATTTGAGGTGCTATATCTCAGTTGGCCTCTGGGGTGCGTTTGATATCTCAATGCAGTGTCACACTTAGTGCTCCTGCCTATCACCATACCAAAAATCCGACTTATTTACAGCAGCATTTTAAAGTTATGGTCCCATAAACTTGCAATTTTTTACAATACAGTTACAAACACTGCATTTTAACCATATTTGAGGTGCAATATCTCAGTTGGCCTCTGGGGTGCGTTTAATATCTCAATGCAGCTTCACACTCAGTGCTCCTGCCTATCACCATAGCAAAAATCAGAATAATTTACAGCAGCATTTTTAAGTAATGGTCCCATAAACTTGGAATTTTTGACAATACAGATACAGACACTGCATTTTAACCATATTTGAGGTGCAATATCTCAGTTGACCTCTGGGGTGCGTTTAATAACTCAATGCAGGGTCACACTCAGTGCTCCTGCCTATCAACATAGCAAAAATCAGAATAATTTACAGCAGCATTTTAAAGTTATGGTTCCATAAACTTGCCATTTTTGACTAGACAGTTAAAGTAATTACACTTTAACCAAATTTGAGGTGCTATATCTCAGTTGCCCTCTGGGGTGCGTTTAATATTTCAATGCACAGTCACACCCAGTGCTCCTGCCTATCACGATACCAATAATCAGAATAATTTACAGCAGCATTTTAAAGTTATGGTCCCATAAACTTGCCATTTTTGACAAGACAGTTTCAGACACTGCACTTCAACCAAACCAGAGGCGCAACATCTCAGCTGGCCTCCGGGGCGCGTTCAATAACCCAATGAAGGGTCATACTCAGTGCTCCTGCCTATCACCATAGCAAAAATCAGACTTATTTACAGCAGCATTTTAAAGTTATGGTCCCATAAACTTGGCATTTTTGACAATACAGTTACAGACAATGCATTTTAACCAAATTTGAGGTGCAATATCTCAGTTGGCCTCTGGGGTGCGTTTAATATCTCAATGCAGGGTCACACTCAGTGCTCCTGCCTATCACCATAGCAAAAATCCGACTTATTTACAGCAGCATTTTAAAGTTATGGTCCCATAAACTTGCCATTTTTGACAAGACAGTTACAGACACTGCATTTTAACCAAATTAGAGGTGCAATATCTCAGTTGGCCTCTGGGTTGCGTTTAATTATTCAATGCAGAGTCACACTCAGTGCTCCTGTCTATCACCATAGGAAAAATCAGAATAATTTACAGCAGCATTTTAAAGTTATGGTCCCATAAACTTGCCATTTTTGACTAGACAGTTAAAGTAATTACACTTTAACCAAATTTGAGGTGCTATATCTCAGTTGCCCTCTGGGGTGCGTTTAATATTTCAATGCACAGTCACACTCAGTGCTCCTGCCTATCACGATACCAATAATCAGAATAATTTACAGCAGCATTTTAAAGATATGGTCCCATAATCTTGGCATTTTTCGCAATACAGTAACAGACACTGCACTTTAATCAAATTTATGGTGCTATATCTCAGTTGCCCTCTGGGGTGCGTTTAATATTTCAATGCACAGTCACACTCAGTGCTCCTGCCTATCATCATACAAAAAATCAGACTTATTTACAGCAGCATTTCAAAGTTATGGTCCCATAAACTTGCCATTTTTGACTAGACCGTTAAAGTAATTACACTTTAACCAAACTTGAGGCGCCACATCTCAGCTGCCCTCCGGGGCGCGTTTAATATTTCAATGCACAGTCACACTCAGTGCTCCTGCCTATCACGATACCAATAATCAGAATAATTTACAGCAGCATTTTAAAGTTATGGTCCCATAAACTTGCCATTTTTGACAAGACAGTTTCAGACACTGCATTTTAACCAAATTAGAGGTGCAATATCTCAGTTGGCCTCTGGGGTGCGTTTAATATCTCAATGCAGGGTCACACTCAGTGCTCCTGCCTATCACCATAGCAAAAATCAGACTTATTTACAGCAGCATTTTAAAGTTATGGTCCCATAAACTTGGCATTTTTGACAATACAGTTACAGACAATGCATTTTAACCAAATTTGAGGTGCAATATCTCAGTTGGCCTCTGGGGTGCGTTTAATATCTCAATGCAGGGTCACACTCAGTGCTCCTGCCTATCACCATAGCAAAAATCCGACTTATTTACAGCAGCATTTTAAAGTTATGGTCCCATAAACTTGCCATTTTTGACAAGACAGTTACAGACACTGCATTTTAACCAAATTAGAGGTGCAATATCTCAGTTGGCCTCTGGGTTGCGTTTAATTATTCAATGCAGAGTCACACTCAGTGCTCCTGTCTATCACCATAGGAAAAATCAGAATAATTTACAGCAGCATTTTAAAGTTATGGTCCCATAAACTTGCCATTTTTGACTAGACCGTTAAAGTAATTACACTTTAACCAAACTTGAGGCGCCACATCTCAGCTGCCCTCCGGGGCGCGTTCAACACTTCAACGCAGGGCCACACTCAGTGCTCCTGCCCATCACCATAGCAAAAATCAGACTTATTTACAGCAGCATTTTAAAGTTATGGTCCCATAAACTTGGCATTTTTGACAATACAGTTACAGACACTGCATTTTAACCAAATTTGAGGTGCTATATCTCAGTTGGCCTCTGGGGTGCGTTTGATATCTCAATGCAGTGTCACACTTAGTGCTCCTGCCTATCACCATACCAAAAATCCGACTTATTTACAGCAGCATTTTAAAGTTATGGTCCCATAAACTTGCAATTTTTTACAATACAGTTACAAACACTGCATTTTAACCATATTTGAGGTGCAATATCTCAGTTGGCCTCTGGGGTGCGTTTAATATCTCAATGCAGCGCCACACCCAGCGCTCCTGCCCATCACCATAGCAAAAATCAGAATAATTTACAGCAGCATTTTTAAGTAATGGTCCCATAAACTTGGAATTTTTGACAATACAGATACAGACACTGCATTTTAACCATATTTGAGGTGCAATATCTCAGTTGACCTCTGGGGTGCGTTTAATAACTCAATGCAGGGTCACACTCAGTGCTCCTGCCTATCAACATAGCAAAAATCAGAATAATTTACAGCAGCATTTTAAAGTTATGGTTCCATAAACTTGCCATTTTTGACTAGACAGTTAAAGTAATTACACTTTAACCAAATTTGAGGTGCTATATCTCAGTTGCCCTCTGGGGTGCGTTTAATATTTCAATGCAGGGTCACACTCAGTACTCCTGCCTATCACCATAGTAAAAATCAGACTTATTTACAGCAGCATTTTAAAGTTATGGTCCCATAAACTTGGAATTTTTGACAATACAGTTACAGACACTGCATTTTAACCAAATTTGAGGTGCTATATCTCAGTTGGCCTCTGGGGTGCGTTTAATATCTCAATGCAGTGTCACACTCAGTGCTCCTGTCTATCACCATAGCAAGAATCAGACCTATTTACAGCAGCATTTTAAAGTTATGGTCCCATAAACTTGCCATTTTTGACAAGACAGTTACAGACACTGCATTTTAACCAAATTAGAGGTGCAATATCTCAGTTGGCCTCTGGGGTGCGTTTAATATTTCAATGCAGCGTCACACTCAGTGCTCCTTCCTATCACCATAGTAAAAATCAGACTTATTTACAGCAGCATTTTAAAGTTATGGTCCCATAAACTTGGAATTTTTGACAATACAGTTACAGACACTGCATTTTAACCAAATTTGAGGTGCTATATCTCAGTTGGCCTCCGGGGCGCGTTCAACACCTCAATGCAGTGTCACACTCAGTGCTCCTGTCTATCATTATAGCAAGAATCAGACCTATTTACAGCAGCATTTTAAAGTTATGGTCCCATAAACTTGCCATTTTTGACAAGACAGTTACAGACACTGCATTTTAACCAAATTAGAGGTGCAATATCTCAGTTGGCCTCTGGGGTGCGTTTAATATCTCAATGCAGCTTCACACTCAGTGCTCCTGCCTATCACCATACCAAGAATCAGAATAATTTACAGCAGCATTTTTAAGTAATGGTCCCATAAACTTGGAATTTTTGACAATACAGATACAGACACTGCATTTTAACCATATTTGAGGTGCAATATCTCAGTTGACCTCTGGGGTGCGTTTAATAACTCAATGCAGGGTCACACTCAGTGCTCCTGCCTATCAACATAGCAAAAATCAGAATAATTTACAGCAGCATTTTAAAGTTATGGTTCCATAAACTTGCCATTTTTGACTAGACAGTTAAAGTAATTACACTTTAACCAAATTTGAGGTGCTATATCTCAGTTGCCCTCTGGGGTGCGTTTAATATTTCAATGCAGGGTCACACTCAGTACTCCTGCCTATCACCATAGTAAAAATCAGACTTATTTACAGCAGCATTTTAAAGTTATGGTCCCATAAACTTGGAATTTTTGACAATACAGTTACAGACACTGCATTTTAACCAAATTTGAGGTGCTATATCTCAGTTGGCCTCTGGGGTGCGTTTAATATCTCAATGCAGTGTCACACTCAGTGCTCCTGTCTATCACCATAGCAAGAATCAGACCTATTTACAGCAGCATTTTAAAGTTATGGTCCCATAAACTTGCCATTTTTGACAAGACAGTTACAGACACTGCATTTTAACCAAATTTGAGGTGCTATATCTCAGTTGGCCTCTGGGGTGCGTTTAATATCTCAATGCAGTGTCACACTCAGTGCTCCTGCCTATCACCATACCAAGAATCAGAATAATTTACAGCAGCATTTTAAAGTTATGGTCCCATAAACTTGCCATTTTTGACAAGACAGTTACAGACACTGCATTTTAACCAAATTAGAGGTGCAATATCTCAGTTGGCCTCTGGGGTGCGTTTAATATTTCAATGCAGCGTCACACTCAGTGCTCCTGCCTATCATCATACAAAAAATCAGACTCATTTACAGCAGCATTTTAAAGTTATGGTCCCATAAACTTGCCATTTTTGACAATACAGTTACAGACAATGCATTTTAACCAAATTTGAGGTGCAATATCTCAGTTGGCCTCTGGGGTGCGTTTAATATCTCAATGCAGGGTCACACTCAGTGCTCCTGCCTATCACCATAGCAAAAATCCGACTTATTTACAGCAGCATTTTAAAGTTATGGTCCCATAAACTTGCCATTTTTGACAAGACAGTTACAGACACTGCATTTTAACCAAATTAGAGGTGCAATATCTCAGTTGGTCTCTGGGTTGCGTTTAATTATTCAATGCAGAGTCACACTCAGTGCTCCTGTCTATCACCATAGGAAAAATCAGAATAATTTACAGCAGCATTTTAAAGTTATGGTCCCATAAACTTGCCATTTTTGACTAGACAGTTAAAGTAATTACACTTTAACCAAATTTGAGGTGCTATATCTCAGTTGCCCTCTGAGGTGCGTTTAATATTTCAATGCAGGGTCACACTCAGTACTCCTGCCTATCACCATAGCAAAAATCAGACTTATTTACAGCAGCATTTTAAAGTTATGGTCCCATAAACTTGGCATTTTTGACAATACAGTTACAGACACTGCATTTTAACCAAATTTGAGGTGCTATATCTCAGTTGGCCTCTGGGGTGCGTTTGATATCTCAATGCAGTGTCACACTTAGTGCTCCTGCCTATCACCATACCAAAAATCAGACTTATTTACAGCAGCATTTTAAAGTTATGGTCCCATAAACTTGCAATTTTTTACAATACAGTTACAAACACTGCATTTTAACCATATTTGAGGTGCAATATCTCAGTTGGCCTCTGGGGTGCGTTTAATATCTCAATGCAGCTTCACACTCAGTGCTCCTGCCTATCACCATAGCAAAAATCAGAATAATTTACAGCAGCATTTTTAAGTAATGGTCCCATAAACTTGGAATTTTTGACAATACAGATACAGACACTGCATTTTAACCATATTTGAGGTGCAATATCTCAGTTGACCTCTGGGGTGCGTTTAATAACTCAATGCAGGGTCACACTCAGTGCTCCTGCCTATCAACATAGCAAAAATCAGAATAATTTACAGCAGCATTTTAAAGTTATGGTTCCATAAACTTGCCATTTTTGACTAGACAGTTAAAGTAATTACACTTTAACCAAATTTGAGGTGCTATATCTCAGTTGCCCTCTGGGGTGCGTTTAATATTTCAATGCAGGGTCACACTCAGTACTCCTGCCTATCACCATAGTAAAAATCAGACTTATTTACAGCAGTATTTTAAAGTTATGGTCCCATAAACTTGGAATTTTTGACAATACAGTTACAGACACTGCATTTTAACCAAATTTGAGGTGCTATATCTCAGTTGGCCTCTGGGGTGCGTTTAATATCTCAATGCAGTGTCACACTCAGTGCTCCTGTCTATCACCATAGCAAGAATCAGACCTATTTACAGCAGCATTTTAAAGTTATGGTTCCATAAACTTGCCATTTTTGACAAGACAGTTACAGACACTGCATTTTAACCAAATTAGAGGTGCAATATCTCAGTTGGCCTCTGGGGTGCGTTTAATATCTCAATGCAGCTTCACACTCAGTGCTCCTGCCTATCACCATACCAAGAATCAGAATAATTTACAGCAGCATTTTAAAGTTATGGTCCCATAAACTTGCCATTTTTGACAAGACAGTTACAGACACTGCATTTTAACCAAATTAGAGGTGCAATATCTCAGTTGGCCTCTGGGGTGCGTTTAATATTTCAATGCAGCGTCACACTCAGTGCTCCTTCCTATCACCATACAAAAAATCAGACTCATTTACAGCAGCATTTTAAAGTTATGGTCCCATAAACTTGCCATTTTTGACTAGACAGTTAAAGTAATTACACTTTAACCAAATTTGAGGTGCTGTATCTCAGTTGCCCTCTGGGGTGCGTTTAATATTTCAATGCACAGTCACACTCAGTGCTCCTGCCTATCACCATAGCAAAAATCAGAATAATTTACAGCAGCATTTTAAAGTAATGGTCCCATAAACTTGGCATTTTTGACAATACAGTTACAGACACTGCATTTTAACCAAATTTGAGGTGCTATATCTCAGTTGGCCTCTGGGGTGCGTTTAATAACTCAATGAAGGGTCACACTCAGTGCTCCTGCCTATCAACATAGCAAGAATCAGACTTATTTACAGCAGCATTTTAAAGTTATGGTCCCATAAACTTGGCATTTTTGACAATACAGTTACAGACACTGCATTTTAACCAAATTTGAGGTGCTATATCTCAGTTGGCCTCTGGGGTGCGTTTAATATTTCAATGCAGCGTCACACTCAGTGCTCCTGCCTATCACCATACAAAAAATCAGACTCATTTACAGCAGCATTTTAAAGTTATGGTCCCATAAACTTGCCATTTTTGACTAGACAGTTAAAGTAATTACACTTTAACCAAATTTGAGGTGCTATATCTCAGTTGCCCTCTGGGGTGCGTTTAATATTTCAATGCACAGTCACACTCAGTGCTCCTGCCTATCACGATACCAATAATCAGAATAATTTACAGCAGCATTTTAAAGTTATGGTCCCATAAACTTGCCATTTTTGACAAGACAGTTTCAGCCACTGCATTTTAACCAAATTAGAGGTGCAATATCTCAGTTGGCCTCTGGGGTGCGTTTAATATCTCAATGCAGCGTCACACTCAGTGCTCCTGCCTACCACCATAGCAAAAATCAGACTTATTTACAGCAGCATTTTAAAGTTATGGTCCCATAAACTTGCCATTTTTGACAAGACAGTTACAGACACTGCATTTTAACCAAATTAGAGGTGCAATATCTCAGTTGGTCTCTGGGGTGCGTTTAATATCTCAATGCAGCGTCGCACTCAGTGCTCCTGCCTATCACCATAGCAAAAATCCGACTTATTTACAGCAGCATTTTAAAGTAATGGTCCCATAAACTTGGCATTTTTGACAATACAGATACAGACACTGCATTTTAACCATATTTGAGGTGCAATATCTCAGTTGGCCTCTGGGGTGCGTTTAATATCTCAATGCAGCGTCACACTCAGTGCTCCTGCCTACCACCATAGCAAAAATCAGACTTATTTACAGCAGCATTTTAAAGTTATGGTCCCATAAACTTGCCATTTTTGACAAGACAGTTACAGACACTGCATTTTAACCAAATTAGAGGTGCAATATCTCAGTTGGTCTCTGGGGTGCGTTTAATATCTCAATGCAGCGTCACACTCAGTGCTCCTGCCTATCACTACAGCAAAAATCAGAATAATTTACAGCAGCATTTTAAAGTAATGGTCCCATAAACTTGGCATTTTTGACAATACAGATACAGACACTGCATTTTAACCATATTTGAGGTGCAATATCTCAGTTGGCCTCTGGGGTGCGTTTAATAACTCAATGCAGGGTCACACTCAGTGCTCCTGCCTATCAACATAGCAAGAATCAGACTTATTTACAGCAGCATTTTAAAGTTATGGTCCCATAAACTTGGCATTTTTGACAATACAGTTACAGACACTGCATTTTAACCAAATTTGAGGTGCTATATCTCAGTTGGCCTTGGGGTGCGTTTAATATCTCAATGCAGTGTCACACTCAGTGCTCCTGCCTATCACCATACCAAAAATCAGACTTATTTACAGCAGCATTTTAAAGTTATGATCCCATAAACTTGCCATTTTTTACAATACAGTTACAAACACTGCATTTTAACCAAATTTGAGGTACAATATCTCAGTTGGCCTCTGGGGTGCGTTTAATATCTCAATGCAGCGTCACACTCAGTGCTCCTGCCTATCACCATAGCGAAAATCAGAATAATTTACAGCAGCATTTTAAAGTAATGGTCCCATAAACTTGGCATTTTTGACAATACAGATACAGACACTGCATTTTAACCATATTTGAGGTGCAATATCTCAGTTGGCCTCTGGGGTGCGTTTAATATCTCAATGCAGGGTCACACTCAGTGCTCCTGCCTATCAACATAGCAAGAATCAGACTTATTTACAGCAGCATTTTAAAGTTATGGTCCCATAAACTTGCCATTTTTGACAAGACAGTTACAGACACTGCATTTTAACCAAATTCGAGGTGCAATATCTCAGTTGGCCTCTGGGGTGCGTTTAATATTTCAATGCAGGGTCACACTCAGTGCTCCTGCCTATCATCATACAAAAAATCAGACTTATTTACAGCAGCATTTTAAAGTTATGGTCCCATAAACTTGCCATTTTTGACTAGACAGTTAAAGTAATTACACTTTAACCATATTTGAGGTGCAATATCTCAGTTGGCCTCTGGGGTGCGTTTAATATCTCAATGCAGGGTCACACTCAGTGCTCCTGCCTATCAACATAGCAAGAATCAGACTTATTTACAGCAGCATTTTAAAGTTATGGTCCCATAAACTTGCCATTTTTGACAAGACAGTTACAGACACTGCATTTTAACCAAATTCGAGGTGCAATATCTCAGTTGGCCTCTGGGGTGCGTTTAATATTTCAATGCAGGGTCACACTCAGTGCTCCTGTCTATCACCATAGCAAAGATCAGAATAATTTACAGCAGGATTTTAAAGTTATGGTCCCATAAACTTGCCATTTTTGACAAGACAGTTACAGACACTGCATTTTAACCAAATTAGAGGTGCAATATCTCAGTTAGCCTCTAGGGTGCGTTCAATATTTCAATGCAAAGTCACACGCAGTGCTCCTGTCTATCACCATAGCAAAAATCAGACTTATTTACAGCAGCATTTTAAAGTTATGGTCCCATAAACTTGCCATTTTTGACTAGACAGTTAAAGTAATTACACTTTAACCAAATTTGAGGTGCTATATCTCAATTGCCCTCTGGGGTGCGTTTAATATTTCAATGCAAGGTCACACTCAGTACTCCTGCCAATCAGCATACCAAAAATCAGAATAATTTACAGCAGCATTTTAAAGTTATGGTCCCATAATCTTGGCATTTTTGACAATACAGTTACAGACACTGCATTTTAACCAAATTTGAGGTGCTATATCTCAGTTGGCCTCTGGGGTGCGTTTAATATCTCAATGCAGTTTCACACTCAGTGCTCCTGCCTATCACCATACCAAAAATCAGACTTATTTACAGCAGCATTTTAAAGTTATGGTCCCATAAACTTGGCATTTTTGACAATACAGATACAGACACTGCATTTTAACCATATTTGAGGTCCAATATCTTAGTTGGCCTCGGGGGTGCGTTTAATAACTCAATGCAGGGTCACACTCAGTGCTCCTGTCTATCACCATGCCAAACATCAGACTTATTTACAGCAGCATTTTAAAGTTATGGTCACATAAACTTGGCATTTTTTGACAATACATTTACAGGCATTGCATTTTAACCAAATTTGAGGTGCTATATCTCAGTTGTCCTCTGGGGTGCGTTTAATATTTCAATGCAAGTTTATGGGACCATAACTTTCAAATGCTGATGTAAATTATTCTGATTTTTGGTATATTGATAGACAGGAGCACTGAGTGTGACGCTGCATTGAAATATTAAACGCACCCCAGAGGCCAACTGAGATATTTCACCGCAAATATGGTTAAAATGCAATGTCTGTAACTGTATTGTCAAAAATGGCAAGTTTATGGGACCATAACTTTAAAATGCTGCAGTAAATAGGTCGGATTTTTGGCGTGGTGATAGACGGGGGGACTTAGTGTGACGCTGCATTGAAATATTAAACGCACCCCAGAGGGCAACTGAGATTTAGCACCTCAAATATGGTTAAAATGCAATGTCTATTAACTGTATTGTCAAAATTGCCAAGTTTATGGGACCATAACTTTAAAATGCTGCTGTAAATAAGTCTGATGTTTGGCATGGTGATAGACAGGAGCACTGACTGTGACCCTGCATTGAAATATTAAACGCACCCCAGAGGACAACTGAGATATAGCACCTCAAATATGGTTAAAATGCAATGTCTATTAACTGTATTGTCAAAAATGCCAAGTTTATGGGACCATAACTTTAAAATGCTGCTGTAAATAAGTCTGATGTTTGGCATGGTGATAGACAGGAGCACTGACTGTGACCCTGCATTGAAATATTAAACGCACCCCAGAGGACAACTGAGATATAGCACCTCAAATATGGTTAAAATGCAATGTCTATTAACTGTATTGTCAAAAATACCAAGTTTATGGGACCATAACTTTAAATTGCTGCTGTAAATAAGTCTGATGTTTGGCATGGTGATAGACAGGAGCACTGACTGTGAGGCTGCATTGAAATAATAAACGCACCCAGAGGGCAACTGAGATATAGCACCTCAAATATGGTTAAAATGCAATGTCAATTAACTGTATTGTCAAAAATGCCAAGTTTATGGGACCATAACTTTAAAATGCTGCTGTAAATAAGTGTGATTTTTGGTATGGTGATAGACAGGAGCACTGACTGTGAGCCTGCATTGAAATATTAAACGCACCCCAGAGGTCAACTGAGATATAGCAGCTCAAAAATGGTAAATATGCAATGTCTATTAACTGTATTGTCAAAATTGCCAAGTTTTTGTGACCATAACTTTAAAATGCTGCTGTAAATAAGTCTGATGTTTGGCATGGTGATAGACAGAAGCACTGACTGTGACCCTGCATTGAAATATTAAACGCACCCCAGAGGACAACTGAGATATAGCACCACAAATATGGTTAAAATGCACTGTCTGTAACTGTATTGTCAAAAAATGGCAAGTTTATGTGACCACAACTTTAAAATGCTGCAGTAAATAGGGCTGATTTTTGGCATGGTGATAGACGGCGCGACTTAGTGTGAGGCTGCATTGAAATATTAAACGCACCCCAGAGGGCAACTGAGATATAGCAGCTCAAAAATGGTAAATATGCAATGTCTATTAACTGTATTGTCAAAAATGGCAAATTTATGGGACCATACCTTTAAAATGCTGCTGTAAATAAGTGTGATTTTTGGTATGGTGATAGACAGGAGCACTGACTGTGAGCCTGCATTGAAATATTAAACGCACCCCAGAGGACAACCGAGACACAGCACCTAAAACATGGCTAAAACGCACCGCCTGTAACTGTACTGTCAAAAAATGGCAAGTTTATGTGACCACAACTTTAAAATGCTGCAGTAAATATGGCTGATTTTTGGCATGGTGATAGACGGCGCGACTTAGTGTGAGGCTGCATTGAAATATTAAACGCACCCCAGAGGGCAACTGAGATATAGCAGCTCAAAAATGGTAAATATGCAATGTCTATTAACTGTATTGTTAAAATTGCCAAGTTTATGTGACCATAACTTTAAAATGCTGCTGTAAATAAGTCTGATGTTTGGCATGGTGATAGACAGGAGCACTGACTGTGACCCTGCATTGAAATATTAAACGCACCCCAGAGGACAACTGAGATATAGCACCACAAATATGGTTAAAATGCACTGTCTGTAACTGTATTGTCAAAAAATGGCAAGTTTATGTGACCATAACTTGAAAATGCTGCTGTAAATAAGTCTGATGTTTGGCATGGTGATAGACAGGAGCACTGACTGTGAGGCAGCATTGAAATATTAAACGCACCCCAGAGGGCAACTGAGACATAGCAGCTCAAAAATGGTAAATGTGCAATGTCAATTAACTGTATTGTCAAAATGGCAAGTTTATGTGACCATAACTTTAAAATACTGCAGTAAATAGGTCTGATTTTTGGCGTGGTGATAGACGGGGAGACTTAGTGTGATGCTGCATTGAAATATTAAACGCACCCCAGAGGGCAACTGAGATATAGCACCTCAAATATGGTTAAAATGCAATGTCAATTAACTGTATTGTCAAAAATGCCAAGTTTATGGGACCATAACTTTAAAATGCTGCTGTAAATAAGTGTGATTTTTGGTATGGTGATAGACAGGAGCACTGACTGTGGGCCAATCCCATTTCTCTGTCTTACCCCTTCCCCTTACCCCTACCCCTTAGTTTTGCACGTTCACGTGAGAGTAAGGGCTATCCCAATTCTCGTTTTGATCAAGGGGTAGGGCTAAGGGCAAGTGGTAGATACCCCTTAAAACCAAGAATTTCCGCGAGCTTACTTGAAACCAAGGGGTACCCAGAATACACTGCGCAACCGGCAAAAATGGCGGCCAGAGCGTCCCATAAATGTAAGTATTTTCGGCTTAATAATTAATTTAAAAATTAGTAACGTCTTGTTTTGTGCTCTACACAGTCCTGTTCATATATATTTGAATTATGTTCTTAATTTAAATGTTTTAAAATTTCGCTAGTTTGCTACGCTAACGTTACGTTGCTGATTTGCACAACATTCCCGTATTTGCTGATTTGCACAACATTCCCGTATTTCTCTAACTAGCCATGAATGGACTGCATGCTTGTCTACAGTTTTAACTAAATTTCATTAACGTTAGCAGCGAATTTCGTTTGATATCAGTGCATAACACTACTTGCTTGGGAGACATCGGTACGTGCTTTTAAGTATACCGTCCTGTATCACACAGGGACGCCAGAAGAAACTCGGCGGCTGATTCGCTTTCGCTTACACTTGCACTCGGCATCTTGGAAGTTTGTGATCAACATTTGTCGCGTCTGGTGATGTTGCAGCCAGCAAACGACGATGTATGATGACGTAACCGTAACCAAGCGGTGTCTCATTTCATAGGGGTATGTTTTCACCCCTAGCGCTTAACACTTGGTTTTGAGGGACAAGGGCTAGGGGTAAGACGAAGTGGTAGGGGAAGGGGTAAGACAGAGAAATGGGATTGGCCCTGTGACACTGCATTGAAATATTAAACGCACCCCAGAGGACAACTGAGATATAGCACCACAAATATGGTTAAAATGCACTGTCTGTAACTGTATTGTCAAAAAATGGCAAGTTTATGTGACCATAACTTTAAAATGCTGCAGTAAATAGGGCTGATTTTTGGCATGGTGATGGACGGCGCGACTTAGAGTGAGGCTGCATTGAAATATTAAACGCACCCCAGAGGGCAACTGAGATATAGCAGCTCAAAAATGGTAAATATGCAATGTCTATTAACTGTATTGTCAAAAATGGCAAGTTTATGGGACCATAACTTTAAAATGCTGCTGTAAATAAGTGTGATTATTGGTATGGTGATAGACAGGAGCACTGACTGTGACACTGCATTGAAATATTAAACGCACCCCAGAGGACCACTGAGATATAGCACCACAAATATGGTTAAAATGCACTGTCTGTAACTGTATTGTCAAAAAATGGCAAGTTTATGTGACCACAACTTTAAAATGCTGCAGTAAATAGGGCTGATTTTTGGCATGGTGATAGACGGCGCGACTTAGTGTGAGGCTGCATTGAAATATTAAACGCACCCCAGAGGGCAACTGAGATATAGCAGCTCAAAAATGGTAAATATGCAATGTCTATTAACTGTATTGTCAAAAATGGCAAGTTTATGGGACCATACCTTTAAAATGCTGCTGTAAATAAGTGTGATTTTTGGTATGGTGATAGACAGGAGCACTGACTGTGAGCCTGCATTGAAATATTAAACGCACCCCAGAGGGCAACTGAGATATAGCAGCTCAAAAATGGTAAATATGCAATGTCTATTAACTTTATTGTCAAAATTGCCAAGTTTATGTGACCATAACTTTAATTGCTGCTGTAAATAAGTCTGATGTTTGGCATGGTGATAGACAGGAGCACTGACTGTGACCCTGCATTGAAATATTAAACGCACCCCAGAGGACAACTGAGATATAGCACCACAAATATGGTTAAAATGCACTGTCTGTAACTGTATTGTCAAAAAATGGCAAGTTTATGTGACCATAACTTTAAAATGCTGCAGCAAATAGGGCTGATTTTTGGCATGGTGATAGACAGGAGCACTGACTGTGAGGCTGCATTGAAATATTAAACGCACCCCAGAGGGCAACTGAGACATAGCAGCTCAAAAATGGTAAATGTGCAATGTCTATTAACTGTATTGTCAAAATGGCAAGTTTATGTGACCATAACTTTAAAATACTGCAGTAAATAAGTCTGATGTTTGGCATGGTGATAGACAGAAGCACTGACTGTGACCCTGCATTGAAATATTAAACGCACCCCAGAGGACAACTGAGATATAGCACCACAAATATGGTTAAAATGCACTGTCTGTAACTGTATTGTCAAAAAATGGCAAGTTTATGTGACCATAACTTTAAAATGCTGCATTGAAATATTAAACGCACCCCAGAGGGCAACTGAGATATAGCACCTCAAATATGGTTAAAATGCAATGTCTATTAACTGTATTGTCAAAAATGCCAAGTTCATGGGACCATAACTTTAAAATGCTGCTGTAAATAAGTCTGAACTTTGGTATGGTGATAGACAGGAGCATTGAGTGTGACCCTGCAGTGAAATCTTAAACGCATCCCAGAGGACAACTGAGATATAGCACCTCAAATATGGTTAAAATGCAATGTCTGTAACTGTATTGTCAAAAATGTCAAGTTTATGGGACCATAACTTTAAAATGCTGCTGTAAATAAGTGTGGTCTTTGGTATGGTGATTGACAGGAGCACTGAGTGTGACCCTGCATTGAAATATTAAATGCACCCCAGAGGGCAACTGGGATATAGCACCTCAATTTTGGTTAAAATGCAGTGTTTGTAACTATTGTCAAAAATTCTAAGTTTATAGGACCATAACATTAAAATGCTGCTGTAAATAAGTCTGATGTTTGGCATGGTGATAGACAGGGGCACTGACTGTGACCCTTTAGTGTAATATTATACGCACCCAAGAGGACAACTGAGATATAGCACCTCAAATATGGTTAAAATGCAATGTCCGTACTTGTATTGTCAAAAATGGCAAGTTTTTGGGACCATAACATTTTAAGATTTGTTCCTGAGGATAGACAAGAGCATTAAATGTGTCCCTTCAGTGAAAGTTTAAACGCACCGCAAAAATCAGCTCAGATATAGTGCCTAGAACTGAGCTGACTATGCACTGAGTCTTTAAAATAAATCCAGAGTGCTATGTAATAAGCAATAATTTGTATAACGAATGGACATTAAAAATTGAGTTTTTGTTGTGTCATAACGTCTTGTAAAGTATAAACAGCTACAATAAGTATCAGAACCAGAATCATAATCAAAATTAGCTTTGTTGGCCAGTTGTGCACACATGCACAGGAAATTCATTTTGGTTTCGTGCTTGCAGACATGCAGTGGACTTAAACGGCAAAAGAGCAGAATTTCATGTAAAGTTGAAAATTAAAACAAATAATATAGATAAGAAGCAAGTGAGAGAGTTATTTACAGATATCTAACATACAGATATCTATTTACAGAAGTACTGTCTATAAAACTGCATATAATGTACATTATACAATGTATTTGCAGAGTTACCCTGTTAAACCCTATGGGATATTGTAATATTCAATACTTTAAAACAGCAAGGTCGGAGCAAATGTGCTACTGTAACTGCTTAAGGTGAAGATGTCTTGTGGAAAAAAAATTCTGGCACAGTAAATTTGAAAATGTTGAGAGGGAGTGATAGGGGCTCTTCAAGAAATCTACTCTCGTCTCCACAGTTTGAAGCGGCCGGCCTCACTTCTGTGGTGGATTCATCATTTCTGGAGTCATCTGCAGACATCAAAACACACACACACACACACACACACACACACACACACACACACGCACACACACACACGCAAAGAGCACACGCTCACCCGTGCCACGCACACATACACACACACTCGCGCGCGCGCACGCACACACACACACACACACACACACACACACACACACAAAGCAAGCACACACTCACCCGTGCGCCCGCACACATACACACACACTCGCGCGCGCGCGCACACACACACACACTCGCGCGCGCGCGCGCACACACACACACACGCAAGCACACACACGTGCGCCCGCACACATACACGCACACTCGCGCGCGCACACACACACACACACACACACTCACTCACTCACAAGCACGCGCACACACACACACACACACACACACAAGCACGCCCCGCGCGCGCTCACACTCACACACACACACACACACACATACACGCAAACATCACAAAGACATACATATTGGGATCATTCATTAATGCAATACAAAGATGACACGTTTAACAATTTAATTTTACATTAACATATTTAGTGTATCTTTACATTCTGACACTATATTTTCTTTCATAACTCTGTTATTCTGTTTATTTTCAAATGTATATTACTCTCACAGCAACAAAACAAATATGATCACTCAAAACAGCATGAATGTGCTACAGTCCCTAAGCTGTGCGTGAAAAAGAAACTGCTAACGCGGTAGCGTCGCGTCTTTTAAGGTTGAACGAAAAGCGTCAATAAGAAGCTACGAATAAGAAGCTAGATACAGCCTCGTCAATTTCCTTGTGGGGAATTGCGATTTCCCGCACAGTAAAGCAAAAAATTGTAGCGTTGGTCCCACTGTGACGTTTAGTAGCTGATCTGATGATTTAAGGAGGCTTATCGTCGCGGTTTCATTTACGTTATCGACTGTATCTCAAACGAAACTCTGAATCTGTATCTCAAATGAAGTACTTTTGTAAATATCAACTTGACAAGTTTGTGCTTCGCAGTGCCACTAAAGCTGTATGCAATGAGACAAATATTCAGTTAGTCTAAGCCATGGATGGATGCTGTGTTTATCAAAAGCAAAATTTATTGAGGAAACGTTTCGCAGAGCTGGATTACCAAACATATTTTAAGAGATACGATTTATGAACTGCAGGATGGAGATGATGTAAACATAAAGGGTCACGATGGTGTCTTTTGCTACGCAATGTCTTGCTTCGATATATCGCATGTGTTGAACACGACGTCATGGCGTATCTACATCAAAACATGCTAAACGTAATCAATGACAACTTTTACAGCTAAATAATTGTTTTGTTTCGGTCTATGATTATTCTAAACACGTTTTTGTTTACTAATAATTTTGCTTACTAATCTGGATGACTGGATGTTTATTCATCTGAAAATACTTAACAAGACACATGATTAAGTTACATTTCCATAAACCGTAAAAAAACATTATATTTATACAACAGTAACTGAGCAAACCTGATTCTAGATTCAAGATTCAGCTTGTGTCAGAACCATTGCATTCTGGGTAATCAATATTTACACTAAAGCTTTACAGGCTTTCGTTACTAAGGGGAGTTCATATTTGTCATGGACTTTGTTTATCAACAGTGTTTTTTTACGATCAGTCCCTTATTTTAGTGTGCATGCTTCATTTAAGCAGGACAACGTTGTATTACATAAAGACCTTGACCTGTTTCAAGTGTTCTAGCAAAATATCGCATTGTATCTCTGAAACTACCCACACATCTAATCTTAGAGCAGAAGAAGAGACCAACAGGAGTAAAAACATGCCACAATTAAGGTTTTTATCAGTTCCAACATCACTTTTGAAACCGGATCTTGCAGACCAAACTGCAGAAGTAGATTGGGCTCAATTTTCAAAACTTTAACGAGGATCTTGTCCAGGTTTCTTAGATCCTCGCAGCAGGTCAGAGGTGCCACGTGTTTTAAATGAGTCACCTTCCCATGGGATTTGAGGTTTGTGTGGTTTGTAGTTTTACACTACACAACTCTGGTCCCATTATTATTATAGCTGTAGGTGTGGTTTTAACAGTTATGTAGGTCCTTTTTAAAGTATGTTTTGCATACTTGACAATCCAAGAACCACACAAATTTTACTGTCAGCTTTGATGATACCAAAGAGACAGAATTTAACCTCATGCTACTACCTGCCTGTCAGGTAGTGTCATGTGATCTTGTGGTCTCTGAACCAGTGTTACAGTGGAAAAACCACATGTAAGAAGTTACACATTAATGGAAGACGTCAGCATAGAGCAACACAAACCCTGATCAGCTGGTAGTAGCATACAACAAACCCTGGGCATGGAAGGAGCCTTGTGATATGTTGGGGTTGTGGGTGTGTTGGGGGAGGGGTGTATGTGAAGGACAGGGATGACAGCGGCCTCTTTGTCTTGGACTCTTGGAGCCGTGTGAACGCGTCTAAGTTGGCCCTGCCTCACGTGACGCAACTGCCCTCACTCCTCCCTGTCCTTTGTTTGGCCAATCTGGGAGCCACCCCTGGTTGAATGGGATTATAACCCAGCAGGGGATTGATTCCGGGGGCCTGTATCTGGCTGGCCTGGGGTCCCTGTGAAACAATGCAGATCCACCCTTCTTGCCACCCCTTCTGTCTTACTGCTCCCCTCCGGCCAAAACTCCATCATGAGACCCTGCCTGCATATGAAGCCTATGGGAGGCTGGTGCTCTTGGGAATGTAGGAGATGCTCAGGAAAGCTGTCTAGATGGAGATGCTTTTGGTTATGTAGTCCATCTGTTGGTGTCTGGGAAAGGTGTTTACCAACATCTAATTTTGCCAAAAATAACCAGGAGAATTTTCATTGCGGTTGACTGTTCCAGAGCTACTGGGAGATTTGGAGGTCAAAATTGGGCAGCAGAGCTGCCTGCAATGAAATCCCATTTGCCCGCCATAACTGCATATTAAAATCAAAACTATTCAGATAGGCTGTAATTGTGTGGTGCCTAATAAGGACACAACAAATGTAATGTTCTGTGTCTTCCTGCTGTATACCCAAATCTCTATGTATTTTTTAAGCTCGGCATTAATGTAGAAGTCAAGTGATGTGACACTGTTTTGTTTCATCATGTGCAATTGTTTTTGGAATCATTAAAGATGTGGAGCATTGGGAATGTAAGGAAACGTTTGTAAAACAGATGCTTTACTTCTCTCTTCATGTGTTTCCTCTCTCACTTTTTGTTCTAGTGCCACTTTTTTGGCGAAGGGGGTGAGAATTCCCTACAGTCGTGTTTGTGGGTGGAGTTTTAAGGCCTCTACTACGTTACAAAAGAAATAACCGGTCATAAATGGTTAGACACTAGTGTAAAACCACTCTTGAACATCTACAACTTTTGGCATTCGCTTTACTTGTTTAACTAAAGGCTTTTTAAATGAGCCATGGGCCATAGAGTTGTATACATGTGAAATGATACAACTCTCCTGCACAGAGGAATCATTCTGCTGTAGAAGAACTGATGCTGTATTGATGACTGTGCTGAAGGAGAATGATGGGGAGATCAGCTTGGCTCTCTGATTTGCTGAGCAAGCGAAGTCAATAAAAGTCAAATGATTCAAACCAGAACCGCACATGTTGGTTCTCCTAAACACAGATCTGCCATCTGTGACTAAATGTGTTTTATTCCATATCCGATTGAGGAATGGCGTAAGAGAGTGTGGTTGTTGTGTAATAGCTGATTATCCCCCTAACCAGTTGTAGTTAGTAGGGATGTAACGATTCAATCACGATTCAATCGCGGTCCTCATTAAAAATGCCTGTCTGAAATCGATTCTGAATCGCAAGGCTGCGATTCTTTGTTTTATGCACAGCTTGTGCCTGTATTACGGCATTTGGTCAGTAGGAAGTCCTTATCAATCTAAAATCATTATGAGTCGGAGTCGTTTATAACGTACATTTAAAAAAGCAACACTCGTTAAACAAAATCATTCAAAATATTCTTTATTATCATGAAAATACCTGAAACAATTTGAAGAACAGCGTATAAATATTCATGTGTAGACATTTCCTGGAATAGCGTTTGTAGTGCTACTTCTTGTGTGGCACAAAGGGAGTTTCTGCACGGGAGCGCCCTCTGGCGTTCGGATGTGCCGGGATTTCACCGTAATTCATTCAAATTCATTCATTGAGAAAACGCGCATTTGCACGATGAATCGTTACACCCCTAGTAGTTAGTAGTGCTTAGGAAGTCAAGCATCATTGTAGCTTATTAATGATCTGTTTACATTGATTTTAAGTGTATTTTCTTTCCTTAGGTATGTGTAGTCATTCATTTTGTATGGTAAAACAGCTAAGTGTAACACTACTACCAAAACTGTTAGTTGTAAACTGTAGATTTTCATACACGTTCCAGATGTTGCACTCTCTAAAAGTGGTATCTCCTTCTCTCCTGACAGAGCCTCATGAACGGGTTGTGCAACCCGTAGTGCCATCAAGCTCCTTTTTGCGTTCCTCCAACGGACTGCAGCACCTCCCTACTGGAAAATGTCCGCAGCGCAAACGCAAAATGATCGGGAGCAGCGCTGGGGCTGTTTGGAATCCCTGGGCCTCAGTCAGAAGGAGCTGGTCCTTGCAGAAGCACTGCAAATGGAGTACGATGCCCTTGCCCGCCACCGACAAGACAAGGGGCCAGCAAATGCGCTACCCCCTGACACCAGCAAATCATCCCCCTCTAAGAGCGAACCATCATTGCCTAGACGTGTACCCAGCCCTTCTTGGAATAATTTGCAACCGGGTGTGCCAACATCTGATCCCACATTAAATCACGACCAACCCGGGGTGTCAAACCTATCACGTTCAGCAGGTGAGTCCCACGGCTTTAGTAAGGAGCCTCGTTACATCCTTGATGAATGGGAAAATGATTTTGAAGGAACATCGCAATTACTAATGAAAGGACTCCCGCCACTCGATGAGCCTCCACCGGTACCGCCCAGAAATCCCATCCCCCAGAATGATTCGTTCATTGACCGTCGAAGCTCCACACCGAGGGATGTAAACTTGTATACTCCTGAGGTGGACCAACCCAAGCTTTCCTATGGAGATGCTCTGAACTATGATAACTTAAATGACTCTCTTAGCAAGCTGAATGGTGATTGGCCATCACCTCGAGGTCGAAGAGTAAATGGGGATAAAACGGGGAAGGTGGTGGCACGAAGCAACACCCTTCCTCCTCAGGTTCCCCCTCGAACCTATGTTGCATCTCAGAAGAGCACTAGAAGCCAGCGCAGAGTATCAATTGATCCGGTCAGCAGCTTTTCTTAAAACTCACCAAATGAAGCATTCACATCTCATTTGCAATTAACTAACAGGTTTTCATTTTTTTTATCCTTTTTAGGCATCTTTTGGGCCCAGGTCTAATGGCTTTGGATATGAACTCTTTCAGGTGTCTGAAGAGAGGGATGAGGAAGTAGCTGCTTTCTGTCATGTACTAGATGTGTAAGTTGCTGCCCTTTATACCAACCTCTTTAGTAATATAACATAAGGTATCAAAAATAAATACCAGTGGAATGTCACTTGTATGTTCAAATGGATAGCTAATTTGTGGTTCGAGCCCTTAGGCATATAGTTTAACGCATGGTTTTGTTTAAAATTTTGACAGGCTACGATCGGCGTACCCGTGTAACGACAGCTCTAAAAATGCAGGCTTTGTGTGGAGCCCATGCGTGACGCCGGAGGAGCTGCAACAGGGACTGGGGGTCAGCATCAAGGTCACGGTTTACAGTGCCCACTTCAGAGAACCAATCACTTTCTCCTGTGATGGTAAGCTAAAGCTTTTACTTTTTTATCATAACCCAACAATACAGCCAGATAAGCAATACAATCTCTGCATATGTTCGTACCTTGGAAATCAAACCCATGTCCTTTACACTGCGATCGCATTGCGATAACAATTGCGCTAGAGGAACTAACCTATAATCCAGTGCAAAGTTTGTAGACTTGAGATTATTAATATTTAAACATTTTGCATTAGCTTAGTCATAATTATTTTTGAGCTGTGTCAACACCATGGCTTTTTCCCCACATCCTGAAACTTTTTTGAAAGTACCAGAGAAACTGGAGAGGCTTTGGCCCCTGAATTCTCTTAATAGCATTACACTGAATGGGCGTTCTGCCAGCCATCTGTTTTGTGTACTCAATTAAAAGAGCCAGCTTTTCATTCACTTGCCTTGAAGGAACACTCGCACCACCCCACACACACGGAGCCACATAGACCGATATGGCCTCATGTGGAGAGATTAGAAAGGGGCGCGAGAAATGTGTTGCGAGCATGTTTTTATTCTCACTATTTCATTGCACTTGTTTTTTCTTTTGTTTTGCATCATTTGGCATGATTTCCCTCACATATGCCCTTTTTCATGGCAGCCTGCCATATGATATGATGAGCACAAATTGTGCTGCCATTTTAACACATGGGTCCCTTTTCACATCACAAGCACATTATATGCAGTTAAATGATTGGGATGTTATACAGTAATGGAAGTCTCTCTCTATTTTATCCATTAATTACAAACAACTTGGAAAATCATCAATTTATTTGGAACATTTTTTACGTCTGCCATTGTTTACTATTGGACAAACAGATGGCTCTATCCCAAAGTCATACCATCGGTTACTCCTGTGTCAGGCAATATCAAAATCAGTCTACAAATGGCTTACTTAGTTGTCTCTGCACATAAAATAAGGAATAAAATTCAAAGGTAATGATTTTATATTTTACTGCTGAGAACATCCATAAAATTTTGTAGCAATGGTGTGCCAACTTTTATTGTTTTGCTTTTAATTTAAACTTTGTGCAATAAAAGATCTATTTCGTCTATGTCTGCCATCAGTTTGAGTCCATTATAACAGTTCATTGCTGGTTTGCTGGAAGACTAGAAAAGTGAGATGACGAGTTTCTCTACTGTGACCACACAACGCTGAATTTGCCCTGTTGGGGTGTAATTTGTAGGAAGGGTGTAATTTGTAGGAAGGGTGGATTAACCTTTATCTGGTTCATCCCTACAGAACCTTTGCTCATTGCATTTTACATCATACATCCTGCATGTAGATAGCTGTGAAAGGAAAACTCTGATCTTGCTTGCTTTGTAGCATGAAAGGAGTCAATTTTCATTCACACATTGCGCTTACCGGTAAATTACTGGTAATCTTACAACCTGTCTTACTTGTAAATTGGGAGCACTGATTTACCGGAAAGGTTCTGTTCACACATGATCTGTTAACTGCAATTTACCAGTAAATTACTAGTAAAGACTGTATGTGTGAAAGGGACTAATGACGTTGCTAAAAACATTTTGTGTATTTGCTGTAATGTTTACGTGCTTTGTTTTCCACATGCCGAACATTATTGTTGCACATCTATGCCTTTCTAAAACGTGTAGGTTTTTTTACAAAGCTGATCGTTTTAAAAAGTATGGCATGCAAAAACCTGTAAATGTAACATGAGCTTAAATTTTCGCAGTTTCTCTTCCAACTGCTTTAGTCGAGCGGAGACTTTTATACGTTACTTTGCGCTTCCGCTTTTATCTTTCACACGCGGAGACATGCGCACATGGACAAAACAGTGAGAAAGTGGGTTAAGGTGTTAACATGCCACACATGTAAATACCTGTGCCAATCGTTTTTGCTCATGCAGTTTATGGGCTTTCCCCGATAAAAGAAAAGCATTTTACGTGTTTACATTACCCCATGTGTTATCAGTTTATTAAGCATAATCGGCGTAAGAATATGTATGTAAACGCACTCAGTCATGCAAGTAAATTTGTTTTTGTAATGGCTTTGCCAAATGAAATGTCATTCCATCTTCCTTTCAGGGTCCTCAACCATCGACCTGCTGATCTATCAGACTCTGTGCTACACCCATGAGGATCTGGATCTGATTGATGTAGATGACTACCTACTGAAACTCTGTGGCCAGGCCGAGTATCTCAAAAAGTAAGAACTCTTGTTTGGGAAGCAGGCTTTAATGTGCATTTTATGGTGGATGGATTTTATGCTGGTTAATGCATGTTTGATGCTGGCCTAGCTGGTAAACCAGCATAGATTTTGTATGGAAGTCCTACTGGACCTTTCTGATTAATTTGGTTAAATATACAGTTGTGTTCAAAATTATTCAACCCCCCAATGCTGTTAAGGGTTTTAGGGAATTTAGTGTACATTTGTAATTGTATTCAGAATGAAATCCTACAATGACTTCTTAAAGAACCATATGCAACTAAAATGACATCAATTGGTTTTGTAATATAGTAGTAAATGTTTCTTTTGTGAATTCTTCATTGACACAATTATTCAACCCCTTAAAGAACTACCACTCTGAAGAACAGAGGTTCATTGAAGTGTTTTCAATCAGGTATTGAAAACACCTGTGGATGTCAGGGAACAGCAATAAAGCCTAATAAGCACCAATTAGGCAGCTTTAAAATGACTGTGATACTCAACTCCTTCTAAACATTTACTGGTGTGGTTACAAACATGGTGAAGTCAAAAGAATGGTCCAGGAAGACAAGAGAAGAGGTGATTAATCTTCACAGGAAGGGCAATGACTATAAAAAGATTGCAAAGATGTTAAACATACCAAGAGACACCATAGGAAGCATCATTCGCAAATTCAAGGCAAAGGGCACTGTTGAAACGCTTCCTGGTCGTGGCAGAAAAAAGATGCTAACTGCGACTGCTGTGCGCTATCTGAAGCGTAGAGTGGAAAAAAGTCCCCGTGTGACTGCTGAGGAACTGAGAAAAGATTTGTCAGATATGGGTACTGAAGTTTCTGCTCAGACAATACGGCGCACCCTGCGTACTGAAGGCCTCCATGCCAGAACTCCCAGGCGCACCCCCTTGCTGTCTCCAAAGAATAAGAAGAGTCGACTGCAGTATGCCCAAAGTCATGTGGACAAACCACAGAAGTTTTGGGATGGTGTTCTGTGGACTGATGAAACAAAATTAGAACTGTTTGGGCCCATGGATCAACGCTATGTTTGGAGGAGGAAAAACAAGGCCTATGAAGAAAAGAACACCTTGCCTACTGTGAAGCATGGTGGGGGGTCAATCATGCTTTGGGGCTGTTTTGCTTCTGCAGGTACAGGGAAACTTCAGCGTGTGCAAGGTACCATGAATTCTCTTCAGTACCAGGAGATATTGGATGACAATGTGTTGCAGTCCGTCACAAACCTGAGGCTTGGGAGACGTTGGACCTTTCAACAGGACAATGATCCCAAGCATACCTCCAAATCCACTAGAGCATGGTTGCAGAAAAAAGGCTGGAACATTTTGAAGTGGCCATCGCAGTCACCAGACTTAAATCCGATTAAGAACCTCTGGTGGGACTTAAAGAAAGCAGTTGCAGTGCGCAAGCCTAAGAATGTGACTGAACTGGAGGCTTTTGCCCATGATGAATGGGCGAAGATACCCGTAGATCGCTGCAAGACACTTGTGTCAAGCTATGCTTCACGTTTAAAAGCCGTTTTAACTGTAAAAGGATGTTGTACTAAGTACTAAGATTGAATGTCACTTGGGGTTGAATAAAACTGATAATGATGTGAGCACAGAAAAGACATTTGTGGTTATTTCATTATAAATGTTATGTTATATTTGTCTGACCTACACATGCCTCTTTGATGTAATTGTAAGCAGGATGACTGAATGATCAAAATCAATGTCAAACCGGCCAAAACAATCAATTTCAGTTGGGGTTGAATAATTTTTAACACAACTGTAAGTCTTGCTAGTTTAGTTGGAAGATCTCCCAAACCAACACGGACACAAAGCTGGCCTCTGCAACCTGCCAGTGTGCAACATGGTGCTAACATTTTCCCATTCGGTAATATAATAAACTTTGTTTCTCAAGCACTTCCATTGTCGTGCTGTTGGGAATGGGCGATTCGAAAAAAACAAAAACAGGCCAAGTTTGTGGTCTAAATTCATCCTTGTCGTATAACTGAGGACCTTCAATTGTGGTTACATTAAAATAAGCAGTGCTTACGTCTGCGGGCTGCTTTAACCACATTGGGTTTTCCCATGACACGACCACCATTTTGACGGCGGTCTTAGCAGCAAATCGCTCATACATGTACTCTTTCAGTTTTCCTTATATTCTGAAAAGGCAAGCATCCTTTTAAATAAAATTGTTTTTCTGATAAAGAGCAAAACAGGCTGCATTGTTTCAGATGTATCTGGCAAGAAAAGCAGGTGTGATTTCATTTAAGTGTGTGTGGGTTGGTTGGTTTTGCAGCTGTGTGGTAGGAAGCGTGTCCCTTCCTGATAACCGGTGAAAAAGGAGGGACATTGTGTGTGTGACTGTTGTAAAGTAAAATGTTTCAGAACAATAAACTCCTTCAATCAAATGGCCACTTTAAACAATGCCAGTGGTGCAGTGGAAGTAAATCATAATTCAAAGGACAGTTCACCCAAAAATTACAATTCTGTCATTGTTTATTCTTCATCATGATGTTTTAAACCTGTGAGTTTATTTTGTTTAACACAAATAGATGGGAAGCATACAGTTCATGGAACTTATTGACTTTCATAATGTTTGTTTTTCTACTATGGAGATCAATGGGTACATTCTACTGTGCGCTTACCATCATTTATATCAGATTTTCTTTTGTGTTCAACTGAGCAAAGAAACTCATACAAGTTTAAAACGATGTAAGGGAGAGAGAAAACAGTGACAGAATTGTAATTTTTGGGTGAACTATCCCTTTAAGTACTAAACTAATGTTCACAGTTCCTGTATGATGTTATCTTAGAGCATTGTTTCATTGTAAAGCTCTGGATTAGTATGAGCCTAAACGATCGTGTTTCCAGATTTCACACTTCACTTCAGTAAACCCTGTGTTAACATTCTTATTTGCATATTTATCTTTACATATCACTGGTTGGATACAGACTTTAACTCTTAAAATGTCACACTTGCTATTATTATTTGACATTTAAGTGTTTCTATATATTGTTACGGATACCTTAACAAGCTAAGAGTCTATGAATATTTAATGTGACATGCATTGTTTAGTTAGTGATTAGTTGTATTTTGCTTAACTGTTTCAGACTGATGTGCTGTATTACCCAGAATTTAACTTTTTCAAGTGTGAAATGTTACACAAAATAGGCGGCTTTTGTTTTGACAGCTTGAATGCCGGTTTGGTTCTGTTCATTGCTGGTGTAGCTCTAGAGTGTTCCCTGCTATTATTAATCTTTCCTCCATTTTTATGCTTTTCTGTTCTCCGATCTTGCGGTCTTGATTCTGCACTAGAGTATTTGTGTAAGGCAGTCTGATTGGTCAATGCCTGCGTTGGCACTTAAAGTTGAGACATTTTCAACTTTTGCCAGCAGCAATGCCAATGAATCCGTTAATGCTAATGCCCCGTGTGAATAAGGCATATAAAGATGGAGATTAAAATGGGTTTTTGTTTGTATTTGCAAATCTTATCTTGGCACTACTTCAATTTACAAGGAATTGTACAGTATGAACCAAATGATGACTAAAGCCTGCAATCTAAAGGGTTTCTTTTCTTTCTGATTAGCAATCAAACTCTGGCAAGCTTCGAGTACATTCAACAATGTCTGAAATTTGACTGGGACATCAGACTCATCCTCACCAAAAGAAGTTCTGTCAATATGGAGCTCGCTCGAACGGTAAGACCAGAGTTGACACCAGATGGTTCAGTGGCCCAGCAACTTATTTTTCTTTTGTTCAAATGGTTGAAACCGCAGGAAACACCTGTAGGAAATGTTTTTTTAGACACCTAAACCCAACAAACCTTCCTAGTGTGTACTTGATTCTGGATAATCTTTACAAAACCTTCAGCCACAATCAATATCCTGCATAAACCCAATCCCAAAAAGTTTAGGAAATGTAGTGTAAATGTAGTCCACTTTGCCCAAGAAAGGTTTCAGCATCATAAAAATGCTCAAGTGCTTGTAACTTGTGCTTGTAACTTGCCATTTAGACTACAATAAATGAATTATGTCTGGAATGTGCTTTATGAAAGGTGAAACCTAAGTGCATTGGATTCTTGAATGATTGCCTCTTTTAATTTGTGTTGCTTCATTGGCATTTTGTTTTATAGACAGAAGATGATGAGACTTCATCCACCATGAATCACAATATTCTGCTGCAAGAAAGACCAGTGAAACAAACTGTGACCAGGTGAGGGAAGGAGAGGAGATCAAGTGCTTTAGATGATTGCATATTGGTATGCGTTTTATCCGCTGTTTGATTCATCATACTCCTTTGTTTGTGTGACACAGGGAAGCACTGACATTACTTCTAGATACCTTTCATAATGAGGCGGAGTCTTTTGTTCTGTCTGAGGTAAACTTCTTACAAACATTTAGTTTTACACTTTCAGAGTGATACCACTGGGAAGACTTTTAAATAGACATTTTTAAATGAACAGCATTTCGATACTGGCAGTACATTTACATTTCGACAATTAACATGCCAATACCTCACTTAAAAGCATCTTTTCATATTAGGCTAAGCAGTAAAAATGCTATATATTAGTTTTTTGTTTTTCCCTCTAACACTCTTGTGTTTGTGTTCTTCTGCAGATCGAGTTGTCGTTGCATGTGGAGCGGTTAGTGCAGTCTGTGAAAGCCCTGTGTAGTTCACTAGCAGCTGTCGAGACGCCTGACATCACTGCTGCCCTAAACCAGCTGCCAGCCTGCCCCTGTAGACTACAGCCTAAAGTGCAGAAGGTTGTGTCTTTGAACACGGTCTCGTACACACGCAACATGAGAAGTGTTTTGGAAACCTAATAAGCACACATTAACATGCTTTTCTGCAACACTGCTGTTTTCTTGTTCCTCAAATCATCAGACAGACCGGTTTTCCGTTCTGCTTAAACTGCTAACACTTGAAACTGCTAATCTTCCTAGAAATGCGTTACCATGCAAGCTATTTTTTTTGGTCCGTAGGGGTTTTAGTTTCCATTAGAGAAATGACAGTTTGTGTTTGGTGCTTTCTATTATGCGTGCTTATGTATGTTTTTTTCTGTTTCCCATCATAGGATGTCAGTGTTTTGGCAAAGAAAGAAAACCGAGGTACTGCATTGCTTGTCATACTGACCTTAATCTGAGGCTTTGCCAATTAAATGAAAACACCACTGCTTTTTAATATTTTATGTTCTTTCCTTAACTTAGACTAATTAATACACGCCTATCTTTTTTCAATGCGTGCACTTAATCTTTGTACACCTTGTCATTAATGTGTTAGCATTTAGCCTAGCCCCATTCAGTCCTTAGGATCCAAATCCTAAGGATCTAGTTTGGTTGCTTCTAAATTCATCCCTGTTTGGGTCCTAAGGACTGAATGGGGCTAGGCTAAATGCTAACACATTCACGACGTGCTGTACAAAGATTAAGTGCACACACTAAAAAAAGCTATGTATGTATTAATTAGTCTAAGTTAATATGAGAACATAGTAAAAAATTGAAAAACAGTGTTGTTTTCCTTTAAAACTTGGGTCACCATTTCACAATTTCTCCCATTTTGAAATGTAGTCATTAAAACTATGATACGAATGGTTAAACATCGTTATTACATAATTTGTATAGTTCATGTTTAACTTTATCTACATAGTAGTCACCCTTTGCCAACATTTCTGCAAACTTAAGGCTGAAGTATACAAAGTGCGTGTGATGCAATTTTCGCCATCAGAAGACTGCGCGTGTTTTGTACGTGTAAAGCCAGATTTTTATAACCATGCATATATTGTATGCGTATGTAGCGCATGCACCTACAGGAGAATGAAGTATGTAGCCCAGGCGATGCAACTAGGCGAGTTAAACTATACTTTGCAAGCTATGTTTTTGACTGTGTGCATAGGTTTGCGTACACGTAAAAAAACTATAGTTCGGGCTTTAAACGCAGTTTGTTTAGAAGTGTATAATGAATAAATTTAATTTCTGCAATTCATATATGGTAAAGTAGTGATGTTTTTTCATAATCACATAAGAATGTTTAAATAACCTATAAATATAAGTTTAGTCAGTTTTGTTCAATCGTCTTGACTGGTAGTCTAGCATCAGTACATTATCAATTCTGTTACTCCGGGAAAGATAGTGTCTTTTTTTGTTGGAGTATGTATATGTAGAAGAAACAAGGAAGTCTGTGATTAAAGATAGGAATAAACGGGAAGGATGCGCAGCTTGAACGTGTACCAATTTTATTGGCCCCCGTGCTATTTCGGTGCATTAAATTTCTCCTGCTGTTCTATCCATTTAGGGCTTCATGACCATAGCAACAATTTTTTGAAGATTTAAAATCCGATTTTATTTTCCTAAAGGGGAAGATGAAAAGTGGCGTTGTCATAGTTTTCCACAATTAACCTTAATCTTATAAGCCCAAATGCCTCTTTCCCGTTGGCTTATTACTGACAGATATTCAAATGATCAGTTTTGTGGATATACATTACACACAATCTTTTAAAAGGTTATGTAAGTGAGGGGTCTTGTATCATCCTGAGGGGATTTATTTTGCAATAATGACTAGCCAACTGTACATTATCTTGCTTATTACAGTGCCATTTGCCAAGTAAATGGATATGAAATATTGATTTGGTGTGAAATGATGCGATTATGGGAGACTGTGGAGTGCTACAAGAGTTTAGCACTACAGTTATACACAATAGTTGTCACATTCAACAGCCAAATATAAAGATTGTAAAAATATATCGATGTGCGTTCCTCGTATGATGTTTTGCATACCGTGACCCGCAATGTACAATAATAGATCTTTTATTTTTTCCTTTTACAGCGAAAATCGTAGAGAAGTTGACTGCAGCCATCTTGGATCTCGTGGAGCTGTACTGTAGCACTTTCAATGCTAATTTCCACACAATGCCACACAACAGCAGAACCACGACACCCATACAGGAAGCTGGAATGGTCACCAACGTTCTGTCTTTTAACGTGTATGCAGCTCATCGCGTTCCCATCACGTGGGCTGCCAGGTACTGCCTTTCTCTTGTTTGGTTTTGTATACTCAAGATTAAACTGTGTAAAATTAAAGGGATAGTTTACCAAAAAATGAAAAGATTGTCATTAATGACTCACCCTCATGTCGTTCCAAACTCGTAAGACCTCCATTCACCTTGGGAACACAGTTTACGATGTTTTATGTTTAGTCTGAGAGCTTGTTGACCCTTCATTGAAAATCTATGTACGGTATACTGTCCATGTCAAGAAAGATAATAAAAACATCATCAAAGTAGTCCATGTGACATCAGTGGGTCAGTTAGAATGTGTTGAAGCATCGAAAATACATTTGGGTCCAAAAATAACAAAAATTACAACTTTATTCAGCATTGTCTTTTCTTCCACATCTGTTGTGAAGCGCATGTGCGAGACTGAAGTCACGTGACTGCAGTGACACGGATGACGTGTTATCCTCTCAGACATGTTTACGAAGTGCTTTTTTTCCCAATCTTACAGCGTGCGTCTCCCTCATACTGTAGCCCTGGTGCACAAAAAAAAACAACAACTGGGGCGCACCAGATAACACGTCAGCCGCGTCACTGCAGTCACATGACTTTAGTCTTGCGCATGCGCTTCACAACAGACGCGGAAGAAAAGACAATGCTGAATAGTCGTAATGTGTTTCAAACCTGTTCAATTTCTACTGCAGACAAGGTAAGATATTTGTTATCAAACAGGAAGCAGGAGCACAATTGACTTCCGTAGTAGGAAAATACTATGGAAGTAAATGGTGCTCAAAAAACGGTGTTTGGTTACAAACATTGCTCAAAGTATTTTTGTTTTTAGCAGATCATAGAAATTCATACAGGTTTGAAAAAATAATGATGGAGTTTTTGACACAAGTTTCATTTTTGGATTATCTATCATTAACATTTAAACAATGCACTTTTATATAAGAATGTTCTGTAGACAATGGATTTGAAAGTGGATTATGTTTTTAGGGTCAAGTGAGTTCTTTTGTGGTAGGTGGTAGTGTTGTTTTGTGTGTTTTGCCAACGCGAACAGACTAGCTATCTGGAATTACAGGTTTGAGAATGATATCATCTTACTTGCTTTCGTTTCTAGCATCTTACTGTCTCCATTTTACAAGTCCGAAGTTGAAAGTAGACAAATTCATTCATTCAGTTGATTAAAAATTCTATGAATTAAAAAGTGCTACAGAAATACAGTTGTTTAGGCATATACAAAAAACGACAAAATACAAGTACAGTGAACAAAATTAAGGCACTTATAAATCGCTCTGTGTATCAAATTTTCCATAAAATATATTTATATTTATTTAAAGTATTAGCAATTCTAATTTTGTCTAATTCTAAATATCTTTAGGACTATAACCGGAAAAGGTAATTTCATAGTGCTATTAAGCAAATATAAGAATTATTTTTTTTAAGTATAAATTCATAATACTTCTGTGATTGGGTTGTTAGGGCTATGGAAATTATTAGACAATAGGAAAAGCTGACAGTAGTGGAGACAGATGTAGAGGAATCTGAAACATTGCTATCCACCAGCTGTCTGCATTGCTGATCCCCATCAGTAATCCATTGGGATTATTCAGCGTTGTGGTGAGGTGAGCGTGAGATCTCTTGGGAATGCCGAACCTTCTATTTCACTCCTCTCCGCCCTCTTTGCTATCCCGGAGAAGCACCAAATAACCAAACTGTTGCAACTGCTCCCATCAGCATGGTGACAGATGTAGACCAACCCTACATTTCACCACATCCCAGTCGTTCAGTAATAAAATAATACAGCCCTTTTCCCTCCCTCTCACATCATTGGAATGGTCTCTCCCGCCCAGTGACCTGGACTGGTGCTCTTTGTCTCCCCGTAAAACTGATGCAGACTGGGGAACAAAGTCGTTACAATGGAGAGTGTATGGGAACTCAGCATAACCTTTGACCTGTGGAGGCCAGGCAGAGGGCTGACCAGGCACCTGTGTAGTGATGATGGAGGGCTGAGACTCTCTTACATGCCATCTGGTTTAAGCAATTCGTGTCAGTGAGCACAACTTAAATGGGTTTTCAAGGATAGTATGAACTGCTGCACTACTTTGCAATGCTATTTTTCTTTTTGGAGTGGATTCTTGGATTAGTATTCCAAACTTGTAACATTAGCATTCCTCTTGCTTTTATAGTCTTCCCTCTTTGGTATTCCATTTAGCTTGGGAATGTTTTCAAGCTATTTACATCAGACTCTGGAGAGTTTGTTTCCCATTTAGAAATCTCTTAAGCGTTTACATTGTGCCTGAAAGATGGATTACACTGGATAATTTTGAGATTAGGAAGACTTCAGCAAAGTGTCCGCAACTATTAACTAAGCTGTAAATCCACAAAGCATGTTTAAATTAAATGGTTTTATTTCTGAATCCTAGAGCAAACGGTTATGCAGGTCACACGGGAATTGTGGTTTTCTCACGATCAAAAGTAGCAGTGCAAACTAATGCAAAAATATGCCATTTATTAAGTTGGTGCAGCAATATGAGCATAATTTAAAGGAACAGTTCACCAAAAAGGGAAATGTCGTCATTTTTCTTAGACTTATGTTTTTTTAAACTTGTACAAGTTTCTTTTTAGTGGAAAATGCAGGGGGAAAGTTAGTTTAATTTGCAGTACCGGTTGCTTTTACATGCACAGTGAATGTCTGGAGCTTTGAAGCTTCAAAAGATTCATAAAATGGGTCCATTTTAAATTAAATTATTCATTGCATTTTAAGTGGAGGGCATGAAAACAGACTCTTTGAGCACTAGAGTTTTGTTGATACTCACCTCCTACAGTAAACATGTGGTGGTGGTTAGAACAGGCCAACTTCTGCAAGTTTTTAGTGGCCTACAACCACCACATACACTACAAACAGTGCATATTTTAGTGCATGTCAGGTTCTTTGAAGAGAAGTGATTGGCGTGATGGTAAGGAACTAGCAAGTTCATGTTTGGGTGAAGTGTTTCTTCAAGCCTTTTAGATGTAAATTTAGCTGGCATTTGCTCTAATTTTTTCTCACTTTCTGTCTGTCCCTTTCTGCTCTATCCTTTCACAAACGCATCAACAGCTATGAAAATTTCTTCCTGTCCTGTTCACTCACCCATGGAGAGGTGGAGCTTTGTGCACCCCAGCATACCAGTAAACAGTCGGTCAGCAAATATCTCTTCCACCTGGTGGTGTGGGACCAAAGGTGAGCTCGTGGCAACCCCAAATATATTTAAATAACATTTACATTTATGTATTTATCAGATGCTTTTATATAAAGCCGATTTAACCCCTTAAAGTTCCAATGTACAACAACTCAAAAACATGTCACATATCTTTGGATTTTAAATAATTTGAATCACAAGAAGCTTTCAATCAACCCAGTAGGTACAATTAGTGTCCTTTTTAGTTTTTTTTTTTTCATTTTAAAGGAATGCTATGCTATACTACGAGTCTGAATTTTTTTTATCCGAATGTATGTTTACTGGGTATTAAACCTATGACCTTTGCATTGATAATGCTATGCTCTACCAACTGAGCTACACAATCCAAGTACAGTCTCGTTGAGGATTGTTAAAAATAAAAGGGTCTTACTTGATAATATAAGGTCAAAGACCCTATGTTTTGAACATATGTTAGATCTTGGTTTGTTTACCAAGTACATCAGACGACCGGTTTAAAATAACTCATCCAGTTCATCTTCCTGTGGCTATTATTGTACTTCTTTTGTAAGGTAATTGTATCGTGTTTGTTTTTTAGTGGACAATTGTAGTTTATTTCCTTCGGCCTGGTGAATATATTTAGTCTCGGATACGTAGGTGTACATGTACTATTATAATTCAATGTGTAGGTGTTTCAAAACAAGCTTTTGATGCAAGCTAGTTTTAAGGATACTGTTTGATTTGCATAGACTAATCTCATTTTTATGTATATTTATCTTTTTGAAAATCCAGAGTTTGCTTCCCCGTCCAGATCAACCAGTTGCCTAGGGAGTCGCAGTTGACTGTGATGCTCTACGCCACCCCTTTACCACCCCCTGGAGGGGCGGAGGAAAAGAGCAAACAAAAACGCAATATGGAAGCTCTGGGTTGGGTCACCATGCCATTGTTCAACTTCAGACAGTAAGCATGAATCTGTCAATTTTTTGTGGAAAATGTAATTGCATTAGAATGAAGTGTGGAGTGCATCACTCAATGGAGGGCATGAAAACAGACTCTTTAAGCACTAGAGTCTTGTTGATACTCACCTCCTATAATAAACATGTTGTGGTGATCAGAACAGGCCAACTTTTGCAAGCCTTTAGTGGCCTACAATCACCACACACATTAAAAACATGTTTTTCAATAAACTATACTTTGCAAGGCTGTGCGTTTGCGAACACGTAATAAAACGGACTATACTCAGAGTACATTTTCTCTTAGATGGGATGATTCACATATTTGCTTTAGCATTTGTATTCGGGATCCATTTCGCAAATATTTACCTTGCTTGTTAGCCTGGTCCAACCAGACTCTCGTACATTCATTTCATTTGTACAGAGAGTCTGGCCACGCTCCACTGCAAAGCGTTACTTGCGTTAAAGAGGGCCCTCTGGGCAGATCCAATAATTTTAAACTTCAACAGAGTCACTCAGGATCTGCCATAGGCGATCGCTAACGTGTGGTCGTGACGTATATCATGCGCCGAAACCGGCCGGAAACAACAAGTACGAATCATCAAACCAACAAAACTTAGCAAACCTGGTTCTTGCTCTGCCTTTACCTTCTGTATATTCGGCAGTTTTGCAACCATGGACGAATAGCTTTTCTCACGTCTTTCTTCGCTGCCATTACTGAACTACAACTCAAACTGACGCAAGACCTCAACGTCATCGTTCTTAGTTCGCTGATTGGACCTGCAGATTTTTGCAGGAGAAAGCGAAACTCTACACAGCAGTCCCTGACGTAGTAATGAAGCTAAATGAAAATTAAGCGGAAGCACGTAGGAGGGCGGAGCCAGGCTACTTGCTTGTAAGATAAATGTAAAAACTTGAACTTGGGGGAGCCCCATGTATCTATTTATACTTCATCCTTGTCCGTATCCTGTTGTTGCTTGTTTTCCGCATAGGTAAACGGATGTTAGATGTTTAAGCATGGTTGTTGTCCTTCTTCCTTAGTGTTTTGACATGTGGGAGGAAGCTGCTGGGTCTTTGGCCTTCAACTCCAGGCAGTGGAAACGCTCGATCCAGCATGCCCAACTTCAGCCAGCCAGACAGCGTCATCCTCCAGGTTGGCCTTTTTGCTCACTTCAGACTGTATTATACAGTTAACTGTCTTATGTATATCCTACTTAATTTAGTACAGTTATGACTCACCCGACGACTTAGGAATACACCCACATGAACTTGCACACCCACTTTAGTCTAAGTGTTTGCTTTTATTTTGGTTGATTAGTCTTGTATCAAAGAGGCTGTGATGTGCTGAATAAGCTATTGTTAGGCCTAAAGATAAGTATTTTTTTTCCAGTCCCAGTGTAATTTATGCATGTGCACATGCAACCAAGATGGATTTGGTGCCAAAAAATTAATTGGGCTACACACGCACACACTTTTAATTGAGATGTTTATATAAGGAAAGCAGTTTGTTTAACAGCTTAATCTTTTATCTGTCTAGACATATATGCTTTTTGTCTTTTGGCTGAGGTGTGTCATTGTATTGAAGGTATATTGTGCAGTTGGCTCTTAACTTTGGTAATAGGGTTGGGCTGGTGTGCTAGAGGAAATGTTGTCCCTCTGCCTGCAAAAGGTCCTAAAAGTAGGTCAGATAGCTTTGCAGAGAGAGAAACAGAGACCGAAAATTGAAAAATTTGATGCACATCTAAACAGCCTTAGGCAAAACGACAACAGCTAGACCAGTTTTATGATTTTATTCCTATTTTTTTCAGTGCCATTGAATACATGTATGCGTTTGGCGGATCATTTTATGCAAAGCAACTTGGTGTATTTTAAGGATATGCATTTTATCAGTATATGTGTTCCTTGGAAATTCAATTCATTAAACTTTGCAATAATTATACTGCAATTATAGCGTTGTTATAACCCTAAACTGCACAATACAACAGTTTGGCAATTATTTGGCAGTATCACACAGAAATGCCACTTTTATTTTGAATCAGATGTGACTAATTTGTCAAAGATTCAGACGCAGTGTAAGCACCTGAGCTGTCACCGCAGTGTTGCATGAAATCATGAGTCACCACATCCCCTCTTCACACATTTAGACGTGACGTTTCACCTCTGATCTCTGTAAACAGCACTGCTCTGCTGTTGTGGAAAACCCTTGCACGACTGGTTTTCTCCTCATACTGTCCTGGTCTCTATAAAATTCCCACCCCTGCATTGGCCTCCCACTACACAGACACTGTTCTTCTTTCTGCTCTAGGCCTGTGCCAAGCCAACCCATGGCAGTGCCAAAAGGCCACTTTTGTAGTCGAATGGCATGGCTTTGTCTGAGGTCAGTGGGCTGTGCAGTTTAAACTGGGAGTGCAGCCTGGTCCTGTGTCTATTCAGTAGATTCTGTCATTCATTAAGTTGCAGGGGTTATTCAGGTTTTGAGAATGTGTGTGGTTGATTTCTCTTCATTTGGGACCTGCAATCTGCCCGTTCAGCTGCCCCACCAGCAAGATGCATCTGGGTCTAATGGCACATCTGGGACTCATTAGGACTCCTGAGTAACGTGCACTCGCTCTTTTCAGATTCTCTTCATGTGCCGCCCTGTGCAGCTCTCCTCTACATCTTTCTGACCTAATTCACATTTTTTTCTTCTTTGGTTTTCACTTTTCATTCAATTCTTTTTGAATCGGTTAAACCTAGCCAAGTTCCACATTGCCAGTCTAGTGATTCGGCTTTTGACAAAATGGTTATATGCTGTTGATAAACTTCAATATGTAACAAGATAGCAACTTAATGAAGTTTAAAATAAAGTATAAAATTTGAAAAGTTACACTTAATGAAAATTTACTTCACTACTTACTAAGTTGCTGTCTTTTTAGGAAGGAAAAGTAATTTTGACAATAAAAGTGAATGCAGGCAGGCATTTTTAGTTATGCTGGTTAAAAGTCTCCTTACATTCTGATAGCAGTCACTGTTAAGTTGTTTAAATGTATTTGTAGAAATTTATGTCATCTGTGAAAGGCGTAGGACCAAAAAATGTTCAACCAATCATAGATCTCGGTCCGAACGGACGTTGACTTTTTTGTCCTTCATCCGTAAGTGTAATTTGAATGCCACCGCACAGCCTGTTCACGCAGACACCATACGTCATCGGCACGTTCACGTGCGCTCACCTCCCGTCTGTAAACAGAGGGAGAACGGCAAACTTTTCTGCTGAGTTGACAACCTGCACAGGAGACACAAAACGAAAGAAATCTTTTATTACAACAACAGCAAAAACTGCCAGGATCAGCAAATAGCAAAAACCCAAATTAACATCAGTAACTTTACTGCTTTACCGCGAGATGCAAACAGCTGCAGGAGGCAACGGGTCTGAAAGGGTCGTTGCAATGTTTTTTTTGGTAAGGTAACGTTAGGTACGCAATATGTTTGTATTGAGATGGATTCAGACATTCTACTTTGATGAAACATTGTGTTGCTTATGAAATTTGCGTTTGTTTATGGATTAGCGCAACGATATAGTTACTACGTCTACACAACCGAAAATGTGCTTTATTTTATTCTGATGTTAACCAGTTGTTTATGTTGGTTATTTTGGTAATGTTATTCACTTTGTACTGTAAAGTTTTCTTACTGGTGAATGAGATGTGACCATCTGATCTGTGCGTGTTCATGTGTTTTGAAAGAGGCGTGACTTTGGATGGCAATTTGAATGGAGGGTGGGATCGTGATTTCATTGCTAGTCGGCTACCGTTAGCATTTTTCAAAATGTGTTATCCTACCTTTAATATTACACTGATTGGATTTAAAAAGGAATAGAGGATGATTTTTGTTTGTTAATACAGTATGTAACTTATTCTTTTAGGTATGATCCGATCATACCATATTATGAAATCTACAAAACCATGAAGTAGATGGGAGCTGTACTTTTGTACCTGTTATCCAGATTTGCCATAAAGCTGCTTGGGGTGTTGCAAGATGGTCAATTGAACTAGTTTCCCTGCAGGCTCTTTCAATGCATAATAATCGTTCCAGATGGATCATTTAGTTTCATGTCCTGAAACTGATAAGAGACTTTTGGTGTTGATTAGCTTTAACATGTTTTGCTCTGGTTATGGCTGAAGTGTGATGCTGAGAAGCATTTGGCAATAATGATTGGCTGGATTTCAATCTGAACTGAAAGATGCCCAAGCCCTTTCCTGGTACCATGCAGCCCATGTTCTCAGTGTGTGTTAGATCTGTGGCATTAGTGTTTTTTTTGGCTTGTTTAAGGAAAAAGGCTCTCATGTTCATATGCTTATACCCATCCAGGATCTTTGTTACAGCTTTCAACATGCATATTAACAGCTGCCAGCTGTGATGGTGAACTTCATCAACTGCTTTGCATCATAAACCTCCAAATTTTATTTTTTGTTTCAGTTGGGTCGTAAATTTGAGACAAGTATAACTAGAAATGTGAAAGCTGTATTTTTTCTGTTCCTCTTCTGAATTTTTAATGTTCTTGTGGGTTCTTGTTAATTTTCTTGCAGCATGTGTGAAATCAGTCCATTTGCTATTGCCAAGACAAAATCTGTTACAAACCTCTACAGAAACCCCAAAAACATGTAGTGTTTTACTGTGTTGCTGCAAAACAAAAAGGAAAACTGCATTTACAATTGGTATGAAGTCTCTGTATAGTGGGAGCCATGCCGTAAAGGGTCCAATGAAGCAAGTGTTGCCATGTATCATTGTTTTTTAAAGGGACACTCCACTTTTTTTTGAAAATAGGCTAATTTTCAATCTCCCCTAGAGTTAAACATTTGATTTTTACTGTTTTGTAATCCATTCAGCCGATCTCCAGGTCTGGCGGTACCACTTTTAGCATAGCTTAGCATAATCCATTGAATCTGATTAGACCATTAGCATTGCGCTTAACAATTACCAAAGAGTTTTGATATTTTTCCTATTTAAAACTTGACACTTCTGTGGTTACATTGTGTACTAAGATTAGTTGCGATTTTCTAGACTGATATGGCTAGGAACTATACTCTCATTCTGACGTAATAGTCAAGGACTTTGCTGCCATACTGTGGCTGCAGGAGGCGCAATGATATTACACACTGCCCGAAAATAGTTCCCTACTATTGAAAGTTACCAAGGGGACCATTTTCGGGCACTGCGCAATATCACTGTGTCCCTTTTAAGCTCATACATCTTCCTTTTGACGGTTCACAGTTCTTCTGGGAGCATATACACCTTCCATTATTAAAACAAATGACTACCCATTTTCAGCAAAACTCTTCTTGTATTTTTTTAGGTGGATTTTCCCACTTCTTCATTTGAAGTACACTTCAGCACCCCCCCTGCCGCCGAGTTCAGTCCCCAGTATGACTTAACCCGTCTGGACCAGGTCACCCAGCAGCAACTCTACGACGTCTTGCACAAAAAGTCACTTTTCTGGTGAGTCAGCAGTCTGACAGCTAGCTTCTGCTCTGTCCTGATCTAATTATGAGCTTTTTCTCCATTGTGTTTCTGAGCTACAGGAATCTTAAATGATTTATATTTATGTCTTCCATATGTATTCCTAGACGAAGTTCATCGGGTTTTTGTTAAGCTTTTGAACTACTTGAAAGCTGTTATTCACATGTCATTTGATCATTCTAGTTCAGCCATGGAATGGTGATGTATAAAGTGGATATTGTTTCTCGCTGTAAACTGGTTTGGTTGGTGAATGCTGATAAAGGATATGCAACTTTTCCACTGCTTGTTTTTCTTCAGAATTACGTTGAGCGTGTGATTGTTTCGCCATCACAGGAGTTTAGTTTGACTATGCTTAATTTAATAAAAAACATGCAAACCAGTAACATAAAACTGCTCTTCCCAGGACTGCCAGAAGTACTTTGTTTTCAAGGTGCATCTGGAGTTCTTTGGCTCATATTTTGAAATTAAAGGGACACTCCACTTTTTTTGAAAATAGGCTTATTTTCCAGGTCCCCTAAAGTTAAACAATTGAGTTTTACTGTTTTGGAATCCATTCAGCTGATCTCTGGGTCTGGCGTTACCACTTTTAGCATAGCTTAGCATAATCATTGACTCTTATTAGACCATTAGCATCACACTCAAAATTAATCAAAGCGTTTTAATATTCTTTCTATTTAAAACTTCTCTTCTGTAGTTACGTCGTGTACTAAGAACGACGGAAAAATTAAAGATGCAATAATGCAGTGCCCGAAAATAGTCCCCAACTATTAAAAATTACCAAGGGGACTATTTTTGGGTGCTGCGTAATATAATTGCGCCTGCTGCATCCATGGTATGACAGCAAAGTACTTTATTAAGTCGAAATGAGAGTATAGTTCCTAGCCATATCAGCCTAGAAAATTGCAACTTATCGAAGGAAAATACAGAAATTTTTAAGCGTGATGCTAATGGTCTAATCAGATCCAATGAATTGTGCTAAGCTATGCTAAAAGTGGTACCGCCAGACCCGGAGATCGACTGAATGGATTCCAAAACAATAAACTCAATTGTTAAAAAACTATAGGGGAGCTAGAGTTAGAGGAAAATAAGCATATTTTCAAAAAAGCGGAGTGTCCCTTTAAGCTATTGTTACTTATTGTTCTTATTTTGGCTTGACATCTCTATTCTGCTTTCACATGGGAGCAGAGGTTGGACAAACCGTGATATTGAAGCTGATCTCAGATGTGCATGAAAGTATTAAGCCAGTTAGTAATGGATCCCATCAGAACAGCAGCATTTGTATATGGTCAAGGGTTAACGCATGAGATCAGACGGGGAGGGGAGGAGGTTTAAATGACAACATGGTCCAATCTGTGAAGTCCAGCTAAAGTTGTACTTGTCATTTACTGTTTTCTACATAAAATCAACCTATATACTGTAAATATATATTGGAGTAAGATCATGTCAAAGATTGAATTTAGTGACTCAACCTGGTTTGGAGTGTTCATAACAGCCCTTTATTTTTCAATTCCCCGTTTTTGCAATATGAAAACAGTGCTTAATCGGTAGGGCTTGGTGCTCTACAATAATCACTTTGTTGTTACCTTCAGCTGTAGGCAGCTGATGTGGATATTTCCAGCTGCTCCCTGTTCCTCTATCTCAGCTTGCTTTTTTTCTTATCCGTCTCTGGTGCTTGGACTCAGTGGAGCTCTAAAACATTTGCTGCAGTGTAAAATTTGGAGCCACTCCAGCCTGGAAATATTCAGTCATAAATTGTCTCCAGCTCTCGGATCAAAGGTTGAGTGAACGCGTTGAGTGTAAACTCTAATCTGGGGTGTGCCAGCAGAAAGTTAATGTTTCATCTCTTTATTTTTGCCAATATTTGAACAGTGTGCACCATTGTCATATTAGACTTTTAGTACCGAAAATGCTTTTTACAGTTGTGTATACCTTTGAATCGAGAATTTGGACAATCGTGACACCCCTATACAATTACATTTTCGATTCTAAGGTCACGGTTCGGTTCTAGATTTTAATTTCTCTTTTTTTTTTAAAGAACAGGTTGCTATGCCATTTTTAGACTTCACTTTTATGAACTATAATATCTGACCTTGAACCTGGAGATGCCCTGCCATATTAGTCATGCTGCCAGTGGATAAATATGGTACACGCACATACCTGATAAAACAAAACTTCCTGTCAGATGAACATCTGTCAGTACTTTGCACTTTAAAAACACGCTTTTATTACCGTCAGATGAGATTGTGAGGCTATACACCAATAAGTCATGTTTAAATGCTGTTTTCATAACTCTTAAGCAACTGAAATAAGTTGTTGTGAAAACACATCTTAGTTCAGTGAAACAACCGGTCCTGGCACAGATGCCGTTCTGCTGTGATTTGAGTTCAGTTGAAGGCGGGAGGCGCGTGGTGTTTTTTTTCCCCATGTAAAGAGACGCTCGCGTGGTGTCTCCTGCATCTGTCATGCTATCTTTTAACTGGCTGTAGCTAGCGAAGTTAGAGGAGGTTAACTAGCAGCACTCAACACATGTTTTTTTCTCTCCCCGCTTGGCAAGCAGACCGGACGTGACATGGGGGGCGTGGCAGCATCGACGGTTCTTTTTTTTTCCCGAAGTTTGAGGTTGTGACCTTAATTTTGATCGATTTCAATTAAAAAAATTGTGACACCCTTACCTTTGTATTACCACACCATGGTAAATTCTCATAATCTAATTATGAGATTAGGAGCATCATGGTTTGTAGGAGCATCATGGTTTGATTTTAGTAAATTATTTCACTTTAATTTTAATGTTTCATTTGGTCTCACTCTGTCAGTATTAAAGATATCAAGGTCATCAATTTTCATTATGTAGGATGAACAGTAAATCACAAAAGTATGACTTCAGCTAGGTTTTTACTGGCTAGTACTAAGGGACGTACTGAGTGTTTCTTTTACTGCCAGACCATCAACAGAATTTTATAGACAAACAATAAAGGAGTAATTCAACCTATATCTAGTATCTAATTTGCCTTTGTTCCAGCAAGAACAACAGTTATGAAATGTACTATTATCTTTGCTAGTTGTGCTATCATTTTCTTTATTGATTCACAGATGGACCACAGGTTTGCCTCAGGCAATTGCATTCAGGAATCAATACTACTTTTTGAGTCCCCTGTGAATTGTGGGATACGTAGTTCTAAAATGACAGTCATGCATGTTGCCATGAAGAGCATGGGTGTGACCATGTAAAGCTTTCTGAGCCCTTCCCCCAGTATATTAGGCTGTCTAATGACTTTGTATGGTTGTGGCCCAACAGGCACGGAGGTAATGTGATCCGAGTGTCCTGCCCTATGGCTGTCATGCCTGGAGGGAGAAGCCACTTCCTGAACATGAATTCATAAGACAGCGGGAAAATAGCTGAATGGTGCTGCTATGGTGGATCTGTTTTAGGGTTACCAATTGCATGGACCACCAGTACTAAGATTTTGTTATTCTAATAAGCACATTAAAGGAATATTCCATTTTCTTAAAAGAAACATCCAGATAATTTACTCACCACCATGTCATCCAAAATGTTCATGTCTTTCTTTGTTCAGTCGAGAAAAAATTATGTTTTTTGAGGAAAACCTTGCAGGATTTTTCTCATTTTACTGGACTTTAATAGACACCAACAATTAATACTTAACTCAACACTTAACAGTTTTTTTCAGCGGAGTTTCAAAGGACTATAAACGATCCCAAACAAGGCATCTTGGGTCTTGTCTAGCGAAACGGTTGTCATTTTTGACAGGAAAAATAAAAAATATGCTCTTTAAACCACAACTTTTCGTCTAGGTCCGGTCCAGCGCGACCTAACGTAAATGCATAGTGACGTAGGGAGGTCACGTGTTACATATATAAAACGCACATTTGCGGACCATTTTAAACAATAAACTGACACAAAGACATTAATTAGTATCAGTTGACATACAACAACGTAGGAATGGTTCTCTTTCTCAACACTTGTAAACACTGAGGCAGAGTTTCGCGTTCGTCTTCTGTGACCTCTTGACGTGATGACGTATTGCGTCGGGTCACGCTAGCGCATCACGACCGGATCTAGACGAGCAGTTGTGCTTTAAAGGTGTATATTTGTTATTTTTCTTGTCAAGCAAAACGATTGTCATTTTTGACAAGACCCCTATGCCTCGTTTGGGATCGTTTATGGTCCTTTGAAACTCCGTTAAAAAAAGTGTTGAGTTAAGTATTAATTGTTGGTTAAGTCCATTAAAATTAGAAAAATTTTGCAATGTTTTCCTCAAAAAACATAATTTCTTCTCGACTAAACAAAGAAAGACATCAACATTTTGGATGACATGGTGGTGAGTAAAAGAAAAATCCAGATAATTTACGAAAATGGAATATTCCTTTAAATTGCATGTTGGGGAAAACAACTGCTTTTGCATAAGTGTAAGCGTGTTTTTCAGTGTTTGTTTAGATTTATAGCTTGTTTGGCTTTCATTTATTCACAAAATAAACAGTTTTTCTTGGAAGGGAGCCTTTGCAGTGTTTACCTCTTTAGTCGGACATCCGCGTCTGCTACGTAAGTGTATATCAAAACATGCATCGTAAATCACCCCGAGATGCAGTTTGGTTATTTTCCATCCTTTACTCGGGAGAGAGCTTCCTCAACAAACACGTTTTACTGTCTTGATATCAAGTTTTTAATTTTTAAGAATTGAAGATTCATTGCTTTTATGCTCCATCAGAAAAGATAATCATGTTTTTGGACTACCATAGCTTGCTTGACTGGGTCGTAAATTGGGTCTTGTCTGGAAACCGCGTTAAAGCCTCAGGATATTTTCTGTTTGCATAAGCTCCTGTGTGAAATGTCTGTTTATGTCTTCAGTTCCAGGTGTCCCATATGAACATCGTATTTGCTATTTATCAAGACTTGGTTTTCATCACTCTTTAACTTTTTGGTCTGTCCCCCAGGTTGTCTCCGGAGGATCGTCGCCTGCTGTGGGAGAAGCGTCATTTCTGCCATGTGGAAGCCAGTCGATTGCCGTTGGTCCTGGCCAGTGCACCCAGCTGGGAGTGGGCATGTCTGCCCAACATCTATGCCCTGCTTCGCCAGTGGGGATGCATGAACCACCTGGACGCCCTAGGCCTGCTGAATGCCACGTGAGTATTACGGTGACCATGGCAACAGCTAGCACTGTTGTTTAGCTGTAGGCTAAGTGGAGCTTGACTGGTTCTTGAGTTGGCAGACAGACTGATTTGAGTAGACCATGAAGAATTGACCTTTTGGCTTTTGGCCTTTCCAGCATAATACACATGAAGCCAGGAAAGACATCCACATCAAATCACATTTACAGACATGATTTTGAAGTGTTAAAATGTGAATTTAAGTATGCAAGTCATAAAAAAATTGAAGGTGATCAACCATCTTAAGCTTGGTTTTCCCAAATCATTCAAGACCCCAACAAGTTAGCCAGATTGTTTATTTAGCTCAAGCCATGTTAACCAAAACGGTTCAAGTCTCTTCAACTATCTAAGTCTTCAATGAGCTGATCTTAGCTGGATCTCCAGCAGAGCTGCAGTCTGGTTTTTATTTCTGCATCCACCCTATGCCTCCGGCTGTGCTATAGCAGACTCAGCTATGCTGACTGTCACTGCGATAGCTTGTGGTGCACTTCATAGACCACAACACCTGTGATTGGTCCGTTTTCTAACAACAGACAGCTTTTGGTTTAGTGTGAAATTGACACATACATTTTTTCAATTTGTTTTTAAACCAGGTTTCCGGATCAGGAGTGCAGGCACACAGCTGTGCAGTGGATGGACTCCATCTCTGATCCTGAGCTTTTGGATTTCCTCCCTCAGTTAGTGCAGGTAACGCTGTCCATTTCTGTTTTATTGCCCTCTATCTATTCTCGTATAACTTTTATTTGAGAGTATGGTACTTTCCTATAAGCCTTTATCTGTTTATATCCTATATGTCTTACTCTTTATACTTTTTTTGTTCTTTCTTGTGATTCCCCCACCCACTGAATAACTTGCTCTCAAATGCTTTCTCTTATCTTTATCTTTGTGTTGAACAGGCTCTGAAGTATGAGTGTTATTTGGACAGTCACCTCGTGCGGTTTCTTCTGAGAAGAGCAGTGGGGGATATTCGAGTGGCTCACTACCTCTTCTGGTGTGTGTGATTATCCAGAAAAACCAAGTTTACATTTATAGATTACACACGGTATACTGAGGAATCTGTATATACTGGCTCACATTCTTAAACTTAGTGTCAATGTGAATGTTATACAAGGAAATTTTTAAAAATTAATGAGGGCTATTTACATCAGCTGGGATAAATGCATTACATACATGTTTAAGGTTTGGTATGTGTATAAAATTGGTTAACAGCTCCACCTGCTGTACAGATGGGGTATTTTTTTTCTCTTGGATCAGTCAGTAGACGTCATAGTAAAATCTTTGTATGTCGTCTGTTACTCAAAAACTGGAATCCTAGTGGTAACTAACCTTTCTACAATTTTTAAATAGAGATTTGCATATCTGAAAAGTTATGGAGATTAATTACTTTATAAAATCAATGCAAAAATATGTTTTTCCTTTTTGCGTCTTTAGACCATGGGTTTCAACTTTTATGATGCCAAGGACCCCCAAATATGATGAACCTTTCGTGAGGGACCCCTACCTAATATATGTATATAATTGAAATGACATGTATATATTTTATGTATAACAAATATATAACTGGCTACACAACAGTTTAAAAGAAGCTTTAATCCTGGCTTATAAACCCCAATAAGTGAGTTAGAGGGGACTGTAATAAGAAAAACACACTAGAAAGACACAAAAATATATGTAAATGATTCCAAAATGTATAGCAAGAAATGAGCGATAAACACCTGATAAATTGTACAATTTTCTGTGGCTTTTGTCTCTGACATTTTTTGGGGACCCCCTAGAACATGCTGAAGGCCCCCTGGGGGACCCCGGGGCCCATTTTGAAAACCCCTGCTTTAGACCATAAAAACATAAGTCGCACGGGTATATTCGTAGCAATAGCCAACAATACATTGTATGGATATGGCAAAATTATTAGGACATAAAGTAAAATCTATTAGATTAATGTCTTACCAAAACTAAATATTTATTTATCATTAGTAATAAGTGTGGCTAAGGAATTATTTTAGACAACTTAAAAGGGGGATTTTCTCAATAGATTTTCTCAGATTCAGATTTCAGGTTTTCAAGTAGTTTTGTCTGTCAAATATCCTAAATTTTTTAGCTTACCGCCCCTCTTGTATGGTGCATCCCTTCGTGGCCCCCCCTGAAGTAAATGTATGACACAATTTTTATGAACTCTTTTCCCACCAATGTTTTTTAAAAAAGTTGCCAGTCAGCGCCAGCATTTTCCTTGATTTTCACAAAAGTTTAAGGCCTTCCAGAAAATGTTCTTCTTAAAATATATAAACAAACAATATATCAAATTGAAAGAACAGACCCTCTGGTTTCAAACAAAAAAGTTTCATCCTACCTTCATTAGTTCTCTTTTTATCGCCTCTCAAATATAAGTAAAAACACCAAATTTTGAGCAAAAAGCTGAGATAATTAAATTTGTGTGAAGGACTTTTGATAGAGATCGCTCTGCATCTGATCTCTAAAATATACACAGATCTTTCTCTTTCATGTGTGAGGCGCTACTTCCGAGTTGTATAAGTTGCGGAAGTGCGTCACCTAGTGGATAATAGTGATATTGCGGAAAGCGGGAAACCTCGTCATTTGGCAGGGAAACGTTTTCTCTTAATTGTTGAGTTATCTCGTCAATGGCGGGGAAAGAGCTAAGCGAATTATTCAATGTAGTGCTGTTGGTTAGTAGCCTTATTTTTTTAACCCTCCCTGGCACATCTCAGGGCCCCCAGTTTTTGAGAACCACTGTTTTAACAAACCATGCATCAATAAAAAGCTTATTCACATTAAAGATGATGTAAACACACTTTTTCAAATATTTTTCCCTTATGACTGATTTTGTGGTCTTGAGTCACATTTAATAGTGAGTGTAATCTCTAATAGGATTTGTAATAAGTGTACAGTGACTAGAATTAAGACATTTAAAGCTTCTACTGTTAATTCTCTTTCCATAGGTTGCTAAAAGATGCTCTTCAGGATTCTCAGTTCAGTATGAGGTATCAGTATCTGCTGGGAGCTCTGCTGTGCTGCTCTGGTCGTGGTTTAAGAGAGGAGTTTGATCGGCAGGGTTGGCTGGTCACCATATTGGCTGAGGTGGCCCATCATGTCAGAGAAGCATCACCTTCATCCAGACAGGTCAGCTTTCAAGCTTCCTCGCTTCACCTACTGTGAATTAGACCTGTTAGGGTGCACTCACATTATCCAAACCAAACCATGCCCCAGTGTGATTGTCATCCCTCCCTACTCCCCCAGGTGCACGCACTCATACTGTACTTTTATCGATCCGAGTCCGGGCGCGCTTTCGTCATTAAGATGCGATTGTTTTGAAAAAAGAAGGAAGTAAAGCTCTCTCTTAACACTGGAACCCAACGTAACAATAAGTCTGTGTTTTTTTTATTCGGTGTCATTTGGTGCACGATGACAGACAGCCCTCTCACATGTCATCATATTGCTTAGTTGATCTGTTACGTGTGCAGTTTGGACATTCACGTAACCCGCTGCGTGTGTCAGAAGGTTTTACGAAGGCAGATGAAGGTGAGTGGTCACGCAATTGACGTCTTCACCTTTTGAATCACGCTCAGGCGTGATTGCGCTCACACCACAGCCTTCCGCGCCTGAGCCCAAGTAAACCGCGCTTCGGCCCACCTCTGCAACCCGGCCGCGGCGCGATTAACCCGGGGGGCGGAACAGAGCGATCACACTAGTCAAACAAACCAGGCTTTGGGGGTCAAACGCGCCCGAACGCGGTTTGGTTTGGATAGTGTGAGTGCGCCCTTAGTAACATCTGAGCAGAAGTGTTAAAACAGATCACTTCATCCACATTTAGAGAGAGACAAAAAACACGACAACATCATATTTGTATTGGACCGTTAGCAGAGAGTTGCTCTAAAGCTGCAATCATTGTTCACTCAAATCATGGTTTGTAGTGAGTTTTTGGCTACAACAGTGAACTTCTTACATTTGCCTTTTTGTTCCTCTCCTTTCGAAAACAGTCACAGGGGATGCATTTGAGACATGTAGCAGGTGTAAACAAGGCCTCATGTTTTCTTCTCTCTGTTGCATCATGGGAACAATTACAGAGCTCAGAGCTGGAAGTAATTTGCAACAAATTTAGTACTTTAGAAGAAATTTAGCAAAACTCTTGTTTTTTCAGGCTAAAAATAGCAAGTCTACCTAAGGGGTGTTTTAATGTTCTTTACACCATCTGGTCACCAAATTGATTCTCATTAATCCTTCGTTTGATGTTCAGGCTATTCTCCGTGAGGGACTGGATAAAGTCAAACAGTTCTTCACTGTGAACAGCAACTGCCGACTTCCCCTCAACCCGGGCCTTCTTGTCAAGGGCATCAACATAAGGGTACATATAGTGTCCGTCTAGTCTTCTGCGTAGACCTTCTCAGGATCACAACATTGCCCTTAATCTCCCTCTTTCTCTCTCTGTAGTCTTGTTCCTACTTTAACTCTAATGCGGTTCCTCTGAAGCTCTCATTTCTAAATGAGGATCCTCTGGGAGACAACATCAACGTCATCTTTAAGGTACCGGCTGTGTTTATTACAGCTCAGTTTTTCTGATGACTTTAGATGTTCGCCTTTGACTCAGCTGTGTTATCTGTCTCTCTCAGTCGGGCGATGACCTCCGGCAGGACATGCTGACCCTGCAGGTCATACGGATCATGAACAAAATCTGGATCCAGGAGGGGCTGGATATGAGGATGGTCATCTTCCGCTGCTTCTCTACTGGACGGGCGAAAGGTAAACACCCAAACAATTGCAGATATGTGATTTAATAATGCATTGTGATTGTATGAGACATTCACTTGATTTCATTATTGCTGGCTTTTTGTGCTTGTTTAGGCATGGTAGAGATGATTCCCAGTGCAGAAACCCTCAGGAAGATCCAGGTTGAGCATGGAGTAACTGGTTCCTTTAAAGACCGTCCGTTGGCAGATTGGCTACAGAAACACAACCCCACCGAAGAGGAATATGAAAAGGTACAACTGTATTATTTTAAGTATCGTCATACTTGCGTACTTCTGTGTACATACAAGGACACAGAAATATTTTAGGAGCTCCGCAGCTGCTTTAGTTGCGTGGGGTTGCATCATGTTAATTTTCCTGTGCTAATAACGTAATGCACCTAGAGATTAGGTTAAAGACGAAGTATGTAATGTCTAAACAGAATTGAATAATTATGAATTATTTCCCAAACGCCTCGGCCATTTGTTGTGTTTTTCATAGGCTGTGGAAAACTTCATCTACTCCTGTGCTGGCTGTTGCGTGGCTACTTACATTCTCGGCATCTGCGACCGCCACAATGACAACATCATGCTGAAGACAAGTGGACACATGTTCCACATCGACTTCGGCAAGTTCCTGGGGCACGCGCAGATGTTTGGCAACATCAAACGGTAGGACCATTAAGCTTTGAAAGCATTTGATTTATGTCAGAACAATGTAGAACAACAAGAATAACAAGAAGACCGGTTACACAATGGCTCGCAGAAATGTTTTGAACAAAAAAAAAACAGATGGTTGATAGTAAATTCCTCTACTCTGCAGGGACCGGGCGCCTTTCGTGTTTACCTCTGACATGGCTTACGTCATCAACGGAGGTGACAAGACATCCAGCCGTTTTCATGATTTTGTAGACTTGTGTTGTGAAGCCTATAATCTCATCAGGAAACATGCACATCTGTTTCTTAATCTTCTCGGTCTGGTGAGTTTACAGATAAATATTGGTTATTGCTTTAAAAGAGTGTGAAATAGGAATGTTGTTTTTCATCTTGGTTGTAGATTATTAAGTCTTATTGAGTTTTTGTCATCTATGTTTTAGTTTATAATACTAAGAGTAACACTGTGTGTTTGTCTGCAGATGTTGTCCAGTGGGATACCAGAGCTGTCAGATGTAGATGATTTGAAATACGTTTATGATGCTCTGCGACCGCACGAGTCTGAGGCAGATGCAACCATGCACTTCACCAGGTGAGGATATTAACTTCAAATTCAAGGACCTTTCAAAGACTTTCCAGGTGCAATACCTTCAAATTCAAGGACTAAATGTGGGGACACATTTCAAGTGAGAGCAAGGTTACTTCGAGTTACCTTTTTAGATGCGTTGTTTCAGTTCCCTTTCGAGGAAACTCGCGCTGTGTCATTGCAATGACACTTTGGGGATGCCTCAAGGGGTAAGCGAGTGTCCTAAGAAATCACACAAATCTGTGTGACAGCCCTAGTCTTTGAAAATTGGCTTTTTTTCAGGGATTGGAGTGGCACCATTTGAATAAAAACCTGACTTATGTAATGCATGTTTCTTGTTTAGCATTAAGACTTGAGTCATGTTGTATGCCTTGAAAAGTGCAGATTAATACTGCTCTCTTTAAAGGATTGCATTTATCTGCTGACCTTTATCTAAATCTTCTTCCCTACCCTAGGCTTATCGAGTCCAGTCTTGGCAGTGTGGCCACTAAGCTGAACTTTTTCATCCATAACCTGGCCCAGATGAAATTTGCATCCTCTGAGGAACGCCCTGTTCTCTCATTTGCTCCACGTGTCTACACTCTGAAAAGCGATGGCATGATTCGTGGTCTGTTTGTATGCAAACACATTAAAATCTGCACCCCGAGCAAGGGTTATGTAAGTCTACAGCACTTGCATTAATTATCATCTTCTACAATGTACTTCATGGTCAATATACACACACTTTTCCCCTCTGTTCTCTTCAGTCTTATGTTGTGAAAGTAGAGCGGGATGGTCAACAGGGAACGACTTTAGTCCAGAGGACCTTTGAAGAGTTTCAGGAACTTCACAGTAAACTGCAGCTCATCTTCCCTTCCTCAAAACTACCCAGGTATGATAATATAAGCTTTCATTAATGCCAATTGTATAACTCACTGAGAATTTGAAAGGAAACTCTTCTGAAGTGATGTTTGTCTGTGTAGTGCCTTGAGCTATTGAAAAACCCTTACTATAGTGGAAAAAAATCAGTGTATTTAGTCTAAAAATGGTTATCAAGCCAGGTGAAACCTGGGCATTGAAAATTTCTTCCCAGTACTATCAGCATTTCAGTTCTATTCCCAAACCTGTAAAGTACTGAAGGTTATAATATGTAATGTAATGTTCTCTTAGCTTCCCCAGCCGCTTTATGATTGGTCGATCTCGAGGGGAGGCCCAGGCAGACAGGAGGAAGGAGCAGCTTAATGGATATGTTTGGCATTTGATCCATGCTTCTCCTGATGTGGCACAGGTAACCACACTTTAATCCTGAATCGCAGACAGTGGTGGGATTCTCACTATTATTATTCACAGTACTGTGCAAAAGTCTTAGGCCACCATGCCACTATTAGATTTGTTGTTTTTGCAATGTTATAGTCATCATATATAATTGTTTCTCATTCTCTTTAATAGAATACAACCAGAAAATACAGGAAATGTGTATGTAGTATTAAAAACTGTATAAAAATGTAAACTGATGTGTCGAGTTTTTAGGGTAAACTACCCTTCCACTTGAGCAACAGCAGGAAATCTCTTAAACCCAAATAAAAATAAATCCTCATTTCTTACTTTATTCTGCTCAAAAACGCTCAAGCTGTGTTTAGTGCCAAGAGAGGTCACACTAAACACCGACGATGTCTAAAGAAGACATTTAGTCCTGAAAATAATTTTTTTTTATTTTTTAGGGTACATATTTCTTGTATTTTCTGTTTTTTACTTAATAAAATAGATTGAAAAATAAATGTGAATGGACATTAAAACTTCTTAAACAGCAAGTCTGGTGGTGGTGGCCTAAGACTTGCATTGTACTGTACGTTACAACTAAAAGCTTAAATTATTAGTTAAGACTGCATTGTATAAGATTGTGTTTTACACTTTAAAAGTTCACAATCGTCAACCACACCAACAAATAATATTATTTCCTGATTAATCCTATTGAGCACTAGTATGATTTCATTCACATCAAGATTTAGTTTCAGTTTGACATGTTTCTTTTTAACTTGGCCATGGGTTCTGTGAAAACAGACACGTGTTGTCTGTAAATGTGTACTCATAGGCCTGTAAGTCATGAACCATGAATGACACGACCAGCTGTCAAACTGTGTACACTTTCAGTTTTCTTATACCTGTACTGTATCTCATGAATGCAACCAGATCGCATAGCATGCATATTAGTGCAATGCCTATAAATGCGTGGCTGCTCCCTGTCTTGGTATTTGTTTACTTGTTCACGGCTTATGAGTTAATTGCGGTGATTCATCTGTAATGTATCTCTCTCCTCTTGTTTTCAGTGTGATCTGATCTACACTTTCTTTCACCCTCTACCAAGAGATGAGCGAGCAGGAAGTGTGGGAACTGTCATCAATGCCCTTCAAAATAAACCAGCAGGTTAATTTCCTAATGTCTCCTCAACACACTCATACACACGCTCATACACACGCACACATACATACACACACTCACACACTCATACACACGCACCCACACACATACTCTCTGACCATGAAAGTGCTATATTATATAATATTAGTGCTGGGCTTAGATTAATTAAATGATATTAATAAAACATTTCTTAAATGTGTGTATGTGTATATATATATCAGTATGTGTGTGCGTTTAAAGTGTAACTAAACCCCTGGTCATAGCCTGACTCCACCCACTGGCAATATTTGAAAAATGCAAGAAAAGTGGGCAAATCCCAACAGAGATAGAAGGGACGAACTAAGCTCGTACCAAGTGTGTGATGAGATCGTAACAAGGGCATGGTAAGCTTGAAACTGCTTACATCACGAGTCATTTTTTGGACCCAACATCCAATAGGAAAATTCAACTGCAGTAGCCACCGTTCAACCTGAAGAGGGCAGCACTCAGACGCCATATATTGTAGTATTGAAACACTTTATATCCAAATGTCAAAAAACTTAATAAAATCAATGAACAGCACTAATAAACCATCATTCTTACAGATCAGTAACTAAAAAGAGTTGGATTAGGGTTTAGTTACTCTTTAAAGGGATAGTTTGGCCAAAAATGATATTAAACCCATGATTTACTTACCCCCAAGCTCTCCGACATGCATATGTCCATCGTTTTTCAGACAAACACATTTTCAGTTATTTTAGAAAATGTTTTAGATCTTTCAGTTAATGAAATGTGAAGTTACGGGGTCTACGACCTTCAAGTCCAAAAATGTGCATCCATCCTTCACAAAATAAATCCAAACGGCTTCGGGATGATAAATAAAGGTCTTCTGAGGGTAATCCGCACGGTGCTGTTGTAGAAATATCCATATTTAAAACATTATAAACCAAAATAACTACCTTCCAGTGGCGCCGCCATCTTGGACTCCTCTGTATTCAGGAGAGAGTATTAGCGTAGTGTACGCACTTAGTGACGTATGACAATTTCGGAGGGCGGGGGCACAGAGCAGCAGCAGAGTAGCCTCCGTAAGCTGCGTAAAGCTATGATCTTGAATGAAGACGCGACTAAGATGGCGGCATTACCAGATGCGAGTTATTTTTGTTTGTAAAGTTATAAATGTGGATATTTCTACAACGAAACTGCGCGGATTGCCCTCAGAGGGACTTTGTTTGTCATCGTGGAGCCGTTTGGATTTGTTTTGTGAAGGATGGATGCACATTTTTTGGACTTGGAGGTCGTGGACCCCATGGCTTCACATTTGATTAACTAAAAGATCCAAAACATTTTCTAAAATAACTGAAAATGTCATCGTCTGAAAAACGATGGACACATGCATCCCGGACGGCTCCGGGGTGAGCAAATCACGGGATTAATATAATTTTTGGCCGAACAATCCCTTTAAATATTCATAATACTTATATGGAGCACAAAAAAATTACTTGTATTTTGTATGAGATTAATCTACCCCCAGCACTTTTATTTATTTTTATTTATTTGTATATTTATTTACATTTATTTATTTTTATTCTAGTTTTTATTTATTTTTCTAGGTTTTTTATTTTATTTATTTGTTTATTTATTTTTCTATTTTATTTATTTATATAATCAAAGTTCACACGTTTAAGTCCACCGTCACATCAAATTGTTATGTGTTAGTGTAATAGTCATGAAATAGTCAGTTGTTTTGGTCCAATCAGATGCAGCAAGACATTATGACTATGTGCGTGACTAAGGTTCACACCCAGTTACTGGACTAAGTTTTATCTTTAACTAATGCCGTGTCACTGCAAGCACGTTGCACTAGTAAACCAGTGTGCTCTGAATGCAGGGTCAGCTCGACAGTTTGTGAACGCTTTTGTACTTCACTCCCTAGGAATTTGTCACACCTAGTTAAAAATTAAAGGAATTTTCATGTGTAAACTTCTCACTTGTTGTCATTACCCTGAATAAATTATGGATTCAATAGTAGGGGTCATGCGTTTCTAAATCATTCTTATTAGGATTTAAATATCCTTAAATTACGCTTTTCAGTACATATCTTGAAGCTTTATTTATTAACATTAGCTTATCATTTCCCCTGGTTTCAGGGGTAGATAATGGTTAGGCTTTCTGTTGTCTTGTCAAAATCTGATCTGTGGCAAAGGTTACTGTTTGACAGGTTTGTGTCTTGTTGGTATGTGCTGCAAGGCTTTATTTACGTACTCCACTTTAAATGTGCCTTGTAGACAAATGCATAGATGTGTATAAAGGCTAGATGTCTCGTCCGCGCTGCTGGCCAATTGAGTGGAATGTCCGCATTTGGCGGCCATCTTACCACAGGCAGCTCGCTCACTCGTAGCATTGAGTTTTAATGGTGCAGGTACTTTTAGATGACCATAACTTGCTTAATTTGTTACCGATATTCAAACGGTTTGGTTTGTTATAAATGTCAAAGATGTACTTTGATGAAAGATGAAACATGTTAAAGAATTAAAGCCACGTTAATAACGTTTGTAAGAAACCAAACCGTTTGAAAAATTGGTAGAAAATTGAGCAAGATATGGTGATTTAAAAGTACCTGCACCATTAAAATTCAATGCTGTGAGTGAGCGAGCTGCCTGTGGTAAGATGGCTGCCAGGTAACTCCGCCGTAACACATCTAGCCTTTATACATATCTATGGACAGATGGCCAGACAGATCCAAGGTTGTATGATTTCACACAGGCATACATCTGCTTAACACTAAATATCGTTTCTCTGCTTGTCCAGATGTGTCTTGGGCTCCTGTGCCTGGTAAAGTGGCAGGTGAAGTGAAGCTTTCAATTTTATACAAGAGCGAGAAGCTTTTTATCATGGTGATACACATCAGAGGCTTGGTGAGTGTTGGGATACAGTTTTCATTTTTAAATCATGCAACTTTTACCTTGCTAATGTATTGTGTGTCTGTCTTTAGCAAACTTTGCAGGACGGAACCGACCCTGATCCATACGTCAAATTGTACCTCCTCCCCGACCCTCAGAAAACTAGCAAGAGGAAGACCAAGGCAGCTCGGCGTACATGCAACCCCACTTACAATGAGATGGTAAAGAAAGATTTTGCTGTTGCATAAATCTTCAGTTTAGCAGTTGATTTTAGTTTTTAACTTTCCTCTCCTTTTACGATAGCTGGTGTATGATAGGATACCACGTGGTGACTTGCAGCAGAGAACCATTCACCTGCGTGTACTGAGTGAAGGGGCATTCTGGGAAAATACTCTTTTGGGAGAAACCATCATCCAGTTGAAAGACATTGCACCAGGCCATCGCCAGGTGGATTGGCACCAGCTGAGCTCTAGAGTCTCTGACATAAACCGCTAACAGAGAATACACTAAACTGACATGTACCTGTGTGGACACCTATCGGAAGTGAACATTTTCATTCGTGTCCATAGGCGTGCATGTGTTCACGTCTGTCTTTGCTTATGGGTCGGGGAGTTGAAGATGCCCAGCTGCTCAGAAGGCCATTTCCTCCAGTGGGGGTGTGTGTTTTTGATTCTCCTACCCAGGAGACGTGTAGATTTTGTGATGAAGTGTCATCACTAGATACTGTTCTGGTGGGATTTCATGCAACATGTAAACTCGACCTTGGGTTATGGTTCTTGGTAACACAATGGGACAAAATCCAAGGATTGGCTATGATTGTACAAGATTTTTGTGGGGTGGGGATTTCTGAAAATATGTTTGAAGTCTTGCTGTCCATGAAACTTTGAAACCCCAATTTTGTCATTGAGAATTCAAATGGAAATTTAAATTATTTTCTTCTTATGATTCTCTATTGCAGCTCAGTTTTGAGTTATGTTGTGTCTTGTGACATTGATTATATTTGTTTGTATTGAATTTACTTAGTAATTAATAGTGAGGGACTGCTTACATACTGTAAAATGTTGGGTAAGTTCACATTGCCTGTGGCAAACACCCAATCACATGAACAGGGAACAACATGTAATAGTCGTTGGTTTGAAAAACAAATGTAAAATTTTGAAATGTCTGATTCAACTTGCTCAAACCAACTACAAAAGAAAATTATACAAACGGAATAAAGTGAATGTAGTTCTAATGTAAATAGGAACAAACCCATGAAGTGCATGTACAGTGTATTGAACATAAGACACAAACCATTAACAATATGGATTGATTTATTTTGTTTGATTCTTTTTGTTTCTTTAAAATATAATGGCACACACCTTTATTTACTGAAAACGTTTTCAAAGGGATTGACCTTAGGGTCAATGAATTGCCTTGCTGGTATACAAGCATAATCGACATGAAAATTTCTGTTTGAAAATAGTTGATTTGCATGCTGTGAAATTTACTACTGGATAAATATTGCTTTTTTTGCATTTGTTTGTCAAGTACATTGACCTTATGTTTTTCCAAGTTTTATTGGTTAATTTAACTTTTTGGTTGCACATAAAAGAAGTGAAATGAAGGCTTTCGACTGTAACTTAGTCAGTGTTTCCATTCCTCCTTTTAATGTAAAATAGCATGTAAATTTTATGCTAAATCTACCACAGCAACCCTGCCTAAAGATGTTGAATTATGTTTTGAAATTTGTTTTGCACCTAGTTTAGTTTTCTGAAGAAATATCTGAAAGTAGGGTTTATTTGAAAAGAAAATTAAGTGAAGTGATTGAAAATTTGTATAGAACACCACAATTGTCCAATTGAACTAAGTGGCAATGTTTGTGTAAGTAATAGAAATGAATTGGCTGTTTTGGCTTTGAAATGTGCATACGTTTTTTTTTTATTGTTTATTGAATTCACATCTTTATCTACAAATTGAAAATGCTGCCCTGTATGTCAAGGTGCTTTAACAATCCAGTAGCCTTAAATAAGAAAACGTTAAAATAATCATCCATGTCAAAGTATTATATAGCTCTTTCTAACCAGACAAACCAGCTCCATGTCAGACATGTTTACGTTTTTAAGAACTTATGGGAACTTTTTGATTTTTGTGGTAAATGACTGTATCATTGCATGTCAACCCATAATGAAAAAATGAACTTTGGAAATGGTATGTTCTTGTTGTGAATGTGTAGAAGAGTGAGTTTAAAGGCATAGCATTTTTTAACATTGTGCCTCTTATTTTAATATGAAGAAGAATATGTGACTGAAACCAATAGGATTAATGCTGGGAATATAATTTTGATGCAAGTTATGGAATATGGTTATAAATGGGCTTTCATTAAAATTGTGTTTCTTCTAATTTCAAATCATGTTTTTTCTTAAGTTTATTTGCACTTAATAAATGCACAAGGAAACTACTTTAAGTTTATTTGATTGTTTTTGCTACCTGCACTCACTTTCCGTTTTATTTCAACCACACTACTGCTTAACTTCTACAGAGATTGTGCAGTTAACACTAAATTATGAAATTGGTGTACAACATGAATTGCTGTTTGTTGGATATAGACATATATTCACACTGATTCCCTCTTTCAGACATGTATTTAAATGTAAAATCTCAGTTGGGTACCACTGACCACAACAATCTGCTTTACTGAGACTGTAGTTTTATCCCATATGCTGTGTTTGCTCATACTGAGGTAAGAATTACATCAGGCTCGGGTTTATCGTGAAGACTTGGTGTATGTTCAGACAGGCAATTATGTTGGTTTGCATTACTCATTATTGTTTAGAGAGATCTCTTGAGAAATATGATGACACAAAATGTATCTTTTATCCATCTTAACATATGTTATAACAACCTACACCGCATAAATTAAGACTGGGAATAAATTTCAACTTAATTTCATGACAAACAGTCATTGAAACTAGTTTGTAAATTAACTAAATGTGATTTCTATAAACATAATGCGCAGGTATAATTTTTAAAAGAGCTTTGTTACATGGTTCTCTAGACATTACTTAAATTTGATAGGTCAGTCACAATACTCCAATGTCTATTATTGTATCTAACAGGCATGTCTGCTCTGTGCAGTACGAGCTGCGCAGTTATAAAGTCAAAAACATCTGCTCCATACACTAAAAAAATAAAGGCTGGATTTACTTAAAAATATAGCGCGTCATTTTTGCATCCATTTTTTTAATGTCTTATGTGGAATTTTTAGCAATTTATGCAATTACTTACAATTTCAAGTAAAACTTACTTTAAAAAGTGGATGCAAAAATTATGTACTTATTTTTAAGTAAATCCAGCGTATTCTTTTTTACAGTGTACAGCACAAGGTTAATAGTCCCCCTAAGCCTTGTTTATACATGTTTGTGTGAATTACAGCACAGCACATTGGGAGTCATGTGATGACAGTAAAACTGCTTGATGATTGACAGGACGATCAAAAAGCGGAATAAAGTTTAATTTTTATGTTAAATATAAGCAGATTTGTTGTTGTGTTTTCCTTTAAAATATAATGAACCACACAAACTAAGCATTCAGAGGTGTCTTTCATGGGGGTCAAACCACCAAGCAATGTTTAAAGTATTATTCCACTTTTTATTGTCATGACAGGTTAAAAAAATATTTCAAATCAATATTTTGGGTCCTATGGTTTACTAATGTGGCAATTAACCATGTAATAAGTAAACAACCATCTGGAAGTACTTTACTTAATGCATATGTTGGTTTATAATTAAATGTATCTAATGTATGTTAAATCTGAAGGAGAATCCAACTAGAAAAAAGATATTAAGGATTTTAATATAACATGCTCCAGAAGGATTCTGCACATTGCATGTTCACTGAAAATCAAAGCACAAATGAATTTGTCAGATGCCTGCTCAAAGTCTCACAACTAACTGGTTTCTGCACTACAGAGAGTAAAGTAATAAGATGTGACTTAATGAGCAGCCCGTCGCATTAAATATTTACTTGATACTGAGAAATTTCTTTATGATGTGCAAGTGGGTCACATAAACAGATTGTGTTATATAACACGTTAAACGGCACAAAGGATCGACATTTTACCACGGTCCCTTATCGCGCTACACATGCTGAACTTTAGAGACGATCCCTTATAGCATTTTCTGATGAAATCTCTCCGCTTTAGCTCCGCGGCTAGCTCTGACGAGAAAGCGAAACGGAAATACCAACGAGGCGAGACACAAAAGTATTCCATATAAAGCGAATTAACAAGTGAATCCGTTTTATTTTTACATCAAGGAGATCTCGTATGCTTGGTTTTGGTGTTTGTGATGTTTTAAAGCTTACGGAATTTTCAGAAAAACGCGGGCTCGATTGAGGTGACACAAGACTGACATATGAAGAATCGACACTTTCTTCCCACAGACGACAAAATGGCTTTCGTTTCGTACTTTACTTTGGAATATACCGGACTGTCTTGCTGTTTTATCGCCTCAGAATACCTTTCCCATCCTTCTGTCGTCTCTACAATTCCCTCAAGCCGAAATAAGTTGTGTTATTTTCCTCAAGAAGGCACGGTTGGCGTAAACGCTGCGGTCAGTATGGACGCTGATGGTATTCGCTGGCGCCAAGTCGGACTCTAAACGGACCGAGAAGAATATTTACCAGTACTCATGTATCCTGTCAAGGGCTGAAAAACAATGGAAAATAAGCGATTTACTTTTTTCGTAGCTAACATTTAGCCTAAACTAAATCTGTTGTGACCTTAAAAAAATAGCTTCTGGCTGCGTCGGGAAGTTTAGTCTTATAAGGACATATCCGGGTTGTGTTTGGAAAAGCTGCTATTCGGTACATAATTCAAAATAATAACATTAAAAGAGAAATCTTTGAAAACCCAGCACTTTTATGCACATTTATCAGTAAAAGTGGCCATCTTTGAGCTATTCATAAAGTAAGTCGCTTAAATTAATTGTTAGCTTGTTATATATCAATTAAGTTTATCTAGTTGTAGTCAATTTAAAGGAGAACTGATGTTTAGAAGTATGAACGCACATGGACACTTTTCTAAAGAGAGCACGCGCTCCACGCGTGACAGCGATGAGAGCCCTGACAGCTCGTGGATCAGCGCGTTCTCTCTGGTCTCCAGGCCCGCGTGGTCTCTCCTGCAGAGATATTTACCGGGAAGAGTCCAGACAGCATGCGACATGAAGTCAAATTTAGATTTGACAAACTCGCTGATGGGTGGTCTCGGTGATATCCCTCTGAAAGAGGCCTACCTCCACTGCCAGCATGAAAACGCGGCGTGCGCGACTTCCGGTGACCAGGGGACCCTGCCCTGGTTGACGCCCGATTTACTGGGCGAACTGAGAATCCAGAACACCGCACAGAAGGATTTAAATATGCAAAGGCAGGCCACATTTGGATACCTCGGGACGGCGAGACATTATTTCAGCCAGGTTTTATTGAAAACCGGAAGAGAAAAAATAGATGCGGTGACCGTGCGCTCTGCCAACAGCTGGTGGTTGGGTGGATTTTGGGGGGCCGAGGATAGCCCTCAAAACATGCTGCTGAATGTACCACATGGTCAAAAAGAGACTGGTACCACCTGGCAGCATTGTAGAGAGCATCACAGTGTTGCCTATTGTCCGAGTCACTCACAGGGTGTCGTTGCCATGACAACTGTATGTAGCAATGATGGGGAATCAATGCACAACGAAAGCGCTGGACCCTTGTGCTCTAAAGGGCTGGACCACAATGCAAGCCTACACACAGGATCCCTCACAAACGTATACCAGCTTCCTTTAGATGATGAGAAGCAAAATGCTTTAAAACCTCTGGTTTGTTGTAGAGCCTACAGCGAAGTGGCAGTTCTGACCCCAGATCAGGATAATGGCTATTCGAGCTTGGAGGAAGAACACTCAAATGGTAAGCTTCGTAGTATGAGGCTGCTTTCTAATGGGCAGGAGGTGTCAGAAACCGATGGGGATGTTGCCTCTGAGGGCACTACAGAAAATGAGTCTCATAGTGAGCCTGTCGATTGCAAGGAAGAAGTTAGGGAAACGATGAAAGATTCAGAGTTGTCCGATACTGAAAAGACGGCAGAGGCAGCCGAGGACCTGCCCGTTTTGCCCAATCCTAGCTGTCAAAACAAGGTCATCGCCTATATCATGGGTAGCCCTTGCAGTGGAGAGTCTGAATCTGAGGATGATGATGAAGAGTGGGACAGTAATGATGACGATGGGTTTGACAGTGAAGGTTCATCCCACTTCTCTGAGTCTGAGGACCTGGATGACAGCGATGATGAATCAGAGGAGGATACCGATGAAGAGGAGGCAGACTCTGAGACGGAGAGACTCTGGAATTCTCTGTGCCAAAACGGGGATCCTTACAACCCTAGGAATTTTACAGCTCCGATAAGGACAGCCTCCAAGCCAAATCCCACTACAGAATCCCTAGTCTCAGAGTCTCCACCAGCGCATATGTCATCCCACCTTTCATCGTCTCCATTGTTGTCCTCACTTTCTGAGAACGAGTCGAGTGAAGACGCTTGTGATGTGGATGAGGAAGAGAGTCTCAAACTATGGAACTCGTTTAGTTGCTCATCAGACCCCTACAGTCTCTTCAACTTTCAAGCCCCCATAAAGACTCAGAAACCCCCTAAATCTTGCCGGAAGAAGGCACGGGCTGGAACCCCGTGTTACAAAAGCGAGGAGGCTGAGGAGAGGTTGGACAGTGGATTTTCAGAGATTTCCTCCAGTAATGCAATGGGTGTGCAGCCGAAAAAGGTTTGTATTTAAATAATGCATTGCATTTACTGTTATCACGTGTATTGCATACAAACTGCAACTGCTTGTATACTTGTGTAATCTTTTCTAAATGCTTAGGTTACTCTAAAAGCGTAATGCATTTAAGGGTGGTGTTGTTTGGCTTACTAATTGAATAGATATCATTACTTCTTCTTTGAATCATATAATTGTTATGAGCCATTTAGTTGATGCAGATATAACAAAGTACTCAGAGTATAGCACCAGCAATAACCTGTACACCCACTTTGTTGTCAAAAGATTTAAAATGATGCCTCGTGTACGGTAAGTCAAGGTTGGAAAAGTAATTTCCTGCCGTAAGTTAATTCTAAATTGTCAACAGATGAAATCTACAGTGTATTCAGTTTAGAGGTTGTTTAAGATAAGACAAGACTTAATTGACCTGGGGGAAATTGAGGCTTTGCACACAGGGACCGTAATTATTACATCTACTGTAGATTAGAAGAAAGGAAGGAGGGGCAACTAAAGCAAAGTAATAAAGTGCATAATGAAATATGCCTTGAAAAATAGTGCATATAAGACAATGTTTTCATCAGTCCTATAATAGTGTGTTTTTAAACTCAATCTTTTATTCTGTTAGATGTGGGCTTAATTTTCCTTCTTCCGTCATTCAGCTTTCGTTCTGTTCCCTGGCAATATGGCAGTAAATGCTAGTCTGTGTAAATGATGTAAAGCCATGCAATATCATTTTTATTTTTCCTCTGCCTGTGATAATCTGATGCAATGGTACCATTTTGCTGTCTCCAAGGAGACAGGAGTTAGTGCTCTGCCCATTACTCATTATCACTTGATGGTGTGCTGGATTTCATAACTCTGACATCACACTAGTCACAGTCATTAGCTTTGGTCTGGGGATGATTGCACTCCCAAACAGTCAGGTGGAGGGAGTTATTCATAAGGTGCAATTATGTACTGGCATTACATTATATTCCATATAACAAAGGGCTTTCTCCAACGGTCCAACCTTTGCACTTTTTAAAGGCACACCATGTAATTTTTGGTCACTAGGGGGTGCTAGACATGTATTTTTCACGTCTAGCGCCCCTAGAGGCCACAAGCGCCACAGCACTGTCGCAAAGGAAAAGAAAACAACTCTTTAGGTCACAAAGTGTGCCTTCCAGCATGTCATATAATATAATTTCATGGGTTTTATTTTTTTCGAACCCCAAAGGATCGCGTAGCTCATGTTTACAAGCCAGTTGTAACGGTGATCGCTTGGTTAAAGTTTATATTTAAAAAAAATATTGCCTTAAAGGGGAATCGAACCCGGATCGCCCATGTCGTAGGCGCCACAATTTCACGTGATATAAGTCTCTCTCTAAACTCTCCAAGTAGCTTCCAGTAAAATTCACGTAAAAAGTGTTCGGGCGCCAGACAGGACTTATATATGCAAGCATTACACCAATAAGGTGTAATGAGGGCCAAGTTAGCATTGGTCAGAAACCCCTTCTACTTCTTTCGTTCACGCCAGCGAGCGAACGCTGGCCCAATATAATTGATACTCGTCCTTCTTTTTATTCTGTCTTCTGTCACTCTCCTCTTTTCTTTTTCTGGTCTCCTCCGACAAAATCTTGGGTTTCTTTTTCTTAGTTGCTGCTTCGGCCATGACAAAAACATCAGGAAGATAAATAGTTGTGCTCTCACGTCCAAATTTGAGGAAGTGGAGAAAGTGACGTATGCCGTAAAGCAGATTTTTGTAGTTTTTTGTTTTGTGCTCGGGTTATTACCCGAAACCCCAAGTTTAAAAGTATGAGTAAAAGCGATACAGACCCCCTCAGGCTATGGTGGACATGTCATTCAACCTATTTTAAGTCGATGTACCATCACAAGGGTCTTGAATATATTATAAAGGTTGAAAAACGACAAAGTGTCACTTTAAATAACATCTGGACTTCATTTCTTTGTGAACTTACTGCTTACTTAAAGAAGAGATGGGCTTTCTTATTCACTTGATTGTTGAAACTTTGCAATGCTTGTCTGTTAAACTGGATCTTTTGCATTTTTTTTCTTTCATAGGTGCAGTTTGTAGAAGAGGTAGAGGAGTTTTATGCCAGCAGCGATGAGGACCGCCACGGCCCCTGGGAGGAAATTGCTCGGGACCGCTGTCGTTTTCAGCGTCGTGTTCAGGAAGTTGAAGAGACTATTAGCTATTGCCTATCTCCAACTTTCCGCCTGGTCATATTTCAGAGACTCCACAATACTAGCTAATTAAAAAATTTCTTTGACAATAAATGTAAACAATGAATAAGAAACAATGTATCAATAGTTAAATTCAGGGCATCGGGAAGGCCCTTAAATGTTCTAAGGGCTCACAAGTCACAAATCCAAGGAACTCGGAGGATCCTTCTAGTGAAGGTCATTTCACTTGAGTTATGCTGAAGTTCCATGCGTTTTGTGCTGAGCTGTGGTGTGAATTTGGAAATATGCATTTTGTTTGATTTTTGTTTTCTGCGCAACTCACGCTGTCCTTTCTACCCCGTACTGCAGTAGTTTCATTTAAGGAGAAACGAAACTAATAGATGTTCTTGTTCAGTGACAAGGAAACAGAGTTTTAAATAGCTGATTTGTTTGTGTTTTACTTGCGCCTGTTAAAAAATTTGATTTAATGATTTACAAACATTACACACAAATGCACTAACTTTACCTCTTGGTGGGACACTAAATTCATGTTTATCTTACTGTCATAACTGACCGTGTTAGTGCAAAAGTGTTTTTGAGGAATGAAAGGAAGAAATGACCTATGCGAAGTGCTTGCCATTTTGTTGTTTTCTTCTTGCAGGCCTTTTTTGACAAACCCCGTGTTGTAACCTAAAGCCAAAGATAATGTACCTCTGCTCTGGAGTGGATCATTAAGCCAGGCCCCAGTATTTTGCAACTACAGGAGTGTACCGGGTAAATAATTCACCAGAGTATCCACATTGAACCTAGTGGTATTTTTGCCGGAGCTGAGCAATGCTTATATCAGTATCTGTCCATGTGTTGGAGTGAAGATATATGGGTGTGGGCCTTAGTGCAATGTATTTGCATGATCGTAAATGGATTCCCTATTACTATTTATTGGACAAAACCATTTTACCTAATATATGGATATCACTGTTGTGTAACGGGGTATTTTCTCTGTGCTTTGAACTGTGGCGGCTGTGACAAACAGCAAAATCTTGAACTATAAAGGTGAAATGCAGGGACAAAATGCATGTTTTTGATTTGAACTATATAAAATGCTTGATGTTGAAGCATAAAGGTAATTTGTTATTCACTATAATTAACAAAGGCATTTTATTTTTGTAATACATTTTAGGAGTTAAGCATCTTGGATTTGTGACACAAATACTAGTCCTAATTGAATTAACGTTCATTAAAAAGTAATGCAAGAAATTTGACTGGTGTTTACTTATTTTGCAATGTTTATATTGTAATTGTACACAACTGAGTCATATCATATAACACAAACCTTGTTATTCTTTCCTTGTGGAATTTTCGCATCTGGCACAACAAAGACAGTAAGATGTGCCTGTTGGTAAGTTGATGCAGTAACTCTGTTCTTTGATTCAGATAGTGTTCAGTAAATTCGTTCTTGATCGTGTCCTTTGCTTTTGCGTTTTTTAGTATGGAAGCATATTGGTAACAAATTTCAATATAGAATGTAATATGCAATAAGGCAGTGCAATATGTAAAATTGCAATGCATTCTGTATTTAAAATGACATTTTCCATGCTATATGCGACATGTTTGGTACAAAATGAAAATTCATTAATTTTTTATTTACATGTTTTATACAGTCGTGTTTTAAATGCATCTTTTATGCTTTTTAAGTTGCAGGATTTAATTGGAAATGTATTACCTGAACCGATTAGTTGTTTTTGCCAACAAGAAAAAACTAGCAAAAATGATAATTTAAAAGTAATTTTCCTAAATACAATTACATTTATGGGCAAAACACATGGGATTGCAATTTCATCTACATAGCGAGCAATGGATGTAGCAAAATTCATTTGAAGTTGAAATTCAGTTGACCACGCCCCCGCCCTGTGAATCATTGCGTCAAGGCGGGGCCAACAGTCTTCCGTTGCACGTGCTCACGTGGGAAATATGGCGGCCGCAGACCAGTGATGATGATGAGAGTCTTATTAAAAAAAATTAAGTGATGGAGAAATGCTAGTTATGAAGATTTTACGTGTCTGTAGGTGAGAGAACTGCCGTGTTGATTAAACGTCTCATCGAATTGTCTGCATTATTTATTGTGAATGCAGACCGAGGGATCCAGCGATTTGGATTTCCGGTAATAAAAATGCCCCCCCCCCCAACTCATTAGGTTCGTTTGCGCAGAATCGATCAATCCTCCCCTCACTGCATCCGCCTGTTCTCGTCTAAATTTCAGGCAAGGGGCATCTCAAACAATCCCTATTCTCATTAGTGAGCTCTGCGTATGACCATTTTCTGATAATGAAGTATCGCGAGAGCTATTCAAAAGCAGTGCCTGATGTCATACACTGATCGGTCTGCGCAGCGCTTGGCGAGATTTACCGATTGCAATCAAGGGAAGAAGGCCGTTTCTCCAGCAGAAGGCTGCATCCCTTGGAGGTCGCATATGCAGGCTGCATTCGTCATCAAGCCTTGTTTATTTCAGTTAACTGAGCATAGCATTGGCAAGTCATAAGTCTATTTCACCAATTTACGATTAACTTAGTATAATGGTAAACTTTCTAATTGTTAATGTTCTAAAATAAGACCATCTTTATGACGTATGTCCTCCGAAGGATATAGCCTTCCGTTTAAGACACTTAGCGCTTGCTGGGGTGATGCTCACTCGTTGTTTTTAATAATGAAGTAAGTTAGATGCGATATTTGTCAAATTAACAAACGTTTTAATTAAAATTTAGCTGCCATTAACACTTACATGTTATGAATACATAGGCACAAAAAGAAAGGTAAAAATAAGTGAGGGTTTATATATTATTTTTATATTCTTTTTACGTTTATTTTATTAAATGACATAAAACTTATTAAGATTACACGAGCAAAGTTTAACTTTTATAAATGCATTAGCTGAAATTTTTTTCTTCTTTCTCTCTGGCAACCTGTGTGACTGATACCTCTTGTTCATGTGGCACTGAGCAAAATTAGCGGAGGTGTCAGAATATCGTGAAACGCACGTCATCGTTATCGTCAGTGACCAATCTTCACATTTTTCATCTCTTTTATTAAACATGACGTTATGGCGCTACTGCAGACTTCCTGTAGTCAGACCATTACATTTTAATAGCCGGTCAGTGGTTTTGTCGAGGCCAGCGCTGTTGAAAGATGGAGACCAATTAGGTGTGGTAAGTCGTCGCTATTCATTTGCACCGATATCAGGTTTACAGTACAGCAGAGAAATGAACACTAAATATAACATCCAGCCTTTCAAACTTTAAGACCCGCGTTGTCCACAAAAATATTCGAAGACCCCCTATCTATTCACAATTTCTACTCAATAAAATATTGTAGAGCTTGATGTATTTTCATTATAAATATAACCAAACACATATCTTTATTTTGTTGGTTTTTTTTTACATAATTTTAAATTATCTTGACCCCTCTGAACAGCTTCTTGAAGCCCCACGTTGAGAAACATTGATGCTGTACATTCTTGTTCAGTCACTAGAGGTCGCTGTATACCATTTGATAATTTTGGATCCACGTGTCTTCCCAAATTTGGCTTGAACCTTTCTTGTTTAGTGTTGTAGACTCTGTAATTCAGATTAATTGGTAAGTTTATGAGACACAAAATGTTTAAACTTTCTTACTAACTTCCTAAAATCCTAACTCCCAGTCATTATACCATAGTCAATACAGCCTACTATTTAATAATATTCCTATGTTCTATGGTTTATTTTATTATTTTTATTTATTATTTTGAACAATGCTATATTGTAAAATGTAAAATTGTATTTATGTGCTATATAAATACATTGAAATTGAAAATGAAAATTATTTTAACCTGAATTCCAGTTGGAATTCCAGCCGCACAGTCGCTCTCTGTCTCATAATTTAGGAGCTGTTACGCGTCGTGGCTTGCTGGAAGTAGAATAGAATGTAATTGCTGTAAACGGTTAAATGACAAGCATGTCGACACTGTGAACATAAAGTGATGTGTGTTTATTTGTGCCTCGGCTCTGTCTGCAGTTGTGGAATGTGAGGTATTACAGTAGATGAAATCCAGCTGCTGAAATATGAGCATCATCACCTGCCATTGACTCCACGTTTACTGTACTGGAAACAATCGGTCCCTTTCTCTTAGTTAAATATTTTGGACTACATTACATATTCTCAAAATTAAATGTATTGCATTTTAATGTGATTGTGAGCACAGCACCTAAAACATCATATTTGTGTGCTTCTTAAATGTAATGTAATTTAATTTATTCACATTTTTAAATCTTTTTGTATTTCAACATTTATCATACATAATAAATATTGTTCTTCACATCAGAGCTGTAACACTGCTTATTTTGAAATGATTATAGTCTTTTTTATTACAATATTATCTCTCTCTTATCAGGTGATGTCCGGGGTTAATCCATGGATATAAACTGGAAAAATGAGCGCTATTGGTGGGCTGCTTGCCTGAGGGTGGGCTGTAAAAGATTGCAGGTTTGTTTCTCCCTCTTTCTTTAATTACTCGGAAAAAATAGCAGATGTGATGCCGCCACCCGCCGTTCCGCACTGTATACCCATCAACATAATGGTCCTCCATCCATCTCTGGATCTTTCTCTCTCCCTTCTTTTATTCTCTACGCAGTAATGATTGACAGCTCAGAGAGAGTCATGTGATATTTAAATGCCCAGGGATTTTCAGTGAGCATGCTCGGTAGTGTCCCTCCTCCCCTCATGTGTCTGTTTCTCTAGTACGTTGTCACTCCCTCCTTTATCCATCCTTTAGAGAAAGGAGGGTGTTGTTATTGTACAGCATCTTACTGTGGTTGCCTGCACCAGCTAGTCTTGTTGATGTTGTCAAGAGGGTCGTTTCCAAAAGGAAGACTATTGCTTATCTTTATTTGAAGCCATCGATTGATTCATTATATTGTATATGCAATATTATTATTTTATCATTGTTATTGTGGACATATCCGAGAAGAAAAAGGAGCTTGTAGTGGTGGTAAGTGTTATTTTTCTGTTTACGTTGGATTTGGTTAATTTTGTGCGATTTTTGTAACGCTTGTTTATCAAACAATGCTAATTTTTGAGCATGTTCACACAGTTATGTTTAATTCACAGCTGGCTAAGTTCTAAATTAATATTTTATAACGGAAACAGTGCTTTTGGCGGGCAACGAAATGGTACATCACGTCCGGATCACATCGAGCGTGCTGAATGTTTTGATCCGGTCTGTCCTCATTGGACATGCATCATTTCTTGGGTGTTGCCCGTGGTTACAGATGCTGGGGTTTCACCAGATGGGCTTCGGTCCTCTCTGTCCCCCCAGTGTGCCGCCACCTGTCTGTCTTTTATCCCTCTGTCTGTCTCTATTTCTCTCTGAATGCTGGGTTTGTTTGAATCAAGCAGAGCTGTGTTGTGCTCTCCGGCATGCAGAGTAACCCAAAGCGGCAAATCCAAGAGTGTGAGCTTTGCCAAACCAGAGTTATTTGGATGAACCACACTTAGATTTAAAGGATAAACTCAATTGACTGCAGTCGTCCTGGTTAGCATCAGGTTGCGTAATAGATTTATGTTGATGCGCGTGTGTGGTCTTGATTCCAGATGTTTCATAAAGCATCAAATATAAAGCTGTGAAGTTTTGTTATAGTACAAATCATTCTGGTTGAATTAGATTGCGTAGCTTTTAAATAGATTTAGATTTGTGTCACAAGCAAGTGTATGGGTTATGATGTGTGCAAAAGCCATTAATGCAGTCCTTCCCCCCAAAAAGACGCATTTGTTCTGGAAGCACACAAGCTCTCTGTGCTTGAAACCACATGCTGCAGAGATATCCGTTTGTATTGATACTCTCTCTCCTTCTTTTCTGTTTATCTGACACGTGATTGGTTCGCGTGGAGAAAATACACTTTCGATCTGTTTCTCATTGGTCGCAGCATAAAGAGTCCACACTACGCGATGGCTGTTATGTGATAACACTAGTTGTAGTTTGTGCAAAGCTTACACAGTAAAAAGAGGGACGTTGTGTGTGTATGCATGTTAAACAGGGAAAACCGTTTCTCTCGGTCTCTTAATCTTAATCTGATTCTCTTAAACGTCATCTTGAGTGCAACAGCCCGGTTATCTGACGCAGTGCTGATACTGTGAGTGTTCAAGGTGAATACTGAGTAGTGATGGGATGCAGTGTTTTTAAAGCAGTTCCACTACTGCATACGGTCTTATTAAAGGGATATTTTACCTAAAAAAATTTACATAATTTACTCACATGTCAATAATCCAAAATGATGTTCTTGGAATATTGAAAAAATGTTATGTCCCTGTAAGCAATTTTGTATTTTAAAGACGTCTAATGTCCATCTTAACACAGCCCAGATGTCTACGCAAAAAAAAAACAGGCAAAATTTGGGCTTTCAGTGTAAATTTATTAGTCGTCTGATGGAATATCACATATATCACAAGTTATTCAAGTGAAACCAATATTTATAGGGGTCATATTATGAGATTTCTTAAAAATGTCAAATAAGTCGCTGGTGTCCCCAGAGTGTGTATATGAAGTTTTAGCTCAAAATAGCCCACTGATAATTTATTATAACATGTTAAAATTGCCACTTTGTAGGTGCGACAAAAATGTGCCGTTTTTGGGTGTGTCCTTTACATGCAAATGAGCTGATGAAATGCAAACACTGATCGCCATGATGTGCTGTCAATTACTGCACTAAATGGCAGTGCCGTGGTTGGATAGTGCAGATTAAGGGGCGGTACTGTTGTAATAAGGCTACCTTTGTCACAAAACAGGCGAAATCTAAACGACCAAATTTTTTATCAGAACGACCTCATTTTTTATCAAAACAAAGTTACTGTGTTGTTCTTTTTCACGTTTTCTAGGTTGATAGAAGCAACGGGGACCCAATTATAGCACTTAAACAAGGAAAAAGTCACAATATGACCCCTTTGATGAAATGTAAGGTATTATTTTGGCTAAAGGTGGGTTACTCATAGCTGGACTATATCGGGTCTATAGTTAACCTAGACAGTGAAATTATGACTATGACGTAATGCATGTTTTCTAAGTAAGTACTGGCTGCACTATTCCATACAATGAAGCTAAATGTGGATTTGAGATTCAAGATGATAAAAAAAAATAATATTGTCAGCAAATACAATTTTTAGTCATGACTCATGAGTGTGTGTAAATATGACAGAATCTTCATTTTTGGGTTAAATAAACCCTTATAATACTCAGAAATGGAGATTTTTGTCAAATTAATTTAACTATGTTTTAAACAGAGCATGAGCACACTTACTATTATCAAATCAGCAAAAGAATTTAATATATATAAAAGAGGTTGTAAATGTGTAAAACTGTGAATGACTTTCAGTTGGCGCAGAAGTCTCTTGTGTTCTGCGGGCACAGAATTCATGTGGGCCGGTCCATGAGTCATTGTAATGATCAGAATCAATCTTATGAATTGCAAAAGCAAGACTGTTGGAGGAGTTTCCATGGCACATATTCATCCCGTTCTTTAAATATGTCCGCTGGTTACTACTTTTTCAACACAGTATAAACAATGGGTACATCAGATAGATCTTACAGAGAAGAGCTTGTCCGGATTTGTAACATAGTGGAAATTTCCCAAACATCAAAGCATTAAACTACTACGTACAAATATAGCATATTGTTAAAACATCAAGTATTACTGCAGGCTTGGATGCATTTATGTTGAATCAGTCTTTCAAGAAGTGTTACCTTTCAGCACACGCTTAAGAGAATGTAATTAGACATGGAAAAGTGCACAGCACTCAGCCTCCATCAGTGTCCTTCAGAGAGGATTAATGAGAGACAGACAGTGAAAGAGGGGGTGTATGGGGGTTAGCCAGTGTCCTGAAAACAGCCAGAGATTAAAGAGTTAATCTGCTCGCTCATCACCTTTATTCGGGGGTCATCCTCTCCCAAAGGGTTCGGTAGGTAAGCCATTAAATACACAGTGACTGCAAAAATATTTGTACATATAACCACACTTAAAAATATATGCATATTATTGCATTAGATAACCAAATTACAGCAAATTACAACTATGTTTATGTAAGGACCCACGACCCTGCTTAGTATTTTTTTTTAAAGCTTAGTAGTTTTGTATACTTTTCATTTTTAAATCTTTTTTATTAGTATTTAACAAGACTGTATTGTTATACATTCAATGAAAAATAAGAGATCGCAAATTGTCTCATTATAAACCCCTTTTAGAACCCTCCCACCCTGAATTATGCCTGCAATATGAAAGCAAAAAAGTAAATAAAATAAAATAAAATAGATAAAATAAATAATAATAAACAAATAGCTAGACATAAATGTTTTGTATACTTTTAAGGAAAAATTCCAAAGATTCTCAAAATTTACTGGAGAAGTGGGATAAAACCTAAACATTTCAAAGTGGAAACAATTTGATTTGTTTTTAACACACTGGAAAATATTATTTATTTCTGGTTTAAGCGTAAAACTATTTACAATATTAAAAAATATATATATTTTTAGATATCATCTTATCAAGAGTTAACATTTAAGTAATTTTTAGGGAGGCACCCAAAACTATTCAGGTGAAAATAGCAAAGAGATTATTTTTGTGTTTTGTCAAATAATTGAAAAGACTGAATCAATTTTATTCGAATGTTCAAATTCGATTTTTGAGGAACACTTTGGAAAAAGGAGTCGGGCCGAGTACCAAAACACACTTGTAGCCGATCAGCAGTAAGGAGCGTGTCTACTAACGACATCGCTGCCTGGGTTGCGTATGTGTGGGGCGGGTCTATCAAAAGAAGGTCCAGATTCTATTGGGGTAGGGGCGTGTTTGTTTAGGTGATTTCAAATATCAATATTGGCTTTCAGAGATCGTGCACCCCATCTTTAACGTTAAACATTGATCATCGTGAATTCACATGATCATCTGAATTCACATTTCGGTTGTCGAACATTCTGTACATCCCTTAACATTGCTTAACTGTTAACTGTTGGTTTATTGAAGTCTAAACAATTTTCAGGGAGTAATTTTGTTTCACAAGTAAATGTTTAAGCAAGACAAAAACATCTATAGGATGAAAATGATTAAATTAGTTTTGTAGTGCATGCAGATGCCAATTGGGTTTGATATTTTATTCTCTATGCACTGATATTATATGTTAAACTGTGCCATTTTTTGAGCCCATTGTGTGACACCCGTGGCCTTAGCCAGGGGAAGGAAAGACAAAGAGCAACAGAAAAGGAAGCAGAAGGAGAGGGTGCATGTTTAAACGAGTGGGTGCAGAAAGGAGGGATGAAGTGAAAGAGTGAGAGATGACAGATGGATAATGTTCAATTTCCGGTGCATTGTTTTCTTTGGCGCTCCGTGATGTTGCACCCAAGACCTTTAACTTGAAACCAACCCATTTACTTGTTTATGGGTTTCTTGCACAGAAATAGGTACTTATACATATTTTATAAATAAAGTGGATATCTAAGAATGGCTGCACACAGACAAGACAGATTGCCTCTCTCTTTGGCCCGTTTGGCAGGGGGGAGCAGGTGGCCTGTCAAAAGACGTGCTAAACCCGCGGCAGACCGCACTCAACTGGATCTACTCCACACCAAAAAGATGTGAATGCCCCCTTTGGTTTGGACTATGTTGAGGTTGTTTCCCCTGCCATGTGCTGTTTTAGTAGCAGTCAGTCTTGGTGTGGGTATAAAGCTTTGAAAGCATCTCTGGTTGACCTGCGATGGTAGCAGTGATGTTCACAGTGGTCACTGACAATGATAGCACATTGATACAAGAGCCCTGATGTTCACCTGCTGTGACAAGCTATTCAACTGGAATGATTGAATTGGTCAACTGGAACTAAGCTGTTCAGCTGAAATGGTTTGGGACAAGCAGATAAATATCTCTTATCTTAACCTGGTAGATTTTATTTGTGCCATTTGGATCCCAGTGTATGGACAGTTTAGAAATTGTTTCTTATTGACCTCGTAGTGATGTCTATAAACAAAAATTTTTATAGACATATTTTGCTCTTTTTTTAAATAATTGATGTGCCTTTACCAACACTACAGTAATAAATGCATATCTTCTGCATACTGTATAGTGCACTAAGTGGCATTAACTATGTTATAAATGAGTGAGCTATTTTAGACACAACATGAGCATTAAGAAAAGCATTAATGGACTTACAAGAGCTGGTAGTTTGATGGACAGTTATTGTATACACAATATTCAGATGCTTTATGGATCTGTTTGAACATGTGCTGTTTGATTTATTATACATATACACTTAAAGGTACAGTTCAGTATAATATATCGAAATCATATGAATTTAGCTGTTTGACTTCAACATATTTTCTTTGTATGTTCATTTATTAATTACTTGTTTGTTACTCAAACTATAAAACAATAGGGTGATTCTCACAAAATCCAGATTTAGAAGGTGTCCAGAATCCAGAATTTCTAAAAAGCCAATTTTTTTGCACATATAAGATTAAGGCCTGAACTTACTATAACCATTATTTTTTAGAGGATTTAAAAAAATATTTCATATAGAATTATTTACATTTTTTAGATTATCAATATTAAAAATTATCATTACCGCAACATGATATTAAATTAAAAAAATATATGCATTTACAAACTCATGTTTCGGTAGTGAGAACTAAAAGTTGTCTAGGTACTATGACAAACAAAACTTCAACTTTTATCTGGGGAGAAAAAATAAAAACTGCTTACCTGGTAGCCATCTTGAGTGTCAATTATGTCCCTTCCAACAATTTTTTTTTAATGTTAGTTCCTTGAGGGCTTAAATAATGATTGAAAATTGTTGCGGAGGATGAGAAAATTGGTCTTGGGCACATTTATATTCTTTATTATTGTCTCTAAATTTACCAATGATCACCAAATACCACATGTTTCTGTACTGTAAATGTTTATAGTATAACATGCACTGAAGCTTTTTATTTTTTTGATTTTTTAATTATAAATATTTCCATGTCAAAGAACCCAAATCCAGTCATGGACACGTTGCGGTAATGAAAATTTTCCCTTAAATGTGAAAAAAATGACAAAATTGGTTTGTATGATGTCATTTGGAATCATGTGCAAAAATATAGATACAGCTTACTATCTTGATATTTCGATCTCTGCTATCGATATTTTAAAACCCATCAAATCCCTCTGTGTGCGTATGCCATATACGGCCATTCGGCCAATGTCTCAGAAGTTAGAGGGAGTGAGAAAATTGCAGAAAATGTAAAAACACATTCAGCTCTATTCTTTACATTTTTTGATAAAAAAATAAGTATTGCAATGTATCGCAACATGCAACGCATTTTATTGTATCGTGATACGTATCGTATCGGGAGGCCCTTGCCAAAACCCAGCCCTATTTGTAACTGTATGCTTCTTATTTTGATAGCATTCATTTTTTTATTAAAATGTTTCATGACACCTCATAAGTCTAATTTCGCGAGAATCACCCAATAGAATAGATTAACATTGAATCAAATCAAAATCTAAACCATATAAATCAAAATCAAATTAAATTTAATCATCATGATTTGTTTAATTTGCTATCATGTACTTGTGACATCACATCAGGAATAGCTTTTAATAAAACTATAAACTTTATTATTTTTCACCAACCACACAACAGAGGCATGAATTTGTTTTTGACAAACATTAAGGTGAAAGCCATATCCTTTTATTTAACAGCAATGCTTGTGTTGAAATGCTCCGTTCTGGATCCGCCCCGGAGCCAATTGCTATCTTACATAAAATCAGAAGTTTTCATTAAATCTCAGCTTTAATATGATGAAATTAAAGTCAGAAATATTAAATTAACATGGATATAAATGTGTAAGAGTTATATAACAAAGAACATGGGACATCTCTAATATAATTAAGCCTGATATCTCAGCACTGAAATAATGCACATCTTTTGAGAAACCTTGGTTACTTTCTGTGAGTCACTGAGCTACATTATCTATTGGATGTGAATCCAAGCCCTGCAGACGGTTTTATCTGCCCCATTGTTCCACACAGGAAATTGACCCATTAGGATCTGAATGGCTTTACAAATCCTTCTTCCTATGGGCAGCGTGGGACTAAATCAGACTTTAAGACCCCCCCCCCCTTTTCCCTTTGGACCAATTAAAAAGCTTTTAAGTCTTGATTCCTTCCTAGGCGATGACACAGTACAGTATTTACCCACAATGCAGTTCACTGGCTATTGTGCAATAGTCCCAGCATAGCTACCATAGCTTTACATGTGTGGATGTGCGAGACTGTGTCTTCATAATCAGCTGAATGAAGGTATGCTGATGTATATCTCTGGAGCTCTAGGGGACGTCACAACTCACTATCTGTCATCACATGATTGGTGAGTCTCTGCTTTGGTGACGCCTCTGGAGCAGCATATTCTGTCCTGTGCTGTGACCCCAAAACATTAACACAAACTTAATGAGACAGACTGACATTTGCAAGTACAGCGATGTGAAAATCAGGTCACCTTTGAAGAGACTCAACAACCTCTGGAGCTTTCAGAAGATATAAAGATGAGATGTTTTCAATTGAGAAAAAAATAATAAAGTTTGTATGCTTCACTTAAAATGAAAATAATGTCATAAATGACTCACCCTCATGTCGTTCCAAACTCGTAAGACCTCCGTTCATCTTCGGAACACAGTTTAACATGTTTTAGATTTAGTCTAAGAGCTTGTTGACCCTTCATTGAAAATCTACGTATGGTATACGGTCCATGTCCAGAAAGGCAAGAAAAACATAATCAAAGTAGTGACATCAGTGGGTCAGTTAGAATGTGTTGAAGCATCAAAAATACATTTTGGTCCAAAAATAACATAAATGATGACTTAATTCAGCATTGTCTTCTCTCTCGGGTCTGTTGTGAAGCGCATGCGCAAGACTAAATTGACATGACTGCAGTGACGCGGCTGACGTGTTATCTGGTGCGCCCCAGCTGTTTTGTTTTGTGTGCCCGGGCTTCGTTTACAGTCTGAGGGCGACGCACGCATTAAGTTTAAAAAAAAAAAAACTTTGCAAACATGTCTGAGGATAACACGTCATCCGCGTCACTGCAGTCATGTGACTTTAGTCTCGCGCATGCGCTTCACAACAGACGCGGAAGAGAAGACAATGCTGAATAAAGTCTTAATTTTTGGTATTTTTGGACCAACATGTATTTTCGATGCTTCACACATTCTAACTGACCCACTGATGTCACATGGACTACTTTGATGATGTTTTTATTACCTTTCTGGACATGGACAGTATACCGTACGCAGATTTTCAATGACGGGTCAACAATCTCTCATACTAAATAGCTATAAATCTTAAACTGTGTTCTGAAGATGAACGGAGGTCTTACGAGTTTGGAACGACATGAGGGTGAGTTATGTTAATGACATTATTTTCATTTTTGGGTGAACTATCCCTTTAAACATCACTTTTTTAAAATACTTTATTTTCAATGTTTCAGTTTATAAACATCACATTTAAAGGTGACATTTCACAAGACTTTTTTAAAATGTAAAATAAATCTTTGGTGCCTCCAGAGTACGTATGTGAAGTTTTAGCTCAAAATACCCCATAATTTTTATAGCATGTTAAAATTGCCACTTTGTAGGTGTGAGCAAAAATGTGCCATTTTGGGTGTGTCCTTTAAAATGCAAATGAGCTGATCTCTGCACTAAATGGCAGTGCCGTGGTTGGATAGTGCAGATTATTCACATTTTCTAGGTAGATAGAAGCCCCACTTATAGCACTTAAACATGAAAAAGTCAGATTTTTATGATATGGCCTTTAATAGGGAATGCATAAGCATGGAAGTACATTTAGTAATGCCATAGGGTCTTGACATACTGCTTTGTTTGAACACACGACCGATTGCAGGTTTACACTTAAATAAATAAATCAGGTTCATTGACTGCACAACAGGACTACATATATTTTGCCAAACATACTTGTAGTGCATTTTCACCAATAGAGCACAAAGCCTCCCCAATCCTTTTCATATTTAATCCTAATCCCTGTGATCTACACAAACACAAATCAAGTCACGAAACAAGTCTGAGAGAATTAGGACACCAAGAAAAGACTTTAAATGGCCTCCACAGCGCCCCCCAATGTTCCCTGAGATGACTCTATGTTGTTTACAGCCATAAAACCTGATCAGCTGGTTTTACCGAGTGAACATTACACCTGTTGCTGTCAACACCCATCATGTCATTTTTGTGATCATCTAAATGTAGGCTGCAGTGAACCAAATTTTTCTCTGTCCTTTTTTGAGCAAGTGTTGTTTTTCATCCAACTGGTCAACCCACACTAATGGATAAAGGGATTTCCATCGAATAAGAGACAGATTCACATTATCTCTGAGTCATCGGGCTCTGCTAATACTCAGATGTCTAGTTAATTGAGAAATTCATGCAAATTGGTGCATTATGGGAAACTGAAAACCTGCATTAGATACTACTTAGTTGGAAAAATGTAACAATATTGTAATGTAATATATCGTAAAGTACCTTATCTGAATAATATGGCGCTATTATTTGCTTGTGTCTATTAAACTATATCGATTCACCAAAAGTCGTTCCTTAAATATGGCTTCAACTTGTTTGTTGAGTCCCAAAAAACAATATAAGTCAAAGGTTGTTATATGATCATGACATAACAGCACCCTTTTATTTGTAAAACAATTCAAGCATGTAAAGGCGTGGCCTCCTGTGCAATTACTCAAGCCATGCCTTAAGACACAATCCAAATCTTGCTCTCCAGATCTCTTCTATTCTTTCGCAAACATGCCTTATGGGTGTGTGAGTGTTCAGCACATTAAAGAGAAAAGACAGATTTCTAAAATCGCGTAATAAACCTTGAGATTCACCTTTGCGTTCATACGTTATCTTTAGTCTGCCAGGACATCCGTTAACTGATTAAGTATTGACTCGGCATACTGGCTAATGCTGATAACTAGAGCTGCATACAAGGTATGTAACGTCCTGTAACTACTGTAGAGTTGCATTTAATTGTTTAGTTTTTTGCCAACACTGTGTATTTATTAGTAAAAATAGTGTTCATTCTTAAAGCTGAAGTGCGTTTTTATGGTCAAAAAAATGATATTATAACTACATAGGTAGAACATACAGCTGTAAGTCATTGGTATGTTGATTTTGAGGGTAAACACTTTGACCCTAGAAATGTGAAGATACCTCTCCATTCAACCACTTACTGTAAAAAAACTGTAGAAATTACAGTATTAATGCTGGTTGTTTGCCAGTAACTTACTGTAGATTTAAAATTATGTTATATATTCAAAGTTAAATAAAAATAATACATTAAGAAGTCTATTCATGCAAAGCATTCTGGGAACCAAAATCTGAAGGAAACAACAGAAAAAGGTTGATGAGGATTTCTGGTTCCCAGAATGCTTTGCTTGAGGCTGTTATGTTATAGTTTTAATCTGTAAAGACAACGATTTGTTAATGTTTAATGTTCATTTAACTTTGAACAGTTGCCAGTAAATAACATAAATTTACATCTACAGTAAGTTACTGGCAAACAGCTGGATAACTACAGCTAATTTTTTACAGTGATATATGTACAATACACATGACCACCATTTTGGTTCGGTCCAGATGCAGACGTCACTCAGAGTTTTTTCAGGATACATTGCGCAGATATATTCCCTATATATGTGCTGTATGTATTAACTCAATATTACAGGGTTTTAAAATACAGTAACTTTTTAATATGTTAGATAACGCTTTAGTCTTGGTGAATTGTGTTAGCAGTTATAATTTTTGGGTCACAACAGCACATAATATTTGATAATTAAACATCCACTATGTTTTTGGGCACACATTCCAACCCTGTATCACATATGTACCATTAGTCACGTAAATTTTTGATTATTTTCCGTGATACTGTCACGTTTTTTCCGCGTTTTTCCGTGACCGTATCACGCATTTCTGTTTACGTGTCATTGTCACGTATTGATTACTCAACTGCTTTTTACTATTTTCAAACCATTGTCGCTTCGGTTTAGGGTTAGATTTGGTGTTTACGTTAGGATGTCAATTTAAGTTTTGGTTAATCCTTTTTTTATATATATTTTATGATTTTTAAACTTTTTATTGTTGCCTGGCGTTAGGATTAGAGTTGGGTTTGGGTAAGGATGTCATTTTATGTAAATCTAACCTTAAACTGAAGCAACAATGGTTTGAAAATAGGACAAAACAGTTGAGTAACCAATACATGACAATGACACGTAAACAGAAATGCTTGATACGGTCACGTAAAAACAAGGAAAAACGTGACCGTGTCACGGAAAAGAATCAAAAATTGACGTGACTATACGCAATTTCGTGATACTGGGTTGCACATTCAGCTTGCTCTCGAGAGTTAATGTGCCAATTTTGCAGGGTTGCCAGATTGGCGTGACAATAAGATCTATCCCAGTGACCCTTTCCCAAATACCAAAACCTTACTTTTATAAATAAACTAATTTGACTTAATATTAACAGTCCACGTCAACATTTGAAGTTATCCGATTTCACGGTAACACAGCAAACTTGGCAACACTAGTTTATTTACCACCTTTTAATATGGCGGACGATTTGCGTATAGCGGTCCACAGAAACATATGCTAATGAGGCATCTATGCCTCTAACATACTATGCTCGGTTTGTTTTACCATCCTGATATAGCACTATTAGCTCAACCTACATTTATTTAGTACTTCAGTTTTCATCATTAACATGGATTTTATAATCAAATGATTAACCGGAAAAACATCAGCAACATAGTTGATTCCAAAGCAATTTCAGTCTGAAAGCTGTAACATTGGTTTATCGTGCATGTGTCTCATTTACATCCCTTGCAAATTATTGGCATGTCTCAAAGCCGTCACATTTGAAAAGCAGTGCTGCTTTCCTAACAGACAGCCAGTGTAATATCCTCCTAGGGGTGTGATGCACTGTGAAAAATGAGTGGCAGAATGATGGGATCAGGGTTTATGGTATCCAGCTAGCTGAGTTGGATCCACCCTCCACAATAAATGATGACGACAGGCTTTGATGTGACTCGATGATCTTTCTTAATGTTGACTGAAAGGGAAGAGTTTATGAATTTTAGGATGTTGCAGCCTGTCAGGTGCACAAAGTGTACTGTGCAGTCTGGTAGCTGTAGTACAGGTTGAACAGCATCACTGATTGTGAGATCATATTTGATTTGTAGCTTGGGTCTTGGGATTGCAATAATGGCTTATTGATAGATAAAATATGGAATAGTCAGAAAGAAAAGGAGGGAATGTAAAAATGATTTGAGGCTTGACAACCACAGGTAATTGTGATGAAGCTTGCATCCCAACTGCTATAGGTGTCTGATCAAAATATTTGATTATATTTGTATTTAAACAAATCTTTATTTGTGAAATGAAGGCTTTTTGTAATTCACAGTTGCCTGAATTGACATTAATACAATTATTAGGTTGTTATACTGGAGTATTACAGAGTCATTGGAAACAAGGCACTCTTTTCTTTGTCCACCATGTTCATGTGCTCAAATGATGAAAATAGGCGGGTCAGAGGGACGGACCATTATTAGCCGGCACCAATAGCAGATACTTAATTGACTTGAATAGGAGCGCCCACCCTTCCTCCACCTCTACACAAAAGCCCCACGCCGTAATTGCCTCCTTTTGTTAAGCTTTCTTTTCTCGGGGACCACGTCCTTGCCACGTGCCAAGTGTTTTCATCACGGCAGATGTCTGACACAACCTGCTGTAATCTCTGCTGTGACTTGCATATAATGACTTTGTAATAGCCTGCATTGAGTTTAATGTGATCTGGATTAAAGTGCACCTATTTCATTGGTAAAAACCAATGTTATTTTGTGTTTGCGTGGTTAAAAAAAAACATTTTCCACATACCATACATTTTTGTAGCTCCAGATATCTTTGTCTTCCTCAAATCCATTGATTTTGTACAAAACTCATAGATTTGAAAAGCGTTGCGTCCCTGATTGGCTAATCTGTATGTTGTGATTGAATAGTTCAGCAGGAAATGTGACGCTCCTTACTATGTTTGAAAGATTTGCGCACAATGCAATGCTAACAGGAGTTAACTTACAGGCTGTGAGACCGAAGCGGGAGGAATTATGATAATGTCGGTCTTGTCTACATCACCAATCCTAGAAGGTAAACTGTTGCCTACAATCTGTGTGTTTGTTGTAGTCCAAGAAAAGAGATTTACATTGGAGACGATAACTTGCATCATCGTTTACTTTTGTTTGTACCTTTTGCATATCATGAACATGAACTAATACACACTTACACACCAAAGGAAATGTAAAAATGTAAATCGGATGATAGTTGCTCTTTAATAAAGCACACTCAGATTATGTATTTGCTTAATTTAATTTAAAACTAAAGACTATTGATTGAGCTAATAACTACTAATAATAAAGAAATAAAGAGTCCTTTCAATTTAAAGTGACAGGCAGAGGACAACTCTTCAACTTGATCTTTATGGAAAGTTAAAAACAGAGGGTCTTATTCACTAAGCATGCGTACTTTTGTACATAAAAATTTTGTATGATTTTTTTTTTGAAAGTTTTTGTTGAATCATGATTTAAGTTAAAACGTCCGTACGTACATAATACGAACAAATTTGTGCGTACACATCCTTAGTGAATGAGACCCAGTGCTTGCCGCAATGACGTATAGTCAATTTAGAGGGTGTACATTTGTTATGGTCTTGACTAACGAATTCAGATATACACTTTGATAGGGGTCAGTATGGAGTCTTATTTTCAAACCCCAAACATAAAGAAAGGAGATGAGATTAAATCCCCAATATATTTGTATAATATTTTTGCTTTCTTCATCCACTGTGCAAAATTTTCCTGTGAACACCAATGAAAAAAAGAAAAGGCAAGGGTTTCTTTTCCAAAGCCCCGTTTTGAAAACGAATACTTTCTGAATGTTTCTTTTCCACCTTGAGGGTTTAGGTTTGGTCTTGCATGCTGAGACACCTGCTGAGTTAATAGAGTAAGACGTACCATTTGTTGGTATCAGATTTGTGTGCTTAAAGGGATAGTTCACCCAAAAATAGAAATTCTGTCATCATTTACTCACTCTCATGTTGTTACAAACCTGTATACATTTCTTTGTTGTGATGAATACGACGGAAGATATTGTGTAACCAAATCGATCAGAGGCCCCGTTGACTTCCACAGGATTCTTTTTCCTACTATTGAAGTCAATGGTGCTTCTGGTCGGTTCACAATATCTTCCTTTCAGAACAAAGACATTTATACAAGTTTGTAACAACATGAAAGTAAATGATGACAGAATTTATATTTTTGGGTGAACTATTCCTTTAAGTTTGTGAAGCCATGTACTCTTGTTCCCAGCCTCCTATCTGTGCTGTTTGACACTGTTCTTCTTGGCTGTTCATCCTCACTGTGGGACTGTTATATAATAGCTGCCTGACTAATGTCTCTGTGTGGATGTGATCTGTAGTAATGAGCATATTTTGCAGATTGCCCATTGGTTATCTTTGCCAGAGGGCTTTTGCTAGTTTCTCTCTGTTGATATCTAGGGAATTGAGTCTGGCTTTGTTCTTAAAAGCATTATAACATATTCTTTGTATTGTGCTATTTTAATAGTATGTGTATATGGGCACAGTGTACAGAAGCAAGAATGGGGCGGCACAGCGGCTCAGTGGGCAGCTTTTGTATGGGTCCCCGTATCGAGCCCGGCTAGATCAGGTGGTCTTTCAGTGTGGAGTCTGCATGTTCTCCTTGTGTCAGCGTGGGTTTTCTCCGGTTACTGGTTTCCTCCCACAGGACAAAAACATGCAAGTTAGGTGAACTGGAGATACCAAATTGCCCCTCCCATAACCTTTGTGTGGATCAACTGGTTCTTGCCATGAATATAGCCATAGATGCCCTATGACCTCACACACCAGTATATACAATCACCTAAAGAATTATTGGGAACACCATACTAATATGTGTGTTTGACTCCCTTTCGCTTTCACAACAGCAATAATTCTACATGGCATTGATTCAACAAGGTGCTGAAAGCATTCTTTAGAAATGTTGGCCCATATTGATAGGATAGCATCTTGCAGTTGATGGAGATTTGTGGGATGCACATCCAGGGCACGAAGCTCCCGTTCCACCACATCCCAAAGATGCTCTATTAGGTTGAGATCTGGTGACTGTGGGGGCCATTTTAGTACAGTGAACTCGTTGTCATGTTCAAGAAACCAGTTTGAAATGATTTGAGCTTTGTGACATGGTGAATTATCTTGCTGGAGATAGCCATCAGAGGATGGTCATAAAGGGATGGACATGGACAGAAACAATGCTCAGGTAGGCCGTGGTATTTAAACGTTGCCCAATTGGGACTAAGGGGTCTAAAGTGTGCCAAGAAAACATCCCCCACACCATTACACCACCACCACCAGCCTGCACATTGGTAACAAGGCATGATGGATCCATGTTCTCATTCTGTTTACACCAAATTCTGATTCTACCATCTGAATGTTTCAACAGAAAACAAAACTCATCAGACCAGGCAACATTTTTCCAGTCTTCAACTGTCCAATTTTGGTGAGCTCGTGCAAATTGTAGCCTCTTTTTCCTATTTGTAGTGGAGATGAGTGGTACCCGGTGGGGTCTTCTGCTGTTGTAGCCCATCCCCCTCAAGGTTGTGCGTGTTGTGGCTTCACAAATGCTTTGCTGCATACCTCGGTTGTAACAAGTGGTTATTTCTGTCAAAGTTGCTCTTCTGTCAGCTTGAATCAGTCGGCCCATTTTCCTCTGACCTCTAGCATTTAAAAAGGCATTTTCGCCCACAGGATTGCCGCATACTGGATGTTTTTCCCTTTTCACACCATTTTTTGTAAACCCTAGAAATGGTTGTGCGTGAAAATCCCAGTAACTGAGCAGATTATGAAATACTCAGACCGGCCCGTCTGGCACCAACAAAACTGCCATGTGATTGGTTGATTAGATAATTGCATTAATGAGAAATTGAACAGGTGTTCCTAATAATCCTTTAGGTGAGTGTATGTATCTCATAATGCTCCTTAATGTGGCTTGAGCTCCTTATAGTGTGATAAATCTTTGTTTTTAAATTGCATTTTGAATTATCCAATACATTTTATCAGTATGTGTGTTTCCTGGGCCTCGAACCCATGACCTTTTAAGCTTTTTAAGATATATTCAGTGAAAAAGAGACTAATGATTTAATTTGCAGAATAGAATTGAAATCCTTATTGACAGTGCAGTAGAAAGTTATATGTTTGATAAAATGCATAGCTTGTTCAACTGTTTGGGTTAAAGCAAAATGCATCAAATGTAAATTAAATGATGACATAACTTTCTCTATCATGAGTCAGGCTTAGAGATTAAGTCATATTCAATCAACAGTTTGACTTTCAGCAGTCAGTGAAAGACTAAAGAGGATTTAAGATATTAGATTGACTTTAACTGATAAGAGGACAAGTGTATTTTATGCATTACTTATGCTGTACTTAGTGCATATGTTTAGCTGTTTATTGGAAAAAGGAAAATTTATCATCACGGTCCATTTTTATTTATTATATTTTTTCAGTGTTTTGCACACCTGATATATATATATTGAGAGGAAGATTCTGGGAAATTGAGTTAATTCTTGTAGGAGGAAAGACGGCACACAGTGTGGTAGAGGATGCTTAACAAGAGTCATCCTCTTGTTTTCCTCTCTTGGCTGCGAGGGAAACAGCAAGTCGTTACTAATTATAGAACTGGAAGCACATGAGCTTCATCCCAGTGGGTGCAAACATGATGCATGCAGGCCTTTGAGGGACAGAATGGGTCATGGCTTCAGTCAAACTTGTCTCTATAACTAGATCCAACCAAACTATTTTAATATCTGAGTTGGCTAAGAGCAGAAGAACTATTTCAAGAGCTAATTTGCTTAATGCATGAATCATTAGATGTACTTTGCTCTGCCCTCCAGATGCTACTGTCCCTATTTATACAAATGTTTACTTTTCCTTGGTATATATGACTCAGCTGAGATAGCTATTAGCATGACAATGAAAAATAAAAAATGAAAATCACATTAACAGTCCTAAATGTATTAATTATATGTAATAACAAATATATAAAGAAGATAATAAGTCTACTTGTTTATAAAAATAACTTGTTTTCAAGAGATATTTGTTTCAGAGATATCCATACTCTTATTTCCAGAAAAAAACAACACTTTATTGACCAACACAATCCTTTGTGACAATTTGTACGTACAATACCGGTCAATGTTGTTTTTTATTTATGTATTTTTCCACATTAGAATAATAAACTCATACAAACTATGGCATAACACAAATATAGCAGTGGGAATTATGTTGTGATTAAGAGCATCCAAAATAAATCAAAACACTATTATATTTTATCATTTGAAGTAGAGGCGTCAAGCGTTGACGCACGTCTGGAGGTCTCGGCTTCCACGGGAAACGCACGAGTTGAAAAATGAGAACTATTGAGGCGTCAAATTCGCGTCTACCACGTCTAGTTTGCCGCTTGAACATTTTGAGTTTACTCGCTTTTTCGCGCGTTTAAGCTGTGCGTGAAATTCTAGTCATCGAGACATTCATGTGAAAATTTGCGTCATGGGAAGGGCACCTGCGACTCTACTCGCTTTCTGTAATCAGGTCACTACTAGAGCAAGCTCCTGATTGGTTAACGTGGCGCGTTTTTCTGCCAAAGTGCAAATTTTACAACTCGTTTGTTTCCCGCGGAAGCTGCGAGACCTCCAGACGCGGCGTCAACGCGTCTTCACATTGACTTAACATTGAAATCACTCGCGCTTGATGCCTCTACCGTGGCTGGTGTGAAGACGCGTTGAGGCGCGTCTGAAGGTCTCACGGCGTGAAGGAGGCATTTAGCGCAGCGCGGTAGACGTGATTTTGCCTCAATCTCGCGTCTAGTTTGCGCCAATGGCGCGAATTGAGCGTTGCTGCAGCAAATACGCGAGTTCAATAATTTGAACTTTGGCGGAAAAACGTGCCGCATTAGCCAATCATGAGCTTGCTATAGTAGTGATGTGATTACAGGAAGCGAGCGGAGTCGCAGAAGCCCCTCCCATGATGCCAATTTCTGCGTGAATGTCTTGATGACTAAAATTGCACACGCGGCTTTCACGCGCAAATGAAGCGAGTAAACTCAAAATGATTAAGCGGCAAACTAAACGCGGTAGACGCAAATGTGACGCCTCAAACGGGCTTGTGTGAACCCACGGTTAGGAGGTTAAGATCATTGTTAACATTTCAGTCAATTGTTTCAAAATCTTTGATTAGTATTGTATGTTATGAGGTGGCTAATTCGCATAAATTTATATGATTAGATTCGTACGTTTGTATGATCTTTTACCCCATGTGACGTTGGGTTTTGGAGTTGGGTTTCATTGTTTTTGTTTTTGTTTTTTAATAATTGTAAGATTTTTTTGTACAGTTCACTTCATACAAATTAAACCAACTCATAAAATACGTACAACTCACCATAAGTGCTGACTCTGTTGCAGCCAAAATGTATTTTTTATTCTTTTAATATTCCTTTAATGTCTGTATTTGCTTTGTCCTTGTCCTGGACTTGGCCCTTGTTGCTGCTCGCAGAAGAAGGCATGTCACTGCGGTCTAGTAACAGTCGCTGGGATATTCAGTGGTCAACATTATTAGCATGCAATTAGCACACAACCCAGAGCCCATGTCCTTTTTCCTTATAAAATCATGTTTGTCAGACCCTGAATGGTTTCTGCTCATCTGTCCTTATATATCAGAGCTTTACTCTGAGGGCATGGGAAAAGAGCCTGATCTCATGTATTCAGAGCCATTAAAGTCAATGGATCACCTCCCTTGGACAGATTTCCATGGCATCACTTCCATATTTCCATTTCGACAAAACCACTGCCTATGACATTTAAATTTTGAAGATGATTAATGGTTTAATTTTTTTCTTTGTGTTAAGAGGGCAACCAAAAGTGCTGTGCACTAATACATTTTTTGTTTGATACTACATGCGTTGAGCATTTGAACAATAGCTAGTAGCACTTATTCACCATGGATCAGTTTGGTGTTACTTGTGTCTATGGTGTTGAATGTTACAGTGGAGCCCTGTTTTTTGATGATGCAATGTTATTGTTCTCATGGATATGTCACACAGGGACATTGTGTTGATATATTTTGAGTAGAGAAGATAATAGATCTCTGTGTTTTAGCAGATGTAGTGGAACTTTAGACTCTTCGAAGGAGAGAGAGCGAGAGAGATCTCAGTCTTCATTGTTCTCCGTGTGAGCTTTATGAGCTATGTGTCCTTCCTGGGTCTAGACTAAGAGAGACACAGAACATTGTTAAAGGGATAGTTCACCCAAAAATAAAAATAATGTCATTAATGACTCATTACTTATTAATGACCTCATGTCGTTCCAAACTCGTAAGACCTCCGTTCATCTTCAGAACACAGTTTACGATGTTTTATATTTAGTCAGAGAGCTTGAATGACCCTTCATTGGAAATGTACGTATGGGCGATCCTCACGAAAACTTGGTTTTAAAAATGTCAAGCATGAAAATGTAAAAATTGCTTAAATTGACTTTTTTCCCACCAGGCATTGAAAAACAAAGTCTGGAGTAAATGGGAACATTAGTTTAAAAACTTTTACTTATCATTTAACACTTTTTGTAACATAATAAAAAAAATTAGTCCTAAAAAATCTCATTACCACAACAGTCAGAAAACATCAACACTGACATATTTTCAAAATGACATGACAAACCTGAAAGAACATAATTTGGAGATTCTGCACATGCATTTAAGATCAAAGTATTATGCTTCTATTAATTAAATTAACATTTAATAAGCATCTGTTGCGGTAATGATAATCAAAATGTCGTGTAAGCATTCTGACAAGACAATATTTTAAATTAACTGTAAAAAAATTATCTTACCTGGTAGCCATCTTGAAGTTACTGGTCCATGTGCTTGGTCACTCAAAATCAAACTTTATTAAAATTCTGTATGTGTGCTTAAACTGTTCTCAAAAAGTGTTGCGGAGGATGAGAACATCAGGCATGGACACATCATTTTCCTAATTTTTCTTCATTATTATTATACATGAATATTCAGTAAATATTTTTTCTGTCATCTAAAGTAGTCTAGCAAAACATCCATTTATTTTTTTTCTTAATATTTTTGTGTTAATTTGATTAAATTACAACATAACGCATGTTCAAACACAGCCGGACACATTGCGGTAATGAGAATTACAGCAGAAAATGAGATAAAATTTACAATTATAAATTCTTATGTTGAAATCACACATTGTGCAAGGTAGAACACAGTATTGTGTTAATTCTGATGCTTTTTAATGTTACTATATTACACATTTTAAAGCTAAAATCATTAGTGCCGTGGTGTTTCAATGGTTTCGTGAGAATCACCCGTATGGTATACTGTCCATGTCCAGAAAGGTAATAAAAACATCATCAAAGTAGTCCATATGACATCAGTGGGTCAGTTAGAATGTCTTGAAGCATCAAAAACACATTTTGGTGCAAAAAATAACAAAAATTGCGACTTTGTTCAGCATTGTCTTCTCTTTCGCATCTGTTGTGAAGCGCATGCGCGAGACTAAAGTCACGTGACTGCAGTGATGCGGATGACGTATGATGCGGTCGACGTGTTATCTGGTGCACCCCAGCTGTTTTTTTGTTTTGTTTTGTTTTGTTTTTTGTTTACAGTCTGAGGGAGACGCAGGCTGTAAGTTTAAAAAAAAAAACTTCGCAAACATGTCTGAAGATAACATATCATCTGTGTCACTGCAGTCACGTGACTTTAGTATCGCACATGTGCCTCACAACAGACGCGGAAGAGAAGACAATGCTGAATAAAGTTGGTATTCTTGGACCAAAATGTATGTCTGATGCTTCAACACATTCTAACTGACCCACTAATGTCACATGGACTACTTTGTCATAGTGCTGTAAAACTCACTTGCTTTTTTTCTGTTTGAAGACATGTGGTTTTGCCTGTTATGTTCTACACCCTTGTAAGTGTGCTTTACGTCAACACTTGGTGGTGTGGTTGACCTGGTCACCTTTTGTTGGAGAAAATAGTATTTTTTTGTTCTGGTAAATCCAGGTAAGACCAGTTAAAAAGAGCGAAAGAATGAACTACAAAAGAAGGGAGTCGGGGAACGCACTGCCTCCGCAGAGCTGTTAAGATCCAGTAACAATAGACTTGTTTCACTTGAACAAAGATGTTGTCATGGTATTTTCCCCTCTTTCTCTCCGGAGCAGAACACAGTGATTTGGTTACAAAGCCGAGCGATACCATACACAGATGTGCTGCTGTGTAGGTGAAACTTGATTTGTTTCAAATAATAACCAATACATCTCAGCCATTTTTAGACTTTAACTGAAAAAAGTGCATTATATATTAAAAGTATAATCGTCCCAACAGCATAGCTATGGTTATGCATGGATGTTGGCCATCAGAGTTGCTGTCATCTGCATCCTCTTGCAAACACAGTGATTTTATGGTAGTGGGTCTGTCAACACTTAACCTCTGACCTCGACCAAAAAAATAACACAACTCTAAGCACGAGTAAATGTGGAAAGGAGCCTATAGGGCGATGTAGCCTACGGGTGTTTGTGATTAGAGGAATATAAAGCTACAAAGGTTTTATAAAGCTTCAATAATTACAAAAAAGGGTAAAAAAAACGCCCTAGGTGTCACTGTGGTAGTACCTTTCAAAAATACACCTAGAGAGTTCATATTAGTACCATTACATACCAAATGTTTGCATGTATGGTAAATATTAGGATATTTTAAAGGACAAGTTCGGTATTTTACACTTAAAGCCCTGTTTTCAGATTGTTTATGATGAAATAGAACGGTTTTGACTGAAATTTGGACATATGCGGCTGCCCCGAGAATTTTCGAGAGTTTGTTGTTTCACCTCCCACCTCTACAATGAGTGTATACAGCAGATGCACTGGAACAATTCTTCCTAAAATGCATTAAACTTTCGTTTACAAAGACGTGAAACTCACCGAGTGGTCAGGGGTGTTCACTGATATGCTCACACAAAAATCGCTGCAAAAGATGCTTTCCAACATGTGTTTTAGCATTCGTTTGAAACTTGTGGACCTATTTTTCCAAACGCCTCACACCCGTATATTCTTCCGCTGAGAGCTTAAATAATAGACACTCCAGCCCAGGTGGTGGCGATAATCCACCTTTGCCAATTGCAAGAATACAAACAAGGTTTCCGGCGCTGAGTAATACCGTACCTCACAGCACATCTAATACAAGTCAATGGAGTTGACAAAAACTACGATAAAACCTGTTGGAACCTGACCACTCGCTGAGTTTCACGTCTTTGTAAATGAAAGTTTAATGCATTTTAGGAAGGATTGTTCCTGTGCACCTATACAGCCATTATAGAGGTGGAAGGTGATACAAGAAACACCCGAAAATTCTCGGGCCAGCATCATATGTCCAAATTTCAGTCAAAACCGTTCTATTTCAACATAAACAATCCGAAAACAGGGCTTTAAGTGTAAAACACCGAACTTGTCCTTTAAATGGTACTGCCCCAGTGACAGATAGGGCCCTTATTTTCTAAAAGTGTACGTGCTGTTTTTTGGAGGATAACAAATATGAATGCTAATCTAATCTAAGAACCTTCAGTTGCCCATTGATTCAGAAAAGCCGACCACATAAAGGTTCTGTTGTGATATAGTAATCATGTGTATATTGCAAACAATGAGATCTGATTGGATGTTTATGTATGTATGTGTTTGTATAATGATGATCAAAGAAAGAAAGGAGAGCAGCGTAATCACCACTCATATCTCACAGCAATTCATGGCTCTCTGGAGGCCGCCGTCTTTACGGCTGTTAGCCCTCCCCGAATCCCCTCATGCACCTGACCTCAGTCCTTTCCCTTTATTAGAAATCTTTCCATGGCTTTCTCTCTCTAAAAGAGAAATGCTGCAGAAACCGAAGTGAGGGGAAAATGAACAACGCTGAGTTTGTGTGTACACGTGTTGGTATGTTTAAAAAAGCAAGATGATATTTTTACTTACTTGGCCCTTGTACAATTTTCCTATTTATTTTCTATATCGAATTTTGGATTGGAGTGGGAAAAATGCTTTTATTACATCCCACCCTCCTTCAAAACCAGGAAGGGATTTACTCGGAGGTTGATGAGTGGAGGAACGAGGGGGAAATGATTGTCTGAGGGCCACTGTTGGTCTCAGGTTTCACCTTCTTTTACCCTGAGGCTTTTGAATCTTTGCTTTCTCACTCACTCTCTCTCTTTCTTTCTTCCTCTCTCTCTCTCTCTCTCTCTCCCTCCCAGCCACCCCCCTTCAAACCACACCACTCTTCAGGAGCTCAGTTAGGAGAAGAGGAGAGGGAGGCAGAAAAGGGAACGCATCGCGACGACCGAACAGTGGAGATTCTCAGCCACCAAAACTCCCTGAAGGTAGGAGATCCTCTTTCTTGTCGGGGAACTCCGGTCGGATAAAAAAACAAAGAGAGGATGGAAAGTCTATTTTCTTGCTAATTTGAACACTCAATAGTTCCTCGTACATCTGATCCATTGATTTCTGTTCTGGTCTTTCTCCGTTGTTAGCTCCAGCACAGATGTGAGGTAATCAATGGTGCATGCGCGTTTGCTCTCATGCGTGTGTGTGTGTTCGATAGAGGAAATGCGATATGTAGTGCTGTCTTACGAGACAGAGGTTGTCTTTATGCATTGTTTGTAGATCAAAAGTTGTATTAAATATATTGTATCTATGGTAAATCTGAAAGGTATGGGCTTATTAGGCATCAATAGTATGCTCATCTTGCTGGTTAAGATATGTATAATATGGATGGACATCTTTTGGCAGTTATGCTTTTCTACCCATGATCTAAAGGAATGAAGAAACGTAGATTTACTGACTCATAAATAGTGATTCATATGCAGGTGAGCTTAAAGACTGCAACAACAGATCATGAATCGGAAAAATATACAGTAGGCTCATCTAAAAAACAGGCTGAGACAGATGTTGTGAGGTCATAGCATTGCCCAGGTGTACAATACTTGACAGGAATGTCTTCATCTCCTTAAACTGAGCAAAAACTATAATTAGAGACACATATATACTGCATGTCATTTTTTTAGTGGGTGCTTCAAAGTCCTCTACTATTGGATTTACACCTTTCCAATGATCACAGAGCACCTGGTTTGCAAGCCGAAATCTACAAAACGTACATTTTTAAAGACTAATGCTGCTGTAGGCTGTTGATGTACATCCTCTCCTGGCTTTAAACCTCTGATTAGCATAAGCCACTAGGCTGCTTAAAATTTTAAATGGGTGGCCATAAACTCCTGGGCTTAATTTTAGTGAGCTTAAACACAGGAGCTTAGTTGCAAGTGGTAGAGCTGCGGTCTTGGTGAGAGTTTGGTGCGATGGGCAAGAAGGTCATAGATTAAACTTTGCAAACACTTCGGAAACATCCCATTTAAAATACCCACAATGCATTAGGGTATAATGACCAATCAACAAAAGTATAATTTTAGCAAACATTGCAGATTAATATATGATTCTTTTGTCGTTGCTACTTTGGCATGAAAGGGTAAAGTCAGTTGGCGTTAAGTCGATTTGGCAGGCATCAGATTGGCTGATCTCTGGAGTGGGCTGCTGTCCCTTGACGTGACTAGCACAGGGTGAATAGTTGCCTTGGTGTCGGGATGGACAGACTTGGCACTGCCTGACGGATTCAGGGAGGTGAACAGAAAGCTGGAGGATGACAGACGGGAGAGGAGAAGAACACCCACAATGCCTCACTTGTGTCCCGTGTCTGAGGAGCTCTTTAGCGCCTCAAGCTTGATGTTTATCTGAGTTTTGTATAGATACAGGTTCAATTAGGCACATGTCACTCTACCCTTGCAAAAAGCAAAACCACAAGGACAGATTCCACTTGTAATGAAGGTCATTAAAGGAAAACACCACCGTTTTTCAATATTTTACTATGTTCTTATCTCAACTGACACGAATTAATACATCCCTATTATTTTTCAATGCGTGCACTTAATCTTTGTATAGCGCTTCGTGAATGTGTTAGCATTTAGCCTAGCCCCATTCATTCCTTAGGATCCAAACAGGGATGAATTAAGATGCCACCAAACACTTCCATGTTTTCCCTATTTAAAGACTATTACATGAGTAAGTATGGTGGCACAAAATAAAAACGAGATCTGTATTGTATGGCGGAAGAGCACTTAAGTTTGCAGCACTTCGACCTCTGCGCAGTAGTAGTCAGGAGTGATGATGCTACTGCGCACCGAGGTCGAAGTGCTGCAAAATAAGCGCTCTGTATGCACTGTATGTTTTTATAAAAAAAAGCTTTGCAAAATTTACTTAAAAGTAGAAGGTATTAGGTCTAAAAACTAAAAACTACCTTGTTAAAAATGTAAAGGCAGGTAGTACCCAGGTATATATCAAAGTACAATGGCATTACCATCACAAACCATGACTGTACCATGGTAGCGCTCCAGTTCTTGTTTTCCAAAGACTGTAGGAAAAAACTCTAAAATCATTAAGATTCTAGACAGAGATGCCCAAAATGAAGCCAGAGCTCAATAAAAAGCCAAAAGACTGTTGTTTAGAAGAGAATTCAGCCTCACATAAAGAGCTGACGCAGTGAGATGAAACTGCAACTTGTATTGTCTGCTCTCGATTTACTGTGCAGGGCCATCTGGGGTCCTAATTAGACCCAGCATTATTAGCTATAGTTGGTTTTCACAGGCGTGTCCCTCTACACACACACACACACACACACACACACACACACACACACACACACAGAGTGTAAATTAGAGTCTTCAGTTCGTCTGTAAGCTGTCTCCACAAGTCTCTGACTCCCACATCTCAGTCCCTGGAGCATCATTTGGATAGGTAATATATGAAAGAGCAAAGTAAATGAGGTGGGGCACAGGAAGTCATATCAGACAGGGATTCGGGAGAGCGTTTGACTTATGGCAGTTCAGTGATATGGTTTCTTTGTTCCATGAAGCGCTTTATCCGTTTTAATAGCTCTTTTTTAAAGGTTCTGCTGGGCTGCTTTCTTGGCATGGAGGGATCTTGGCAGATGTCCAGTCAGGGAAATGTTATGACTACACATAACTTTACTGCAAATGAGTGCTTCATACTATTTAAAATGTCAGCAATGTTGGGGAGTAGCTAAGTAGCGGCAATCCTAACATCATTTTGAGTAGTGTGACAGTGACTTTAGTAGTGTAACTAACTACATTAAAAATAAGTCCTCTTTCCGAGTATTTCCATGAGATGTGTTTTTTTTGGTCTTAGGCCACCATGCCAGAATTATATTTGTTGTTTTTGCAATTTTATTGTGATCATATATAATTGTTTCTCAGTCTCTTTACATCAAGAAAATACAGGAAATGTGTATATAGAATTAAAAACTGTATAAAAATGTAAACTGATGTGTCAAGGTTTTAGGGTAAACTCCCCTTCCTCTTTAGCCTGACTACGTCAGACTTCGTACTTCCGCTAAATTTCATTACGCTTCTGTACTCAGTCTGAGATACCTCCCATTCAAACCGTTTTCCTCCGGTCTCAAAACGACCGTCCAATCAACGAACAGAGGGCGGGCTGAGAGCCGTGACGTGGACGCTAAACGCCGAATCACGGTTGAAGTTTGTTGTGGACATGGAGACACAGAAAGCTATTTGCTCTGTTGTGGAGAACCGGCACTTGCCAACTTAAACCCGAACAAGAAAAGTGTTTGTTAAACATTTGAACGGAGATTATGCTGTTGCCCTACTCCCGACAAGTTTTTGGAAAAGTTTAATTTATCAACTTTACCGATCGTCAGCGAGAAACTGTGTGCAGCACAGCTTGACGTGCACAACGATCGAGAAATCATGGAAGGGAATTATATTGTTCACAGTTAATGGTGGAGGACGCGTGGGCAAGCATTATTTGGTGACATTCCTGATTAACCAGAAAATAAGGTAGGAAGATTTAATTTACATATGGTTATGGTTGTCTGGTGGAAGAGTTTGAGAGGAGAGAGGGGCGTTCCTCCCGTTAGACGTGAGTGGAAAGCCACCGTAAGGATAGTGTTCAACTAGCTCTGGCCCGATTTACTTTACATAATCGGCAAAAGTCGTTCATAGCCATGTTAACTCTGGTATTTCGCTCGATGGGTTTGTTTTCACATCATACGTGTATTTTACAGCAGAGATTCGATGGGCTGATCCGGCGCATAAAGCACATCATATCCAAATGTTATGTGTGATTGGCTTACGTTTAGACCAATGATTTTAAACTTCAGACAAGCCCCTCCCACGTGAAGGAAAACGATTGTCAATTATGCCCAGCCAGACTCTGTCTATGAAGCGAAGCAAAATAGCAGAGGATGGTATTACCAGGCTACTTCCTCTTGTGCAATAGCAGGAAACTTCAGGATCTCTTAAACCTAAATAAAATGTAATCCTAATTTCTAATTTTAAAGAAATTAGTCTTTTTACCTCATTCTGCTTCAAATCGCTTAAGATGTGTTTAGAGCCAAGAGAGGTCACACTTAACACCGACAATGCCTAAAGAAAGCAATTAAGTACTGAGAATGTAATTTTTTTGTGCAAATTTCCTGTATTTTCAAAATAGATTGAAAAATAAATATGGATGGACATTAAAACTTTTAAAACATCAAATCTGGTGGCGGTGGCCTAAGACTTTTGCACAGTACTGTACTTATTTATTGTAATTTTGTAACCTTAAAAGCAAAATACATAATTTTTCATTGCTAGAGATTGCTAAACAACAACAACAACAATGTAGCTAAGTTGGGGGATAATGGGATTTGTAGACTTCATCTTCACTGTTGATAGGGATCATTCTGATAGGACTTACAAATCATCTTAATGGATGATGTAATGAAATAAAGTTAATAACAGGATGTCTCTGCGCACACACACTGGCGACTCATTTTCTGATAGAAACCCATTTAAAAGTGCATTTTTAGGTTAGGGGGGCTTTAAATCACTCTTGCAATACTGTGATGTCACATGCCAAATGATCTGCGCAGTGCCACATGAAGTCAAACACACCTATGGTGTCTATGGCAGGGATAAGCGAACATAAGACCAATGATGATCCTATGAACGATGGTGTAACACTGTTTAAAACAGCAAATTCTCTATATTCAAATGTTGGATTAATGTAAGTGAACAATATATACTGTATAATGGCGCTTTTCCATTGCATAGTACCCCACGATTTAGTTTGGGTCAGCTTACTTTTGGGGGCTTTTCCACTGGGTGCAATACTTAGTCCCTGATACTTTTTTTCAAACCAGCTCGGCTGGGGTTTAAAGCGACTCAAGCTGATACCAAAACGTGATGCAAAAACACTGTAGATCACTGATTGGTCTGAGAGAATCGTCACTACCAGTGTCATCGCTATCATGTAAAAGATTAGCTTTACCTTCATGCTAGCTTGCGCTGTCTCGAGTAAACCTGTTGTCATCTGTGCTATGCTGTTAGTTTCCAAACTCCCTTTTAGCGATCAAAACATCCACAGGTTGAGAATCAGGAACACCGTAACAGTTTTTTTCCAGACTTGCAGTTTGTGGCGGCACATTCGCGACATGCACGTTCGCATATATGCTTAAATGCAACTTAAATGAGGCTCAACGTAGGGCGTCGATTGACGGCATGGGTGTTTGTACAGAAACTGTCAGGTAAGACAGAGGTAGTGATAAACGCGATGTGAAAACATCTATTTGTGGTGGTCAATTATAATTTTGTGGCGGACTGAGAAATAAATGAATGTATGGGAATGTAAAACGACGCTCTCACTTGTATGATGTCACAGCAGTAGGCAGCGCCAATATAACGGCACGCCTATAATCCCTCCCACTGCGAAGTGATACTAATCTCGATGGAAAAGCTAACCAAGCCAAAGTGAGGTGAGCTGACTCGACCTGACCCAAACCAAACCGCGGGGTACTATGCAATGGAAAAGCGCCATAACACTGTGCTAGTGGTTTCTAAATGTTTCAATGCAAATTCGTACAGATTGTGCATTTAAATGAGATTAGACTGAGTAGCCAGCTACAACTCTACTGTTTTCTTTTTCTGGAAGATATCGTGCCTAAACCCATGACTGGAAGTCAGGCTCTCTGGGTTCGCATGACAACCCTGTGATCCTGTGAGGCAATCATTTCCGCAGATCTGAAATCAGCTTGTTTATTAATCCTAAAGAGGGTACAGTATGGTTGAGTGTGGCAACCTGGTCCTAAATCAGAAAAATAAAACATCTTTCTGGAGGGATATACTTATATGCTTGTAGAAACCTGCTAATCACACCCCCAGAATATTGCCACAGGCAAAGGGGAGGAACAGGAGCAGAGTTAAATACCTGTCTGATGAGACATCAGTAAGATAGAATTCACCTTTGTCTGAACACGGCCGGATGTCATTGGATGGGGTGTTGACATCTTTTTAAATTGAGCACGGGACTCATGCATGCCACAGATATACACAGACATACAGTCCAAGACAAATCTACACCCAGCGATGCTCTTACAGGACCCAATCCATCTGGATGTTTCTGTTTGTAAATATTTTTTAGTCCAAGCTTTTAATCATTTTCTCTGAACTGCTACTAACCTGACCCGGTCACTGTAAGGAATTCTTGATAAAACAATCTAATGAGCTCTTGGTGTTTTTTTTATTGCTGTGCATGTTGATAGTGATTCTTGCCAAGAAATATCTGCTCCAATACAAACATAGTGTCATTATTGTGGTGTCTATTCTGTCAAGAGAGCTGGATTATATGTGCAATTTGGCCACATGGTGTCAATGTTACGCATATTCAGGTGTGTTTATCACACTGGTTTCTTAATTAAAAATATAGTTCTTTATACCTTGCCTAATTCTATTGTATAAATATTAACCGAGTTGGCTCACACAATTTTAATATTTCCTGTATATTTTTAAAATAATTTATGCCTTATTTTATGAATTGGTGCATAAGCAATTATAAGTATCTAAAAGTATGCAATATCACAGGCTACATTTATGCATTTTGAAAACACTTTCATCCAAAGCAATACATTGTATAGTGCATTAAATCTGTGCATTTATTTTATCAGTATGCGCTTTTCCTTGGAATCGAACCCAAGACTTTTGTGTTGCTAAAGCAATATTGGTAACACTTTACAATATAGTTCATTAGTTAAAGTGAACTAATAATGAACTGCACTTATACAGCATTTATTAATCTTTGTTAATGTTAATTTCAACAAATACTAATTATTAAAATCTTGTTAACGTTAGTTAATGCACTGTGAACTAACTACCTAGTCTCACGAAATTTCGTGATAGTCACGTAACTTTTTGATTATTTTTTCGTGATATTGTCACGTATTGGTTACTCAACTGCTTTTTCCTATTTTCAAACCATTGTCGATTCAGTTTAGGGTTAGATTTGGTGTTTGCATTAGGATATCATTTTAAGTATTGGTTTATGTAACACGGTCTCACACCCATGACGTCAATATTTGACGACACTTGACCATGCGTCAATATGTTGACGCGGAGGGTATACCTTTCGCGTCATTTTTTGACGAACTGGGGACTTCAATACTATTAGGTACGCGAAATTAAACAGTTGTCGCCTGGCATTGGGGTTAGGGTTAGGTTTGGGTAGGGATGTCATTATGTAAATCTAACCCTAAACCGACGCGAAAATGGTAGAAAATGGTAAGAAAATAGGAAAGAGAATGCAACGGACTTAGTAGTATTGAAGTCCCCGGTTCGTCAAAAAATGACGCGAAAGGTATACCCTCCGCGTCAGCATGTTGACGCATGGTCAGGTGTCGTCGAGTATTGACGCCATGGGGTGAGACTGGGTTGGTTTATACAATTTTTTCTGATTTATTTTTTTATATTTTTTGATTTTTAAACCATTGTCGCCTGCCGTTATTGTTTGAGTTGGGTTTGGGTAAGGATGTCATTTTATGTAAATCTAACCTTAAACCGAAGCGACAATGGTAAGAAAATAAGACAGTAACCAATATTTGACAATTACACGTAAACAGAAATTTGTGATACGATCACAAAAAACGCGGAAATTCGTGACAATATTACGTAAAAAGAATCAAAAAGTTACGTGACTATATCACGAAATTTAATGAGACTGGGATGGAACTAACATGAACAAACAATTAAAAGCTTTAACAACCATTAAAAAGTTTAATAAATACTGTAACAAATGTATTGCTCATGGTTTGTTTATGTTAGTTAATACAATAACTAATGTTAACTAATGAATCGTATTTTAAAGTGTTACCGCAATACCAGTTGAGCTACAGGATGGAACACAAACAATTGTGTAGTGACCAGTGTTGGGCGGTAAGTAATTACTAGTAATAATATTACCATAATAATATTACTTTCCCTGGTAACTAGTTTAACTAATTACTAAAATTTAAAAAAAAAATTATTACAGTTACGATCCCAAAAAATTCCAGTTACTAGTTACTTTGTCACAACGCAATAATGCTGTGTTTACACCAACCGCGTTTGAGGCGGCAAAATCGCATCTATCTGCATTTGGTGCACCACAGCAGCAAACAGGCTCCTGCTTGGTTAACGCGGCGCGAAAATCCAGTAAAGTTAAAAATTTTCAACTCGGGCGTCAGATACAAATTCGTGGCAAACACAAAATGCACAAAAAGCACCAGACGCTCAATTAGCGCCATTCGCGCGAACTAGACGAGTGAATGAGGCGGAATCACGTCTACCACGCCACGGTAAACGCCTCATTTGCTACGTGAGACCTCCAGACACACGTCAACGCGTCTTCACATTGACTTAACATTGAAATCACTTGCGCTTGACGCCCCTACAATGTTTTTGGGTGTAATGGAAAAATAATAACTGTTGGTTGGGAGTTATGATATTATTTAAATAATAATATTACTTTTGAAAGTAGTAACTAGTAATGAGTAATATATTACATAGCCACTCTTTGTCTACACTGGGGATTATCTTAGCATTAGGAGTCATGATGCTTTTTACACAGTATTAAGTTTCCACGTACTTGGACATTTGTAGGGTGCTATCTCTAGGGCAGTCGGGCCTAGTGTAACTCAAAAGTTGCTTGTTTGATTCCTAAGCAACAAATGAGACGCTCTTGAGCAAGGCATCCAGGGTGCTGCAGTAATATTTGCCCAATGCTCCAGGGTGTATATGTGTGTTCACTACTTTCTAGATGGGTTAAATGCAGAGGTTACATTTGAAGTATGGGTTACCATACAGTACATTAGCCATCACTTTCACCTCATTTATTAATAACAATCCTAATTTTAAATTTGGACAAAAGATGAGAAACACGAATTCTGTATGGCTTGTTAGAATATTTCTGAGATTAAATGTAATTTTGGTGTGGGTAGGAGCAATAGTTTGAACTCTGCTGCTGTTTTTGTAGTCACTTGCACCTCTCTATGGATTCCAGAATTAGCCGAAATGTGGATAAGGTTAAAGGTTAAGTGCTCTCTGCCCAGTGGGTTTGTCCACTCTGAGTAAGTGTCATACAGATACAAATAGCCTAAATTCTTTTTGTTCACAGAACCTGCCAGTACCTGTTCTGTTTTAGTCTTTTTTTGACCTATGGTGTGTCATACTGTTCAAAGTATCTACTTTTACAAATTTGGGGATATTTGTTGCATACAAAAAGCGTTCGACTGTTCTTGCTTGCTGTTTGTCTGGGAAAGCGCAGGTGCCCTTCATGCCTGATACTAGCATACGGTTTGAGAAGAGATGATTGTGGTCATGCTGGTTTCCAGATTAGTGGTAAATTACAAGTTAATGGCCTTGAATAAAAACAAAGGACCGCGGTGCAGGAATGTTTTAATTGGCCCAAACAGGGGGAGATGTTTGGGTCTACGAGACGTTGGACCTCAGGCAATGAATCAAGCGGCTGTGTGGTCAAACAAGTAGGGCTAAATAGCATTCCCCAGTGGATCTCGCCCGAGCATGCGCGTGCCTCGGATTATCTCGGTGTGTCGAAAGAAGTCATCGTATGTGTGTGATTGTTTGTGTGACGGTGAGTGGATCCAGAACAGCTGGCCATCTGTGTTGACTCATTCTTGATAAAGCCACTGAATTTTAAGGTTATGGCATGTCATGTGCTCACTGCAACATCAAAGGTAAAATCACTTGAGTTCGAAACAAATTCCTTATTTTGAGAGACATTACAGATATAACCGGAGCACATGAATTCAGAGAAAGCCCTCCTATCTCTAGTGTACTGCTGTACTCAAATATTTGCTTCTGGTTGTACTGTAGATATGATGTTCTTTGGGGTTGGATTGGTACACTACTGTAGATTACCAATGTTTCAGAATTACACACGTGCCATTCAGAAGCACACAGTGGCCATTCACAGCACTTTTTTTCTCTTATATGACAAAATAAGCAATTTTAGGGGTTTTGTTCTTTCTATTTGAAGATAAAATACAGGAATATGTGTGTATTAAATATTTATCCATATGTAAAACATTATTTGGGTGATTCTCACGAAAACTTGGTTTTAAAAATGTCAAGCATGAAAATGTAAAAATTGCTTAAATTTACTTTTTTCCCACCAGACATTGAAAAACAAAGTCTGGAGTAAATGGGAACATTAATTTAAAAACTTTAACTTATCATTTAACACTTTTTATAACATAATTTAAAAAATTAGTCCTAAAAAATCTCATTACCGCAACAGTCAGAAAACATCAACACTGACATATTTTAAAAATGACATGACAAACCTGAAAGAACATAATTTGGAGATTCTGCACATGCATTTAAAATCAAAGTATTATGCTTCTATTAATTAAATTAACATTTAATAAGCATCTGTTGCGGTAATGATAATCAAAATTTCGTGTAAGCATTCTGACAAGACAATATTTCAAATTAACTGTAAAAAAATGATCTTACCTGGTAGCCATCTTGAAGTAACTGGTCCATGTGCTTGGTCACTCAAAATCAAACTTTATTTAAATTCTGTATGTGTGCTTAAACTGTTTTTAAAAAGTGTTGCGGAGGATGAGAACATCAGGCATGACACATCATTTTCCTAATTTTTCTTCATTATTATTATACATGAATATTCACTAAATATTTTTTCTGTCATCTAAAGTAGTCTAGCAAAACATCCATTTTTTTTTCTTAATATTTTTGTGTTAATTTGATTAAATTACAACATAACGCATGTTCAAACACAGCCGGACACATTGCGGTCATGAGAATTTCAGCAGAAATGAGATAAAATTTACAATTATAAAATCTTATGTTGAAATCACACATTGTGCAAGGTAGAACACAGTATTGTGTTAATTCTGATGCTTTTTAATGTTACTATATTACACATTTTAAAGCTAAAATCATTAGTGCCGTGGTGTTTCAATGGTTTCGTGAGAATCACCCATTTATACATGTGTTCCTGTAGCTTTGTTGGTAGAGCATTGTTTTCTTAACAGGGCAAAGATTGTGGGTTTGATTCCCAGGAGCAGACAGTGATTATTATTATGATTTAATTTATGATTTAATGATTTAATGATTACTGCGCCCGAGGTCGAAGTGCAGCAAACTAAGTGCTCTTCCACCATACAATATAGTTATCGTTTTTTACCCGACACATTTTATTTTGTGCCACCACCATACTTACTCATGTAACAGTCTTTAAATAGGGAAAACTTGGAAGTGTTTGGTGGCTTCAAAATTCATTCCTGTTTGGATCCTAAGGAATGAATCGGGCTAGGATAAATGGACGTGCAGTACCTGTACAACGATTAAGTGTATGCATTGAGAAAAGAGAGGTATGTATTCATTCATATTAAAAGTTGAGGGAAGAACATAGTAAAATATAAAAAAATTGTGGTGTTTTCATTCAGGTAAAACGTAAATTAGACATTGTGTCACATATGTTTATTCTGCTCATGTGGCAGAAGGCCAACACAGTAGAAATACATTTTGCAAGAACAAAAATTATAAGCGACATTTCATGTCACGTCTTTTGTATTTGTTCCTGTTCAGCTTGTTTTATCCCTAATGAACAGATTGCGTGCTGACTTTGTGCGAGTGTGTGTTTGTTCTGGTTACATAAGTATAATAGCATGCAAATGACCACGCACGCAAGTGTGTCTTCACACAGTTTCTGTGTCTCTGCTAGTACACACACATACACCATCCCATTTCCCATATGTGTGTTTATGCGAGACTAGAGAGCTGGCACTAACACCATGGTGACCAGGGAAGCATAAATAAGCCACCTGTCTAAAAGCTGTGCAGGGCTGGTGACAGAGCACACGTTTTAAAGCCAGTCTGTACGGATAGATTTTCAACTACTGTTTTCATTAGGATTGTGTCACTGTGGTCCTGTTTGGACATCCATTGTTGCCATTGTGCACATTTAAACTATGTTGCATTATTAAAGCTACTAGGGGTGCTCAGATAAATGCCGATTTATCACCTAAAGGATTATTAGGAACACCATACTAATAATGTGTTTGACCCCCTTTCGGCTTCAGAACTGCCATAGAAATGTTGATAGGATAGCATCTTGCAGTTGATGGAGATTTGTGGGATGCACATCCAGGGCACGAAGCTCCCGTTCCACCACATCCCAAAGTTGCTCTATTGGGTTGAGATCTGGTGACTGTGGGGGACATTTTAGTACAGTGAACTCATTGTCATGTTCAAGAAACTAATTTAAAATGATTCGAGCTTTGTGACATGGTACATTATCTTGCTGGAAGTAGCCATCAGAGGAGGGGTACATGGTGGTCATAAAGGGATAGACATGGTCAGAAACAATGCTCAGGTAAGCCGTGGCATTTAAACGATGCCCAATTGGCACTTAAGGGCCTAAAGTGTGCCTAGAAAACATTCCCCACACACCATTACACCATTGCATTAATGAGAAATTGAACAGGTGTTCATAATAATCCTTTAGGTGAGTTTATACACTAATAATACGTGGGCGATAACTATTCTGAACCGCACAGCCGATATTATTCACAGCTATTTCATGTACTACAGCTTTTGATCAGTAAGTCCTTATCGATCTGAAATCACTGTTAGTTTGAGTCGTTTATAACATGCATTTTGAAAAAGCAACACTCATCAAACATAATCTTTATACATATTCTTTATTATCATGAAAATACCTGAAAAGGTTTGAAGAAGATCAATATTAATATGTGTAAGCCATTTCCTGGAATAGAGGGTATGCATTGACTTCACTTTTCCACGTGACCACGCCGGAACTCGTCCCGTCGAGTGGCAAACATTCAACAAAATGTCTGGTTTTCATAGCGGCTGCTGCGAAAATGCCATTAAAACTGACTATTAATCTCATACCATCCCATTCCTATGTGTGCTTATCGTCATACATTCTGCATGTTTGTGCCAGAACTCTGATGTGTTGTTTACCCATGAGGCCATTTGTATACAACAGTTCGAGGTGTGAATGAGGTGGTAATTGAACAGGAAATGGACACCTTGTTTGGTAATGGCATGTTACCACTTGACATAAACTGAGATTTCAAAGCAATTTGGATTGAATGATCTTACTAAGTCGCTTTCAGACTGACATCACAAATATTTGGTTAATAGTTTTTATACATATTGTTAGACTGCATAGGAATTGCATATAGATGCTGAAAACACAATGTATAGACATCATGATAAAGGATTTTCATTTAATATAATACATAAACTGTCAATAATCAATGCTCCTCCAAATAATGCATGTGTTTACATGTACAAAAAAAAATGCTGATTTATCAAATTAAATAAATTTGTATAGTTTTATAATTACTGTTTTATTTCAATGTTAAAAAATTAAAACTTACGTTAAGAAAAATGTCCATATAAAGGCAAATTCAGTAGTTATACTCATTCTGTTAACCCTGCCTGTTTTGGGATGTCCTGATTTGCTTTGCCTGACTCCCTTTGCCTTGACTTTCTAATGTTTGTAGAAAGCAGCCAGAGTGTCTGATAAGATGGACAGAGAGTCACTGAGGAATGTGCAGTGATACGGAGGCCCTATGAGGGCCCTTGTTCTGGTACCTAAATGAGTAAAAAAGGATTTTGGAAAACAAGACGCCACAATATCAGTCCTGATGGGACATGCAAGGCTTATGAGTACATTCTTTATTATGAGTTTTTTGGCAATGAAGAGCTGGGATGTTGTACTGTATGTACAATTTGTATCCATTTGTAAGAATTAGTGTGGTATAAAGAGGAATAAAGAGAAACATCTTAAGATGGTAACATCAAGTAATGTAGCAATCTCTTGTGGCAGTGAACAAACTAAACAAGTGATTTGACCTTGGAGCTGTACAAATTTTTTGGCAAGCGTCTGCAGACTCATTAACTTGTTTACGTCTCCAATAAGCTGTTTCTGGCAATGCGTTGTGTTGTTGTACAGTAGTTATGGGGCAATTCTCAAGAACATTATATCCTGTAACAAGTCACTCATATAATAAACAAACCCTGCGGTATCCGTTTATGAATCTGTGTTTTATGATTAAGATGCCTTCTACTGTATAATAAGCCAAATATGCGCTAATAACCAGTGGTGCTAATTCAAAATAAGTGTTCGGAGTGTCATGTGCGTGGTTCCTTTTGTCAAAATATGTGTTTTGCGCGTACGATGATATCCTGTGTGCATCAAGTGTTTTGTCAAAATAAGTGCCTGCTGCACACGCGTCAAAACCGTTTATGATAAAAAAGACGCTCACGTTCACAAAATACACGCAAGACACTCCCTTAAAAGTAAACTCTTTTTACACATGAGATTATGCGAGTATCTGGCAAACGCGAGCATCTCTTTTATCATAAACCCTATAGACGTGTCTGCAGCAGGCACTTATTTTGACAAGACACATGATGCACACAGGATCTCTCGACGTGCAGACACATATTTTGAAAAAAGGAACCACACACATCACGGGCTACATACATATTGTGACGAACTTCGCATCGAGCGCCCTCGAAAAAAGAAGTCACCGACTGCAACTGATAGTAACTAAGTATGTTTGTGCATATTTGACTGCAAAAGTAGCTCAACTATTCACTGAATCCCCCTCTTGATGTTTTAACTGTAACATCAAATCTGACAAAAACTACAAAACGCTACCATGTGTAATCATCACCAGATCCCACAATGGAAAATCAGGATATTTTTCAGCTCCCACAAATCCATGACAACAGATAGCTGGGATGCCATAGCTCAACGTACTTCATCCAAACCTCAGATGAATTGCTCTACTTTACCATGTTATGTAATGTTCTGCAGCCCATTAGCACTGAATCGGTGGTCCCCGTGTTCACGTCCGCCACCCTTGTTGATAGTACGATGTGCTCTTTGTTTTGTTAACCCATGAGAAATGAGTGGCAGAAGGCCACTGAAAGGTCTGAAAGGTATAAAGGATGGTCTGCCGACCCAAACCGAGTTAATGATTAGAGTAGAAACAGAGCTGGAGAAGTGAGGCAGCGGGTTGCGATGTGGGTGTGCGTGGGGGATTCGTAGAGAGAGAGAGAGAGAGAGCAAGAGAGAGAGAGAGAGAGAAAAGCCACTGTGCTTAAATCCAGCTGGCTGCCTCCCTGAGAATGTAATCCATATGTGTGCGCGGCTTTAACTGCAAGAGAAAGAAAACGATATTACCCGCAAAGAAGCGATTGTTTCTGCTTTTTTTGTTTGAATTCCACTCATACTGGCCTCTGGACCCTGGCCCCATTTCAACAACCGACACAGAAAGAGAGGTGAAGCAGAAAGTACGACAAAGTGAAAGTGTAGAGGAAGCTGAAGATCATAAAAGTGAATTCGAAAGAAACAAGAAACAGTAAGAATGGAGGAGACGGAAGACATAGCAAGGTGGGTCATCTTTGTTTTATAGTTAATGCCGGCTTGGATGCCGAGGTGGAACTTTTGTGCTGATCTGTTTGGATTATGTCTGGATAGGAAGCTAGAGGAGACTTTGTGTGTGTGTATAAGACGAATGGATGGGGGCGTGGGGCTTCTGCTGGATCTGGAATATAGTATAAAGATATTACAGCATTATTTGGTGAGGCACATGGCAATTCTTTAGTTAAATGCTTAGAGCATTGCCTTGTAATAAGTTTAAACTGTTTGGTGCTCTTGTAAACATTAAGCATGTGTGTGCTTTGCTGCAGAGACCTTTCATTGCATTGGTCTCTTTTGATGTTAATAGGTAACCATTTGAATTGCTAGGGTGGCCCTTATCATAATGCTTTGTTTGCATATATTGCCCTTCTATGCTTGCTCAAGCCATTTATTGCCTAAATAGCTTTCTATGCATGTAAAAGATGGTAAAATACACTGTCTTGAAATGAATTTCCCTATATGATTATTTTGGATGCATGAGGAGAAGTTCACACTCACAATGAGTTACTTGTATAGCAACGTGAGAAGAGTATCGGGTTTAAGATCCACCTTTCGATCCCTGGCCCTTCCCATGCTTGTAAAACCTTATCAACGATGGCTCAGACTCTTTGTTTACTAAAAATACAATGTTAATAAAAATCTGACACATTTGGAAAGATTAATGAACAAAGTGGGAATCGTATTTTATTTTCGTTTTCAGCTATGAGGAATAATGCTGTGAAGGGGGTATTTGCTTGAGGGGGCGAGGGAGCTCTTGAGAAATGAATAGCAGGATGGAGTATTTTGACTGGAGGAATTTTAACTTAACACATAAACACAGTCCACTTACAGTAAAGTTCATAGCTTGAAAACGCTGTCAGGCAAGAACAATAGTGTGCGGTGTAAAACAACAATGCTTGCAGTCCAAAAATTTTACCAAGTGGGAAACAATAGCATCTTTTTAAACCCAAAGGTAACCAGAAAATGCAGGGTTCCCACAGGTTCTTGAAATCCTTAAAAGTTTGTGAATCTGGGGGAAAAAATTCAAGGCCCTGGGAAGTTTTTTGAAAATACATACATAGATACAGGTCATTGAAAGTGCTTTAATCTATTTTATGCAAGAATTTTCTGGAAAAAAATCCATATTATTCCCTGTGTAGTGTAGGATAATATCATAAAAATTCTAGACTTATTAAGCACACGTGCTAAACTGTTCACTTAACAATGCTTATATCTTCTGTATGCGAATGTTGATTCATACCGAAATGCTTTTTTGCATAGTTGTGTTTGACAAATGAAAATGTCACGGGTTACGTATGTAACTGTTCTTCCCTGAGAAGGGAACGAGACGCTGGTCTCCCTTTGCCATACTTCCTGCGTCCCTGTAACGCCGTCTTTGTCAATATTTCAGATGGCGATATACTTCCTGGCTCCTGCTTCACCCTGTCTTTGTCATTAAGCCTCACCATTGGTTGAATTTGATATACACATTCAGACGCACTTACCCTTGGAAGCGTCCAAAAGTGTCACCGCAGTGACGCAGCGCAAGTTCCCTCGAAAGGGAACTGTAACAATATATCTTTAAAGGTAACACATTGTGCTCTCACTTGAAAAGTGTCCCTACATTTAATTCTTGAATTTGAGGGTATTGGACCTGGAAAGTCCTTGAAAGGTCCTTGAATGTGAAGTTAACTAAGGTGTGGGAACCCTGAAAATGTCTCCCAGCTCTTATCCAAGCTGGTGCCCAAAACTCTCCTAAACCCGTCAAACCAAGACTGGAAACTTGTCCTTTCTTTTGTTGTCTTGTCATGTCATAAAAGGAACCTGTCCATTACCACCTGTGCAGGTGTCCACAGTCATCTTACACCTATATAAGAGTGTGCTGACAATACGTTCAAGGGTTGAGATGCTGACAGAACCAACATTCCCTGAGGCTCAGTGCTCAGCGCCAACCACAACGATCTCTGTGTGGTGAAATCTGTTGTCGAGAATTTGCACCGATTCTCACATGTGAGTATTAAACGTCTCATTTGTTGAAGGCTGGCACCTTGCCCGGCAGTTTCCTGTCTTCAGCCCTCACCGAAGGATAAGCATGTGAGAAAGAAACGTGTGTTGCCTATTGGAGATGGTATTGTGCTCAGGAATGTTTTGGGAACGCCCTCTCCAGCTGGTGCGAGTGTGCCTGTGTGTTGTTGACCGCGACTCATCCTTCAATAAGGATTAGGTGCTCATACTATATGGACAGTTTCAAGTGCTGCTTGAAGTTTCAGGTGTGTGGAGGTTTAAAGGGATAGTTCACCCGAATATGTAAATGCTGTCATCGGTTACTCACCCTCATGTTGTTTATCCATCATCTGTGTGATTATCATCATTTATCACAGTATCTTCTTTTGTGTGCATCAGAATAAATAAACTCATACAGGTTCGGACCAACATGATGGTGAGTAAATGATGACAGAATTTTCATTTTCAAGGGTGAGTTATCCCTTTAATGAAAGTGTGCCGAAAGTGAGGCCACTTTTATAAATGCATCAGCATTTTCCTCTAATCTGGGCTTTGTAGCTCTTTTTAAGCACAAGAACGGCTCTTATCCAACCACACCTTATGAATACCAAATGAACAGATGATAATTACACTGAAACTTATTAGTTAACTATTTGCATCTCTTATGTTATGTGGAGATGCATGTTCTAACTCGGTCAACCACATGTGTTAAGGTCTCCAAAAGTCGTTTGCCATCATCTTTCATATTCCTTTGAGATCTGACCGATGTGGCATCTGTTGTCTCTGCCTCAGCTTGGCCTAGTTCTTCTCTGACCTCACACACAATGCACAAATAGGACTTCTGCTATATGGCCAATCTGATTGGCTCGTGAAAGATCTGGGCTGCTGTGCCACATAGCTGTGTCTTTTTCCAGCTTTTCTCATTTTGTTTATGGTCATTCTGCTGGTTGGTAAATGAAAGTACTGATCTCTGATCAACAAAAGCGATAAATCCCACATCAAGCTGATTGAGTTTTGATTGCCAGACAATTGTGTTCTCCTTAGAGAAGCATTTATAATTAGTCATCTCGCACTATAAGCACATCAGGCCTCTATTGATGGCCGATTTGTTGTGTGCGAATTGCTTAGCATAATACTGCCCAGAATGTGCTTGATTTCATTGCTGCAATTAATTGAATGAGAAAGGGATAGATCTTTATGTATTATTTATTCAGGCTCAGAGGATTGTAAACAAGCACTTGAATTAGATTTATTTAATACTTAATGGCCAGTCTGGGAGGCCAGCTAGACCAGCTTAAACCAGGCAAAACCAGCAAACCAGACTTAGGTGGGTGGTGGGTCATTCTACAAAAAAAGGTAGAAATGCTTGTCCCTTGCTTTTGCAGACCCCTTAATCATTGAATTTGAACCAATAATCCCATAATGATATATATTTAATAAATATAGACTGTTCTTAACATGATGAGAGAGTTTATTTATGTAATTTTCTTTTTTTCCTTTTTTAAACTTTTTTAAAAATGTCTGGTCCTGAAAATTGCCCTGTCCCTTTGATTATACATCGAAGTTGAACTGTGTACTTATTATTTAAAACCATGTTTTTTATAAAACAAATCTAATTTACCTTTAACCCTGTATGAATTTACTACAACACTGAAATGGTAAAAAAGACACTATTAATATGAATAATATCAAATAAATATTTGTCCCCCAAATTTATGTCATTGGTGTTAACCTACCCAAAGCACCTTTATTTTGAAACAGTGCATCAGCTCTTTGAAGTTTTTCTTGGGTCAAGAGGTCAGTGAAAGAAGTGCAGTGGAGGAAGGCAAAAGGTTTGTGAGATGTCTTACCTTATTTGTCTAAAATATCATAATATATCTAAGAATTTTGATATAAGATTTTTTGGATGTCATTAGTGTTACTCTTTTTTATAGCTGGGAGTGCTAAGATCTTTACATAAAAATACATTATACTGAATAAGAATGTGATTGTTACATCTGATGAAATAGCACATGGCTAATGGCAGCCATTTTGTTAAAATGTTTGTTTTTTCTGTAAATTGTCATTAGTGTTACCGTCATTGGTGTTACCGTCATTGGTGTTACCGTCTTCTGGTGTTACTTACTTCCTAACTACTATTCCTTTAACTGACCAACATAAAAGCATACAAACAAAACAAGATGGAAAAAATTTTAAGTTTACAAGTTTTATCATATTCATTATCTATTATTATATTCTCATTTTGTCAGGTATTGAAGATACAACATCATGGATTCTTTATTAAAATGTATTAAAAATTAAACATAGTTTAAGCTTCTCGTTTTGCGGATTCATAGATTTGACAAGTTAATTAATGCTATTATAGAAGTTTTGGGTGTTTTGAAAGAAGTTAATTTAAGCAGATTTCCATCACCCAAATTCCACCTTTTCTGTAGAATGACCCTGGTGGTGGAATATGATTTAGTATCTATGAGATTTTGGCAGAGATTATGAAATTATTAGTCTTAAATATTTCTAGGGGTGTCTAGTATGCTTGTTTTGAAATTATTTATTGAGTTTATTTGCCTAAAAAAAATAAAAAATAAAAATTCAATTAGATTTATTTTCCACGTTATCAGTAGATTCTACTTGGCCTTGACTTTACCGTGAGAATGGTTTGTGTTAAAGCAAGGAGGAAATTACATGAAATAATTATCGAGGCTGTGGGTGTATTTCAATCGCTTTTAGCTAAAGACCATGTCAGATTTCTTGCCCTTATCTGTGAGTTATTATAAATGTGTTTACATAAAACCCACTGTAGCTTAAAGAGCTCTTAAACCTGTATGAATGTGTGTGCATTTTCAAAACTGAATAGATGAAGCATAGCTTTTATTTCCTTAGTTCATTAGCAGTAAAGCTGATTTTATTGTTAAACGGTTATGTGCTGCTCAGACACACAACATGTATAATTTGATATTGCTAAATCTATATGAATTTTAATGAAATAATAAGAATAAACTCTCAAACATTTCATATAAACTATATATAAACAGATTCCTTTGGGCTTCTACATTCTCAAAGTCAGAGAAAGGGTACACAAGCTGTCACTGGGGCAGTACCCTTTAAAAGGTCATACTGTACCATTTAGGTACAGATATGTATACATTTAGTATGATTATTTACCTTTGATGTACCTGTACTAATATGCACTCTTTAGGTACAAAGGTGTACTTTGTGTAGGGTTGATTTCAAATTCATAGCATTTCTTAAATTAAATATACACAAATAATAAATAAGAAGTTTTTTTTGTTTGTGCCTTACAGTTTATAACAATCTATCAGTTGGTTTTGATTTAAGCCTTCATAACTAAAATAAATACAGCTAAGTAGCACAATAAAACAGAATAAAAAATAATAACATAATAATAAACATGTTTTGAAATAAAACTCTTCATATATTTTCACTCTCCATATTTTGACCATTTTAATGCTTGATTATAGATAATGTACAGATAAGCTGGACTTTTCTTCATCACGCCTCTTTCTAGGAGGTCCAGCGGATAGCAAGTTGCTATCAGAAAAGGTACCTTTTATAAACCCAATAAACTATTGCTTTACAGCATTCTCTCCCCAATAGTATTTTGCACTGACGTGTCACAGTGAGAAGCGTAAACCATGGAGCCACAAATATTGCTTTATCAATCTGAACTGTTTTTATTCATTTTTTGCCTTTTATGGCAAATTGTTCCAGGTTTACAAATCTTATATAAGCCCAAAACCAGCTTGTTGAGTTCATAAAATTGGGCACTTGTTTATAGACAGCCCATCCAGTGTCACTATTTGCAGCACCTAGACGTGTGATGAAATCAGGATTTCATTGTAGTGTTTGTCAAGCTGAAAGGCAGGTCATAGGTCACATTCTTCATATGATGTCCCAGTGATTGTGTGTACATTCTTTTGCTTTAACGCCAGACTCGGTCTTAGGCCATGTCTTCTTGCTGGGGATTTGTTAACTCCCTTGTGTTCCTAAAAGGATATTGCTTAATCTCTTGTCTTAAGCTTATTGGCGTACTTGATGGGCCCAGGTTAAGTTAAAGGATCCAGAAATTCAGCCACAAGTGGTTACAAGGAGACCTAGGAAAGCAAATCTGTTCCCTGTCTTTGCTTTCATGACCATAATTAATCATTTCTTTTAAACTTATACTGTTTTTGCAAAATCCCTTCAGTAGTGTATTTACAGTACTGTGCAAGTCTTAGGCCACCATCACCAGCTATGTTGTTTTAGCAAAGTTTTAATGTCCATCCATATTCATTTTTCACTCTTTTTTATTAAGATACAAACAGAAAATACAGAAAGTATGTACACAAAATTAAAATCAAAACAATTTTCAGAACTAAATGTCTTCTTCAGGCATCAGTCAGTATTTTGTTTGAGCTCTCTTGACACGAAACACATCTTGAGCTTTTTTGAGGAGACTGAAGTCCTGAAGTCATTCGATTAGAATTAGAAATTAGGATTTAATTTCATTTAGATTTAAGAGATCCTGCAGCTGCCTGTTATTGCTCAAGTGGAAGGGGAGTTTCCCCTTAATACTTGACACTTCAGCTTATACTTTTATACATTATTTTCCTGTATTTTCTGGTTGTATTCTAATAAAGAGACTGAGAAATAATGATATATGATCACTATACAATTGCAAAAACAACAAATCTAATGGTAACATGGTGGCCTAAGACCTAACACAGTACTGTATATAGATATATTGGACTATTTATCACAGTAGGTTCCAGTACAGCTCATGATGGCACTACAGGTACGTAGCAATGCCAAGATCATGATTCCCAGTGAAATCATAAATGCCTTAGATGCTCTTTAACTTGCTTTAAATAAAAGCACCTGCATTAATGTGTATGTAAAATAATTCATTTTATCCATACCTATGCCATTAAATGTTAAAAACTAAAGATTTGTGGAGTAGATGAACACACAAGTCTGGACAGTTATAAGGCATATTTAATATTACAACACTTTTGCTTGCCAAGGTAAAGTTGAATTTTAGCCAGCTATATGGATTAGATTACCCATATCTATCCTGATCTGATTTTACTGTAGCACCTGCACTTTCGTCATTTCTGTTTTAAGCTTTATTCATCATGATAATTGTAACTGTAATCATAGGCCTGTTTGATGTGTATGTGTCCATTGTCTGTGAGTCACTTTTTGTCCAGGCTGCATTTGTTTGTTTTGTTGAAGTGCCCAGTTATGATGTACTTATCTTGCTAAATCATAGATGATACAATGATGAGTGTTTTAATGCCATCAGATGTTTGATAAGAAGTGCACATTTATAAGCATGTGTAATCTGAAGAAATCTGGACAATTTACAAGTCTTTCCTTAGGTAAACATACACAGTTGCACCTTAAATTACTCAAATACTGTAAGGCAGGGCTGTCGAGCAATAGGAAAAAAGTATTGCTCAGCAATGTTCTGGAAAGTGTATTATTTGACTTGGGAAGGGAATGTGCAGAGGCCATCTGTGTAGACATCTTCAATAGAGAGAGAGAGAGAGAGAGAGAGAGAGAGAATTGAGAGAATGGGGTTTGGGGGAATTCAAGCTTCAGCAGCACAACTTGACAGTGGGCACTAATCATTCTGCATAGCTGTGATGTCATCAGGACGTGTCTGACAGATTTACCACCTGCGGGATGGCAGACATGTTCTTGTCCTACACTAATGCATTTTTCTTAATTATAAAGGCCCTGGGTCCATTTTGACCATTTTGCTATTTATTTTATGAATATGTGTATGTTTATTATTTCATTATTTACTGTACTGTACTGTACTGTTGCGGATTAGTTGTACTGTACTGTAAAAACAATGTTAAAAACAAATATACACAAAGGGGGCGTGTACACCAAGGTGTCTACGCCGGCAGCTGGCGTATGTTTTCAATTCTTTTAAATGGAAGTGCCACACTTGGCATTGTTTTTCTGCACTGAACGTCCTCGCTTGATGTTATTTACTCACTGAGTGCCCAGAGTGAGCCCACTTCTCACTCGGCCTTCCAATCACAGTGGTGGAGGGGTGGGACAAATATCACAACTAACTGGTGCAACTTTCAACAACTGATAAACAAAGCTGATGTATATTAGCTTATTTGAAAAAACCCTGGCAAGCGCCCACAGTCTGTGTCCGCCTGGCGCTTTCAGCTGCGTTTAAAGGGGCCATGGCATGAAAATCTTTTTAATGTTTAAGTGCTATGATTGGGTCCACAGTGCTTCTATCAACCTAGAAAATGGGAAAAAGAACAACCCAGTAACTTAGTTTTGGTAAACCATTCTCTACAAGCACATAAAAAAATAGGTTGTTGATGTCATAAGGAGCTCTTATTATAATAATACTGCCCCTTAGTCTGCACTATCCAATAATAGCACTGCCATTTAGTGCAGAGAAAAAGAGAGAGAAAATAATTCACAGCACAATTGAGTTTCAATTGCAACAAACCACCATCACTGTGATCAGTGTTTGCACTTCATCCGCTCATTTGCATGTTAAAGGACACACCCCAAAATGGCACATTTTTGCTCACACCTACAAAGTGGCAATTTTATAATAAATTATTTATATTGTATTTAGAGCTAAAACTTCACATATGTGCTCTGGGGACACCAAAGATTTATTTGATGTCTTAAAAAAGTCTTGTGTCATGGCCCCTTTAAATGCTTTGGTGTACACGCCCCTTAATAAACAAAACAGTCAGTGGTGAAGTATGTGACAAACTTATTTAGAGTTATATGGCTTTAGAATTGATTTTCTTTTTCAGTGCAACTGGACTATCTGAACTTTAAATCAAAAGTGAAAAAAATGAATGAAACAATAAAAATGAAACTAATTACTCACCCTCATGTCATTCTAAACCAGCATGCTGTTTTTCTATAGCACACAAAAGTAGAAAGTCTTCCTCACATAGACATGTGTCAACAAGTATGTACAAAGTATTCTACAGACTATTAAAAAAGCAAAAATGAACCAAAAATAAAATGAACCAAAAATTATTCTTCTATGGCATCACTTTGAACATCCCTTTAAGCATCTTTATTTTAGGAATGTAGTTGTGGTCATTATGCACTGCCATTGTATATAAATAGTTTGTTTTAAGACACTACTGCGTGTACTGCTTAGTAATGACTTGTGGATTAGTAAATGATCATAGTGTTTTAATTTGTGTGGGAACTGTTCCTTCAAAATCATGTAGTAAATGTTGTTTAGTTGTGTTGAGTGAAAGCAGTCAAATGTACTTCATGCCACACTGAGCACAATACTCAATGGGATAGTCCTGAGACAAGCCGTGTCAGCACTCCTCTTCCACCAGAGTGCATTGATCCATTTGGGTGAGCCTTAACAATCAATACACACCGCAGCTCCCCTCATTAATTAGACACAGGTGAAATCCCACCTCTGCTCTTTTATTTTATTGCTGCTGATTTTTACTCTCCATCCATCCATCCATCCATCTCTCTCTCTCTCACTCTCTCTCTCTCTCGCTCTCTCTCTGCTGTGAGATTATAGTATTTGAAGGCAGAGAGCCCTGGGCTGCTCTTGGCAGTTCATATTGTGACCGTAGCTTTGAAGACACTAGTGGAGGAAATGGTGGAAAATCCCTGTATCAGTTCCCATAAAGATGCCTTCCCCAGAGGACAGCCAACCAAAAGCAAAACTAAAAGTCACTCTAGCACTTTTTTACAGCATTGTCATATTTTTGTTTTGCTTTCTAGTAAAAATACAAATATGCAATGAAACCATGTGTAAAACCAAATAGAATTTAGAAAATGACTTGAGGTACCTTTTTTCCCACTTATATAGGCTTGTTTTCAGAAAGTACAGTATCTTGAATATATTTTTTAATCCATATGCAAATGCACTCCATCCCGATAGATTTATGCCTAAAAAATCTATTTGTTATGTATACCTAAAGAAAAATACTATCTCAATATTAATATTAATTCAAGCTATATTCTCTGAATATCTGCCCTTATTTCTTATTAAAAAAAAAAAAATATATATATATATAGTAAATATCGATTTTATTAAGATACAAACAGAAAATACAGGAAATATGTAAATTTTAAGGACTAAATGTCGTCTTTAGTCATCATCTGTGTTAAGTGTGGCCTCTCTTGGCACTAAACACATCTTGAGCGTTTTTGAGCAGTATGAAGTAAAAAAGGAATTTCTTTAAAATTAAAAATTAGGATTTAATTTTATTTAGGTTTAAGACATCCTGCTATTGCTCAAGTGGAAGGGGAGTTTACCCTTAAAAACTTGACACATCAGTTTACATTTTTATACAGTTTTTAACACTACATATACGTTTCCTGTATTTTCTGGATGTATTCTATTAAATAGACTGAGAAACAATTATATATGATCACTATAACATTGCAAAAACAACAAATCTAATTGTGGCATGGTGGCCTAAGACTTTTGCACAGTATGTGTGGATTCTCATGACTGCAGTTGTTGGAAAACATAAGACAAGTACAATAAAGTTTAAAAATGACCATTACTTGTTAAAAGCATGGGATGATTATAATATAATTATTTGTGAATTACCTTGTCTACAGTGTTTACGAAGCCATCTTGCATGCATTACATAAAAACTAATTTTTATTACATTAAACATATTTCATATGTTTGGACAAACATCAGCTAGGCACCTGCTCCTTCTTCCCAGACTCAGTGAAAAGATTTACAAAACGGTGAATGTTCACGTTTTAGCAGATCGCTTTGTGGTTTGCTGAGAGATGCTGGTTCTGCAAGCTCATTGGATGCAGTGCTTGAATCTAATTATTCATCCCCCACCCCCTTCCTCTTTTCATCATCCCTCCACCCGCTCTTTCCTCTCTCATCCCACTCATCGTTCGGCAGGCGGGTGGATGGCGGTGAGGATGTGGCCGTTGTGATGTGGCAACTGTGATGCTGCACGCCGCCACCATCTTGGTGATGCCAAGGTCAGGGGAGGGGCTTGTGATTTCATCATCTCAGCCACGAGAGGAATGAAAGCACTCACACACATTTATATGCTCAGGCACGTACACACACACACGTCCCATTCATCATGTCTTACTAGCATCATTTTAATAGAGTGGCGGAGAATGACATCACATCACATACATTTTTCAGTGTAATTGCTCCCCCTCTTGAATATTTATCTAGGATCTGTGGAGATTATAAAGGAGATTCCCTACATGTGAATATCTATTATGTGAGCTGCCTGATGCTATGACAGGGATCAGAAGCTTAGGACCGTCAAGCCAAACATCACATTCCTCTGTGTGTGACGTGCGTGCATGAGGCTGTCAGGTCTAATGTTGGATTTGCAATTGAAACCTGAGTGCTGAACACTCACAGCTACAACATGATGGTTCCTGCTGCAGAAGCACGTCATGGGTATCACCTGTGATATTCAGGGTTCACTTGACAAGTATGCTGTCGAGTGGGTGTTACGTGTCTGAAGAACATGCAGAAATATAAAAAATACTTAAGGGATTAGTCTATTTTCGTAAAAAAAAAATCCAGATAATTTACTCACCGCCATGTCATCAAAAATGTTGATGTCTTTCTTTGTTCAGTCGAGAAGAAATAATATTTTTTGAGGAAAACATTCCAGAATTTTTCTCATTTTAATGGACTTTAATGGACCCCAACACAGTTGCAAGGACTCTAAACAATCTCAAACGAGCCATAAGGGTCTTATATAGCGAAACAATTGTCATTTTTGACAAGAAAAATAAAAATATGCACTTTGAAACCACAACTTCTCTTCTTTCTCCAGCTGTGTGACGAGCCAGTGCGACCTCACGTAATTGCGTAATGACGTTGAAAGGTCACGTGTTACATATATGAAACGCACATTTGCGGATCATTTTAAACCATAAACTGACACAAAGACATTAATTGGTATCATTCCACATACAACAACATCTGAACGGTCCTCTTTCTACACATTTGTAAACACCGGGGCGTAGTTTTGATACGTCATCCGTTACCTCTTGACGTGATGACATATAACGTGAGGTCGAGTGGCGCGTCACAGGACCGGAGGAAGACGAGAAGTATGGGATTGTTTATGCCTTATGCCTCGTTTGGGATTGTTTGGAGTCCTTTGAAACTGCAGTTTTGAGCTGCATTGGAGCTGTTGAGTGTTGGGGTCCGTTGGGGTCCATTGAAATGAGAGAAATCCTGGAGCGTTTCCTCAAGAAACATAATTTCTTCTCGACTGAACAAAGAAAGACATCAACATTTTGGATGACATGGTGGTGAGTAAATTATCTGGATTTTTTAAAGAAAATGGACTAATCGTTTAAACCTGACCCACAGCTTCTGACGTAAAGTTGCATGCAGCTTCATTCTAATGCATTTAACATTATTATTTAATGTTTATGTTTATATAAATTCGGGGTTAAACCCTAAATTATTAATGTGATCATAAATCTTTTCAGTTTTGTAATTCGAAAACCGACACTCGGAGATTAAGGGCCCTATTTTAACGATCTAAGCGCATTGTCCAAAGCGCACAGCGCAACGTCTAAATGGGCATGTCCGAATCCACTTTTGCTAATTTAATGACGGGAAAAATGGTTTCTGCGCCGAGCGCATGGTCGAAAAGGGTTGGTACAATTTTTTTAATGAGAAATGGGAGTATTTCGGGCGTAACGTGCAATAAACCAACGAGAATCTCAGCTTTCATCCCCTTTAAAAGTCTGTTGCGCTGGCGCTATGTCTAATCCCTATTTAGATGACGGACTTTGTAAACTGAAAAACTAAGCGGAGGAAGAAGATCCCCAGTTTAAGATTAATGTTAAATAATTGTGTTGTTTTCACTTGTATTGAAATTTTTATTTTTTGGATTAAAACCTTTAAAACCCGTTTTCTTTTAGTCATGGAAGTAAAAAAGCTGGCTTTTAGTTGCTTTAAATGTATGGCTATCCAATATCATCAAAAAATAATTTACAAGTATGTAAGATAAGGTTTGTACTCTAAAAATACTTTATTTGTAACAAACAGGAGATAAAGAAATTACAAACGGCTCTCCTTTCAGGACTTGGACAGGATCAGTCACAAGATTTTTTAAGCATTACTTAAAAATGTTTATCATCTCACAATATCCACAGGTACAGAGTCATCATATACAATAAATCCGTGAGGTAGCATTTAAAAATAGATGCATGCATTTGTTTAAAGCAAAATATTTAATTACTTACCAGGCTGCAGGTGAAGCAGCTCTTTGTGCCTTCTAACGTCTCATAATTAGTCCTCATTTATGTCCAAGAGACTCAATAATAATCTTTTACATTCAATCCTTTAATCTTTCATATTTAAAAGCGTTTTTATGTATGTAATAAGCAAACCGGCGTTGTTGTCCCGTTTAGGCCCATATTACTAATGCGCTCTTTAAATAACATAAAAACATATTGCGCCATTGACTTTAGACTTTAGACCAGGTTTTTGTTGGTCAATGGCGTAGTCTATTTTAGTTGCCTCAAAATAGCAACGCGCCAACAATGCACCTGAACATACCTCGTTTTCAGACCAAAACACCCATGGGCGCAAAAGGGGGCTATTTAAACAACGCGGCGCTAAACGTGAAAATTATAATTGCGCAGGGTGGAAACTAGCAAATGACACTTGCTTCGCGCATTGCGCTGCATTGCGCCGGGTGTAAGATAGAGCCCTGTGTTGTGACTCGCTATTTACAAAAATAACCCACTGTTAGATTTCCACCTTTGCAGTCTATGAGTAGACATCATAATAAATAACCATAATTCCGCCTCCGCACAAACGCACACATTGCAAATTATTTGCAGCGTTCCCAGATGATCTTTGAGTGGGCGCAGTTGTTGGAAATGCTGCTGAAATGAATTGTTTTGGTCCTGTAAGCACATATGACAAAGTGACTCTCTGGCTGACCTCCGTTCTGTCAATGCAAGGACGATTTTAATTCAAGTGTGCTGCTCTCCATACTAAATGCTTTGCTGAAGGATGGTATTAACAGCACAAACACAGCAGGTAAATTGTTTGCAAATGGATATGCTTTTATGACTCGCCAGCTAACAGCATGCCACGTGCTGCCTTGTGTTGCAAAAACCAGACACATTATAGGCGGTACAGTACATTCCATACCAGCTCTGTAAATTAGCACTGAATGAATGCTTGCTCTTTATATCCAAGGTTTAAGGATCAGGGATAATAAATAAGTCGATGAGCCCTTGTAACACCATATGGATTAGCACAATCTGTACAAATGCAAACATTGACGTGTTTACCTTAACATTGATGAATTTGGCACATCGAAAGCATAGTTTTATTAGTTTATATATTCCGTTTTTGACATTGCTATTGCTGATCTGTACCACGCTGAGCTACATGACAGCAGGTCTATAGGGTTGGTTTAAATATTCAGAGGCTCATTTAAAATATTCATAACTTGTGATTGTGAGATGTATTTGTAGGATAAAATACAGTCACGCAAGGTGGTGGTGGAGGTAGGGTTGTAATCTCCTTAGATGGGCAGGCTGGTGTCTTGTGTTTGTATGTGTACCTGTCATTTCCGGCCACAGGAATGAGACCATCTGGTTGGATTGCTATTATAATGAAATCCCAGGAATAGCAGGATGACCGCTGTGTGTTTTCAGTGTTTTTAACAGCTCTGGCACATCTCAGAGAGGTGAAGCTTGAAGTGACCTCAGCAGATGCCACAGGAGTGTGTGTGTGAAAGCAATCTATTAGGGATTGAGAAGTGCTTTACGTTTCATCTACAATGTGGGGTGAGTTATTGCCAGTCAGCTTCGTTTAAAGGGGACATATCATAAAAATCGGACTTTTTCCATGTTTAAGTGCTATAAATAGCGTCCCCAGTGCTTCTATCAACAAGAAAATGTGAAAAAGATCAACCCAGTAACTTAGTTTTGGTACATCATTCTCTGCAAGCATGTGAAAAAATAGTTCATTGAAATTTGGCTCCCCTTGTGATGTCAGAAAGGGATTATACCACCCCTTTATCTGCACTATCCAACCACGGCACTGCCATTTAGTATTTAGTGCAGAGATCAGCTCATTTGCATTTAAAAGGCACATTTTTGCTCACACCTACAAAGTGGCAATTTTAACATATATATATGATGAAAATGATGAAAGTCAGCTTTATAGATGTGGTTTATACTTTATCATCTTGCTTTCCATCCATTACCCGAAGCTGCCTTTTCTATGCAGGGTCGCTGACCTTGCATCTTTGGTACACCTTGGATAGTTGGCCAGTCTTTCCTTTTTTATAAATGAAAAGCTTATTAACTATTTAAGCAAGTGATACAGACAGGTTTCATTGACTTGTAAATCATCTTTTATTGGCTACATCCTGCTGCACCCACTTTACAGTAGGATAGACACATCCAGATGTACGCTAAATAAATGATACATTTTGTATATCTGCAGACATGATTAAAGTCGATCTGACATAAATATACAGCATATGACATTTTAATATGCTTGTCCGTGGCATTCCCTGGCTTAGATGTTTTAATGCTAAGCTTGTCTCCAAATGAGATACAGATCCATATGCTAGCATATATAGCATATAACATTTGATATTGGGCGGGCACAGACGTGAAGCTGTCCACCTGAATGACTAACGTCTTTTGTTTTGGCCTTCAGTCGGCCACTCCCCTTCTGCTTTACCATAGCCTGGTCTGTCATGGCCATCCCGGGGGAGTTCTGGTCATGACTCCTCCTCGGTTAGGCGAATGGGTAGCATCTACATCTCAATCTGATCTCTGATAGGAGGCCTCACGTGTGCGAGCAAAAGAGAGAGAGACGGGCCAATCCAGTAGCCAAATAAGCTGAGCCGAGCAGATCTGGAAGGCAAGAGAGCCAGAATGAGATATAGAGGTTGAGCAAGGGACACTAAAACAGAGAGAGAGAGAGAGAGAGAGCGTGTGAAGCTGGCTGGCAACAGCACACATGCTCAAGGAGAAAAAGAAGGACAGCAATTATTGTATCCAACACCCTATAGCTTAAGTCACACAGGCTCTCCGGTCTCCGGCATCACATACCTGCTGTTATCTGCCTCTCGTCCACACCGTTTCTCTATCCGGCCTCATCTCACAGGCTTATATGATTGATCCAGGGGAAAATGCTGAAGTTTCGAGCGGACCGGCGAGTGAGGTAGGTGAGGCGGGACGTTGGGAGAGAGGGATAGGGCTAAGTTTAGTTTATAGCATCAGGCAGGGAGTGAACCTGCAGCGGTGTGAAAAGAAATTCAGTGCTGGAGGTCAGAAAGGACTGCAATGCAGTGCTACCATTGTGGACCAGATTTACGAGGAATTGTGTCTCTTAGGTACCTAAGCGAACCGTTTTGCTTCTTGCTGGCTGACTGTTACTCGGCGCCTGCTTTGAATGTCATTCCTGAGACATCTAGAGTGGCGGTCTAGTGAATCCCACATGCTCAGATCTGTTTGGGTTGTTAGAAATCATTTGCATGTTTGTTAATGACTCACTCATTGATTTAGTCATAGGTGGTGGTTATTAGAACACAGACATCTTCTTCCTCTATATAGGTTTATAGGTTACGCACGAGTGAGCGTGCTCAGCCGCAGGACTCTTTGGGCCATGTTAAAGCGTGCACATGTGGATACACGCATCTCAACCCAATTTCAGTGGTTTAACTTGTTCTAGATGTGTTGTTTTATAAAGCAGTGAGGTTTGGTGTGTGTACCTTTGGTGTCAAGAGATAGATGCCTTCAGCGTAAGTGTGTTCTTGGCCCAACGTTGTTTGTCCCCAGTTTATCAGACTCTGTGTGTGTTGTGTGTCTGTTTAGAAACTGCACAGACTCAAAGTTCTGCTCGTGTTAAGTGGGCGATGCCAAGAATTTGGCAAGTTGCTTGGTTGAACTTCTGTGCTCCTCTTGAAGAGCAAGGGAAAGGACAAAAAAGAGTAACGGTCCTTTGCTGTGAAACCCAAAATGTGTACTTTTTGCATTTGTAATGTGAAATGTATTTATGGTTAATCTTGTGTCACACAGTTGCTTTACGCAGTTAATAATTATAGGTCAACTTTCATGTTAAACATTAACTGAACATTAAATATTAATCATTTATTCTTCTTTATCATTCCAGTATGTGTTTATTTTTGCTGTTTGACATGTTTACCTCAGAGACTAAAGCTACAAAGTGAATGAAAGTTTTTGTGACTGTGCAGAGCATATGAATATTTAATATTGTTTGGTTATAGTTGCTAAGATATATTTTCAATAAGGTTTCTAAACACTCTCCTCATCTACCATTTCTGGACAAACATACACTGACTCACTGTAAAGAATGATATCAAATCTACATACTGAATATTTTTATGTTACCTTATCTTAAAGGTCCCGTTCTTTCTGTGTTTTTGAAAACTTTTATTGTGTTTACAGTGCGCAATATAACATGTGTTCATGTTTCACGTGTAAAAAACACCGTATTTTTCAAACAATATACTTATCTGTATAGCGCTGTCAGTGTCCTTAAAACAAGCTGATGTCTTCCTTGTTCTAAAAAGTTCCTCCTTCAGAAATACATATAGAGTTCTGATTGTGTAGCTTGTTTAGTGTGTTGTGATTCGATATCAGCTTAGCTTGCCGTTAGCTTAGCTGGCGACTGAAGTATTCCTGTGGGTGGAGTTTAGTCAAAAACTGTTCTATTGACGTCATTAAAGCAGGAAGTAGAGGGATGTAGTCCAAACCGGTCGTTCTTTGTAGGCTTTGAAATGCGAATTCTGTTAAAGAAAATATACCGCCTGGCAGTGAACTTTGAGCTTTATCATTTTACAGGTATTATTTATGCTATTATAGCAACATAACACACTAACTACGGTTTAAAAGTTAAAGTTAAAAGTTTTTAACTTTTGGGGCAAACTGTTGGGTTATATATAAACCTATGCTATGCTATTAATGGCTTAATTCTCAGAGAAAATTTACAGAGATTTTCATACAAACGCGTTTCAAAGGCATAAAGGGACACTCCACTTTAAAAAAAAATATGCTCATTTTCTAGCTCCCCTAGAGTTAAACATTTGATTTTTACAGTTTTGGAATCCATTCAGCCGATCTCCGGGTCTGGCAGTACCACATTTTTAGCATAGCTTAGCATAATCCATTGAATCTGATTAGACCGTTAGCATCGCGCTCAAAAATAACCAAAGAGTTTGGATATTTTTCCTATTTAAAACTTGACTCTTCTGTAGTTACATTGTGTACTAAGACTGACAGAAATGTAAAAGTTGTGATTTTCTAGGCCGATATGGTTATGAGCTATACTCTCATTCTGGCGTAATAATCAAGTACTTTGCTGCCGTAACATGACTGCAGGAGGTGCAACGATATTACGCAGTGCCCGAAAAATAGTCCCCTACTATTGAAAGTTACCAAGGGCCATGTTACAACAGCAAAGTCGGTCTTAGTACACTATGTAACTACATAAGAGTCAAGTTTTAAATAGGAAAAATATCTACACTATTTGGCTATTTTTGAGCGCAATGTTAATGGTCTAATCAGATTCAATGGATTATGGTAAGCTATGCTAAAAGACATTGCTAAGATATTGCTCTGGTGGTTATTTTAAACATTTGACAGGTAAGGTGTGCCTTTATCGAAAAATAATGCATACCCGTGGAACATTTCTCAAGCAATCAGAATAAAGCATTCAACAGCCCTGTGATATAAATATTATATAGACCAGTTCAAATGATGTAAACAACACTGGTCCAGAAACACCCCCTGCTACAGTTTGTGACAGTTATTTTTTTATTTTACATATATTATTATCTTTAAGATGTTTGTTTAACTTCAGTTAATTCAGGTTTATATGTTCGGTTGGTTTATTTTATCCCAACGTTTATCTAGTGTTAAAACAGGAAGTGCTTCTGGACCAGTGTTGTTTACATCTTTTGAACTGGTCTATATATATGACACATTTTGTGATGACCTCAAAGTTGCTATTTTCAAAACTTCCTCCCTCTTCAGCGGTTCTAAAACTGGTAGTCCGAAAAGTGTCACAAGTTTGCACAAAAACACTTGTAGGATTTTACACACAAGCCATCTACAGGGAATACACACGAGCTGAGAGCAGAGGGCGTGTGACAGAAAGTTCACCTCAGGCTGCTGTCATACGGTACACATTGCTTTTCATATGAACAAAAGATATGTCACCTCTCAACACAGACTGATCATAATGATGGTGTATAAACCCAGACACGATATTTATCTCAAAGCATTCTTCTTTAACTCAAATATTGTGATAGTGACGTCTTTCTCACTTAACACATCTCCCACAAATGCTGACAGCCATTCATCTCCACAGTACTTGTCTCACATGGGCTAACAAAGAAAGTGGCCATGTATTGATCAGAGGTGATATTGTAACATTGAATTATTAATAGAGGAGGGCTGTGGCTTATGTTGCTCTGCTTTGATGCCGCTCGAAAAAGTCGTATTAAACAAACGGAAAGTCTGTTTTACCACATATTGTTTTAAAGGATTCAAAGTTTTGAAACGTGTTTGTTAATAAGCCTGAAATCTTAATTAGTGGGTTTTTTTTGTCTTTTCAGTCAAAATGACGCAAATGGACCGGCTGGACACCAAGTGATCCAGAACCATCTGGAGGAGAACGGACATATCCAGAAAATTTTGTTGTAAGTGTTCTTTACTTTATTCATTTGTTTAAACCCATTTTAAAGCCTGTGCTGAATGTTGAATACAAGCTAATAAACTATTGCGACACGCATAACAGAAATTTTATGCGGCGTATAATCTAAATGGGTTTACATACTTATAAAATGTTATTTCTGAGTATGCGATTTTTGGGGTGGATGTGGGTGAATGTATCAGGTAAATTTTTTTTATTGTTTATTACACTAATAAGATAAGTAAGATCAGTGCTGCTTTAAAGCCTTAAAAACAAAGGTTTTTAAATTGGTTTAAAGCTGCAGTGTGTAACTTTTAGCGGCAGCCAGTGGTGAGGTTGCGAATTGCAACCAACAGCTCAGCCCACTGCGCACCCCTCGTTTTGAAATGCATAGAGACGCTATGGTAGACGCCACTGGAAAAACATGTCATTGACGGAGACAACTTAGTAAAAAAAGTTTGTCTATTAAGGGCTTCTGTAGAAACATGGCAGCACAAAATGACGACTTCTCGTTGCATGTAGATAAAAACGTCTCATTCTAAGGTAATAAAAACCTAACAGTTCATTATAAAAAGGTCTTTATACACCCCTGATAATATAGTTATGTATATTATTTTGCATTTTTGTCAAGAGATCCTTCTAAAAATTACACACTGCACCTTTAACTAATTTAAATGGGTGATGGGTTTGTGGGCAATGAAAATGCACAATTTAGCGTACTCTATACTATAAAGTAAACATAGTACACAATTTGCATACCCTGGGCTAAAAAAACACGGGCACAGAATAAACATACAGTATCTATTTCTCAGACGAGCCCTGATTTTTTGCACGGTAGATATTATTATTGCACACTTTAAAACATGAATAAACATCTGTCAGGTAAAATTACACTGAGAGTGTTTCATCAAATAGACTTGGATGGAATCAGATATCTTAGGTGGAAGATTTACATTTACTAAAGCCTTCCTTGTGGACAAAAAGAGTGCACTTACCTCTCCAACGATTCTGCTTTTCATCAGATCAATGCAGTATTGAGTAGCAGCCAATAGCACATTAAATAAAGGGCCGATGTCTGTATAGCAAAGAGCCTTGCGGTGGTTAACTTTATTAATTTGCTGCTACAATGCAGAAAGCCACTGGAACATAGCTGCTGCTATTAGACAATAAGTCCCAAAATTTTATTTGTGTATTAGTTCAAATAGTCTTTGAGTCTGTGTTTTTGTTGTATGGTGTCCTCGTCTGATCTGCGCATGCATACACCATTCCATATGTGTTTATGTGATTCATTTTGGGATTTTTTTGCTGATAATAACTTGCATATGGCTATAAACCAGGACCGCAGAGGGTAGCGTGCATCTTTCTTAGATGGAAGCGTTAGTCACTAAATGCTCCAGGGAGTTGGTTGTAAATTCGTTTGTCTTCCTAGTCACTGGATCGAAGGCTGTTGGAGAGGCCACTAAGAAGATCAATATGATTGGCCTACGTCTGCAGGCCTGCATCCACACAACTCTCTCTCTCTTTCTCTCTCTTTTTTTCTTATTCTCTCCTCGGCCTTCTACTCCGATCGCATTCTTTGTGAACCGTCGACTGTTTTTAAAGTGCAACCTCAGGGGTGCGGCCTTGCGCCTGTGCCAGTTGGAAATAAAAATAGCTGGTTCCTGTGTGTCTGTGTGCTTCCATCCCATAATTCCTTCAGTTTTTCCCCAGTGCAGTTGCTCGATTTATTTATTTGACTGTGATTTTTATGCATCGGTGCAGCGGGGAAGTTGATGATGAGAAGCGTGTGCTGCATTATTCTTCTGTACGGTGATGTCAGAAGCAGGGATGGCTCATTGGCTGTGTGCTTGTGCTTGCAGGAGCTCCAATTCGGAAATGAACGGCAAGGCGGGTGGTAGAGGGCCCTTGAACAAAGCCAACGAAACCAACAGCAACGGCAACAATCTCAGCATGGTTTCAGAAACCCCCTCGGATACCCCGAGCCATGCACGGGTTAGTACAGTAGCTGCATTGGACGAAAGAATAAAAGACATTATTGTAATATTAGTTTTATAGGTACAATTACTATTTGTTGCAATACAGACATCAGTAACATTGCCTTATCGTTTAGCTCTCTGTAAATCTTTTCCACCATCGTGCATGTGCATATGTGCATACTGTTGATGTTATCATAATCACTTCTCTAACCAGCAGGCCGGCACGCGTACGCCCAAACGTGCCGCCACATTCGGGAAGCGCTCCAACTCTATGCGCCGCAACCCTAACGCTCAGGTGACCCGGCAGGGCTGGCTGCACAAACAGGTACTGTTACTCACACTTAAACCGCAGACATCATCCTCACAAAAACAAATCGATACACTCACACAGCCCGAAGACATATCTCCGTAATATGCACTTAAGACATTTGTTTGACTGTTTTAATGATGTCTAGGCATATTAATGTAGCAACGTAACTTTTTTTGTGTGTTTACTCTGTTGTAGGCGAGCAGTGGAGTGAAACAGTGGAATAAGCGCTGGTTTGTGCTAACGGATCGATGTCTCTTCTACTATAAAGGTAAGATGAGACTGACGGTTATGTAAATGCTGATTTTATAGATAAATGCAGGGTTTGTGGTTTTTCTTAAACACTTTATTGAGTTACCCAAAAGTCAGAAGTTGTATGCATTTTTCAAAAGCCAGAAACAGCATTTGTATTTAACCCTTGGCATTGTTTCACCAAAAATACTGTGGTGGACAGACAGGCTGTGTGCTGCCAATAGCAAAGAAGAATAAACTAAGTTATAAACTAAGGACTGTTTATATGAAGTTATTTAGAAATGCACATGCCCTTTTGATTTTCTACTTATCATCCAACAACCAAAATGATATAACATTTTAAAGTTGACATAGAATGGTTGAACAGAGTATTTATCCTTGTTCTGTGATGTGACATGTAGACAAACATTTTTTTGTTTGGGTCTGTAATGCCTTAGAAGCTTCCTAAAAACGTCTCTCAGATAGCTCTATTAGGGTGGAGGATTTCAAACAAGTGGTTTTGCACCTATTTGGCTCCCCCTACTGGCTTAACTTGCAATCTCATTACTGATTGGCTGACTTTGCTGCCACTCAAAAAATGTAGCCAATTATTTTAAAGTGGATGTGCAGTTAGATGCCTGTGATGTCATAAGCATCAGATTTTCAGTTTGGGCTGTTTTCTGACTGACATTTCTAAAAGAGGAATTTCTATGATATGTTTAGCATGTTTAGCACTTTTTGTATGTTTGTGAATGTGGGTAGACTACCATTATTCAACAAAGACAAGGTAAAAATGTTTTTTTTATTCTCTGTCCCCTTTAAGTCTTGTCCGAAGAAAAAGGCTATTTGCCAATGGGTTCCCTATAAATTCCTTGGTACATGAATATGGTAATAATGCCAAAGCGACTTTTATCAATGAACTAACAATAAAATTAGTATACAAAGCCATGTTTACAAGTATGACTAAAGCTTAGAAAAGATGAACAATGTGAAAGACACCAAGTAGGCTACCACAGTACTTTGTTGTCTATCAGCAGTGTTATAAAAGACTGTCGTAGTTTATTAAGTGCCAGAAACAGAGGATGTCATGTTTAGACATGTATTTGTTATGTCTATTCTTCTATCTCTCTTGATCTCAATGGTGATGTCTTGACAGCCACACAAGCTCAAGTTGTCATGGTAGCGTTCAGAGTTTGACATGAACCTAAAGCATCCAACTTGCGGTCTGCCTTCCAACTGAGGCATACATGAGAGATTAGTAATTATGTTTGGTTTGGTTTGGGGAAATTATAGGTTATAACATGACATTTCAATATATGCATATATATTCAGCTGGTTGCCTACTGTTGCCTGGTTGTCTTTTTTGGTGCTGGTGTTGCGTTTGGTGCTGTAAGTGTGAAGTGAATTAGTAAGTGAATTGTTCACATTGTCCTCACACATCCATCACACTCTGTCAGAAAGTGACATCTTTGATTTTGATTGAACTGTGAAGGTCAGTCATTGCTCAAGCATGCAGAATCAACATCATTAATATGCATTGTAGGATTGAGACTGTGTGTGAATTATATAATGACTGTCGCAGGTTGGGGTAAGGATGCTCCAGGCACCACAAATATACAATATGTTCCATCGTTATTGTGAAATAACACTCCAGTAATGAAAGATGTTTTGCTTGACATGAATGTCAACCACGGGATGCAGAGATACTGAAAGACTTTGAACTTCTTTGAACACTAGCCCCTCCCACATTCTCTTACATGTAGTTTTCACATTATCAGATAGGCTGATTTCTGGGTGGGCAGATAAGAGGTTGGCCCGCAGGTGCTGTGGATGCGCATCAGCTGGCTGCATGTCCAGCATACTGTACGTCTGCAGCTGCAGTCAGCATTATGCCAACAGCAATACAGTTTTGATCATACGCAGGTTTTCCACATCTATTGCAGAATCTGTTTTAGGATTACATTTATGCATTTGGCAGACAGTTTCATCCAATGCGACTTATCAAAATGCGTGTTCCCTGGGTTCAAATCCATGATTTTTTGTGCTGCTAACGCAATGCTCTACCACTGAGCTATACAGGAGCACAGGATGTTCTGCAAAAAAATTAAATAAATCATAAACAAAAGTGGAACTTTTTGCTTTCATTAAGTATTGACATGATGAATAGCGGGTATTTAAAGGAAAACACCACAGTTTTTCAATATTTTACTATGTTCTTACCTCACCTTAGATTAATTAATACATCTTTTTTCAATGCGTGCACTTAATCTTTGTACAGCGCGTCGTGAATGTGTTAGCATTTAGCCTAGCCCCATTCATTCCTTAGGATCCAAACAGGGATGAATTTAGAATTTATACACTTATGGAGGAAGAGCACTTAATTTGCAGCACTTTGACCTTGGTGTGCAGTAACATCATTACTCCTGACTACTCCCCCTCTCACTCAAACTTCTTTCAATATTATTGCGCCCAGGTCGAAGTGCTGCAAACTAAGTGCTCTTCCGCCATATATAGTTCTAATTTTTTATCCACTTAGGAAAACGCCACTTTTTTGTTCCACCATACTTACTCGTGTAACTACTCATGTTACAGTCTTTAAATAGGGAAAACATGGAAGTGTTTGGTGGCTTCTAAATTCATCCTTGTTTGGATCCTAAGGAATGAATGGGGCTAGGCTAAATGCTAACACATTCACGACACGCTGTACAAAGATTAAGTGCACGCATTGAGAAAAGAGAGGTATGTATAAATTCGTCTTAGTTGAGGTAAGAACATAGTAAAATATTGAAAAACGGTGCTGTTTTCCTTTAAGTAAAAATCTATAGATAAGTTTCCTGGGTGAAATAGGCGGGCCGCCATTAGCCTTTCACTCTGCCAAGCACTTCCGGTTAGCGAGTTTGTTTTCGCCATGAGTTGTTGCAACCGCGAACAGCCCAATATGTCCCTGAGCCGCGTCGGTGTGTAACACCATCCATAGTTTACTTTTTCTGCACGCTAAAATAAACTTCAGACAGGATGACCAGGATCTCAATGATAATTTATTGCATAACTATACTTGCAATGTAAGTAAATAATTGGACACAAAATATTTATTTGAAATATTAGTTCATCAGTAATGAATTCAAAAGTGCCTGAGAAGTGAAAGCGGAGTGATACATTAAACATATAAGTAGTACCGGTTAAAGGGATAGTTCAACAGTTTCATTCCAAAAATGAAAATTCTGTCATCATTTATCCACCATCATGTTGTTACAAACCTATTCTGGTTAACACAAAGGAAGATATTTTGGGGAATGTTTGTAACCAAACTGATTAGAAGCCCCATTGACATCCGTCCAAAAGAAGAAAACTATGGAAGTCAATGGGGCTTCTGATCAGTTTGGTTACAAACATTCCTCAAAATCAGAACAATCAGAACATAGGAATGTGTTTAGGTTTGTATTAATACAGTATATGAGTGAGTAAATGATGACAGAATTTTCATTTTTGGGTAAACTGTCCCTTTAAGATGACTCGCAGTGCACAGATAAGCAGTGTGTTAACAATTTTAGTGATTGTTATTGAGATGTACCTATTGACCAATCAGAACCAAGTATTTCAGAAAGCAGTGTAATAATAACAGTGATAAAAAGTAGTCTGTTAAAGTGTAAACATCCTTTGTTCTTAAAATCATGTGTTACATAATGTTACATACGTTCTTTTGACCGCTTATAGTCTGTTACCGTGGGTTTACAGCAGCCCCGTTTGAGGTGTCAAAATCGCGTTTACCGCGCCTACGTTGCCGCTTGAACAGTTTGAGTTTACTCGCTTCATTCGCTTCATTCACCTCAAATTCTAGTCATTGAGACATTCACGCAGAAATTCATGTCATGGGAGGGGCTTCTGTGACTCTGCTCACTTCCTGTAATCACGTCACTACTAGAGCAAGCTCCTGATTGGTTAACGGCGCATTAAAATTTTTCAACTCGCGCATTTACCGCAACACTGCTCAATTCGCACCATTTGTGCGAACTAGATGCGCAAATGAGGCGGAATCGCGTCTTCATATTAACTTAACATTGAAATCACTCGCGCTTGACGCCTCTACCCCGGCTGGTGTGAACGCAGCATTATAGTTGTGTGTGACCAAATAATACTGGAGTAAAAGTATAACAACTAGCCATGGTCTCTCCTAGACCAAAAACTAAATAATATAATAACATTGCTTTCTTGTCAAAGTTCACTTCCTTTGTGCACTGCTTCAAAAATCAAACAACATGTATGATGTCACTATGTGTTCATAGTTGTGGTTTTGGTTTCATTGACTGTGTATTGATGTGTGTGTACACAGCCATAGATAAGATTGTTACTGTGTGATGTAATGTGAATATGAAAAACAGTTTTCTCCCAACGTCTCTAAACATGTCGGACTTACTGTGAGATTTACACTTCACTTACCCTTAAAGACATTTTTTGCATGTTTTTAAACATGCATGTTTTTTGTTTTTGTATTCTGGAATATCATATCAGAAACAAACGTGTTTTGTGAGGCTATGAAAAACCTCATGGCTGAGTTTAAGAAAAATCTGCAGTTGTAGAAAAGAGGAATAAAAATTCCCTAAAGTCCACTCCTGTCCCATAAAGATTTCTTTATCTTCTCGGGTTTCTATCTGAGGGAATAGTGTTTTGTCTACCTAGTCTGTGCTTGGAGCACCTGCTCTTTTGAACTTTTACCTTGCTACCGTGCTTGTCTTTATGAGTGCTTCTCCCTAGGGCAGGAATCCCATTTGATTTGATGCTAAAGGGAGAGGAGGTGACTTCCTAGGGCTTTTTAAAAAATGCATGCCGTGGGGTTTGTGTGAGATAGAATAATGAATTTAAGTACAAGTACTACTGTACAAGTCTACTTATTTGTGCCCAGAAAGTGAAATAGAGACCGTTGCTAAAAACAGGCCTGTAGACATAAGAGGGAACCCCCCACCCAATAATCTTAAACATTTGGTTACGCCATTTAATGTAAACACAACAGCTTGCAACAACCTAAGCTTTACACGTGGCTCACATGTGTATGAGTGACATGTGTTGTGCATCCCGTTTAGAAATACAGCATAAACTTTTGGCCTCATAAAGGTCTAATCGCACATCTTTTTTGGCCATTTAACGCTTACTTCTTGGCTTACACTCATAATTTAGAGTAGCCAGTAAATGTAAGACATATTTGAGCTCCATTATCACATTAGATCATAAAATCTTACCAACTAGGGCTGCAATTTAATAATAAACTCGAGGAACATCTGTGTTTACATCTACCCTGAGGAAGAGGGTAACAGTAATGGTTTTTGGCTTCTGCAGAAGCTTGCCACGTGCAGCAAAGCAGGTTTAATTATATTGGTGAGTACAGCAAAGCCTGTAGGGCCACATGATTCAACCCTGTTGACTTAGGCCACGTTTCTCCGGCTAATTACTTCACACTGCCTTCTCTTTTCACACCTATACAAAAAAGCAGCATATGCGCTCTTCATAAATCTGAGATCATAGGCATGATCTGAATGTGAGGGCTAGTTCTCCAAACGCAAGCGTGTTTATCTTTGGTGAAAACAAAGTCTAAAACATTTAGCAAACACACAGCCTAAAATCCCACTGTGGCGAAAGTCAGGTTTGTTGTTTATATGTCTTTTTGTGGTGTTTTTAATATGCTTTAAGACAAGCCATGTCAAAATTATCATTCAGCACCACTGCTGAGTATTTTCTCCATAAAATTAATTGGAGACAGTCTCACTCCCGTGGTTTAAAAACGCCTTGGTTTCATATCAGTCATATCAACCCAGTTGAACGCATGGATCAGTAGTTTGAGTCATAGATATTATGTATGGATGCCGCATAGACTTGGTGCTGAAACGATTGCAGCACTGCTGCTCACACATGCAGGGTGAGTGCTGTCACCTGTTAAAATCAGCGCTTAAAGATTCAGGTATGCATTGTGTGAAACCAAACTAAGCAGTTATATGTCTAATACTGCCGAATGTAACATCTATTTACATATACTGTATATTTATGGTCCGAGGTAGTGCGAAAGAGTGGAGAAGGGGAACAATTTGCATATCTATGGTCCGAGCTGTGCTATTGAGTAGAGGCGGGGACTAATCGCATATTCATCCACATATGCTAAATGAGGCAAGGGTGTATTCAAGCTGTTTTAAAGCATGAAGAGATTACTGTGACAGTTAAAACTTTTATATATGCTATTATGATGCTCAAAGATGCATGATAAAACCAACGCTATATTACGAGAATTCATGCATGTTTTACAAGTTGGCTAATTCGTATTAATTCATACAACCCCATTCGTAAGTTTTTGTACGATTTGCCTTGACCCCTGTGACTTTGGGGTTAAATGCGCGGTTAAGGTTTTGGTTTCGTTGTTGTGGGGGTTTTTTTCATGAGAATTGTATGTGTTTGCACGATTAACTTCGTATGAATTCATAAGAATTAGACGACTCGTAAAATATGTACAAATTCTTGCGCCGAACACATATTTTGAAATGACGAACCACAGACATGGCTACAGGGCTACATACACATTGTGACGAACTTCGAATTACGCGCCCTCGAAAAAGAAATCACCGGCCGCCACTGCTTCACCCTATGGTTTTATTCATCAAGAATAGCAAATTAAATAGTTGGGAGTTAAAAAATACTCGTAGGCATTACCTCTGTTTTATACTGGCATGTATTTTCCATCATAGATATGATGTGAGTGATTGTGTATGTCTGTCTATGTTTGTGTAATAGTAAATATTGCTTCACGAAGCAAAGGCGGAGCTCTCAAAACTGATATGATCTTTGACTGACGTAATACTTTTAGGGGTATTATAAAGTTGATTTTGTGTACACAGACAGCTGTAATTCAATGCAATGTTTATGTGTTAGTTTGCCTTTTTAAGTATCTGGTATTTTTGGTATGCTGTGGTAATAACAGAAATCTTTCTGTATCAATATGCGGTTTTTATTCAGGATCGTTTTTGTTGAACAGTGGTTTTGTTTACAAAATAACCGATTCTGATTGGCTCAGTGCAGGTACAGCTGGCGGAAAGCCAGAGTCTTTGCAGCACTGAGTCACTGCTGATAGATATCTCTCTCTCTCTCTCCCTCTCTCTCTCTCTCCCACTCTCTCTCCCTATCTGCCCACTTCTAACATAACCTGCTTTACCCCTCCCATTTCTCTCTCTCTCTCTCATTCACACGCACGCACACACACAGAGCTGTCAAAGCCCGAGTTCAGTGCATTTTCCGGCAGCAGGGATTCGATAGGAACACTGGATCACCGTTACCCTGCTTGCTTTGCGCTAAAAAAATTAAGGAGGTGCTTTATTATACAATCAGCCTTGAGCGCTTTCTCTCGATGAGAACGCATAAAATGGATATCTATTATAGGATTTACCTGCTGTTTGCTGTTTTACTTCTTCAGCCCATCATCACCAACGTAGAGGAGCTCAGGGAAACCATTTTTTGAGAACTGAAGAACAGATGATCACATTAAATAATCACATTTTATAATTTAGGTTGGACTGCTGTTTTTTACGTTGTTGCGACAATTAGCTTTTTTATACTTGTCAGTAATTTTAATGTGTTTGTTTTATCCAGACGAGAAAGAAGAAGGGGTCTTGGGCAGCCTTCCCCTACTCAGCTTCAAGATTGGACCAGTCCAGCTATCGGACAACATCAGTCGCAAGTTTGCCTTTAAGGTTGGTGATCTTAAACTTGTTCGGTACGGCGTGTTTTTTTGTGACAATAGAGGGAGGGGGTAACGGATAAACATGGTATTTAGTGTCAGGGATCTTGGCCAACTTGGATTCCTGTGAAGTGAAGACAGTTGTGTAAATTAAAGTGGATTAACGAATATCGTATCTGTCAAAACCGCAAAACTTAAGCATTGCATAAACACACGCAGTGGACTTTGCATCTTTGCATGAGTTCCTGAGTATGTTTGTTTATACACTATGTGCCAGAAAGGCAAACATAATGCCTGATTATATTTTAAATCATGATTCGTGGGTTTGAGCACACAGATCTTTAATCCGTGAATCTACAGGCTACAAAGGTCAAAAGTCACTAGTCTTGCATTATTGTCTAATGCATACTTCATACCAATTTCTACATTACAAATATATTGCCAGGATAACAATTTGAGGTTAATTCATATTTAATTGAAAAAGAGAGTTCCCTTGATCTGGCATGGGCTCTACAAACCTGATAATTCATATGCATTCTCATTTGAAATCATGGATATCTAACCCTTTGTTAAAAAAATTAAACCATGTGAAGAAACTAAATTACATCAGATGAGTCATCATGTAATATTGCAGAATTTTAAATGTGTCCTTTTCATTTAACATCATAACATTGGCTTTTGATTGATTCTAAACCTTTCAAAAATTGAATATTTTCAATGTGGCCCCAGGCTTTCAGACTCCACTAAATACATTATATACAGGTATAGTTTATTTTCACATCTTTGTCATGACTTTATAAAGACCCATAGTGCGCCACAATGCTGTTTCCCTCTGAAAGGCTGCTGTTTTGATGACTTCATTATGACTTTGAAAATAAGATTATGTTTTTGCTTGGCCCACATGTGAGGCTGTATTAGATTAGACAGGGTGCATTCTGGGATATATCAGAATTACACACCGTAGATGTGTTTTGAAGTGTGTTTATAACATAACAAACTGTAGGCGCGCTTTTTTCCATGTGTGGGAATGTGAGACCCGTTACATGTTTACATCTTTTGCCTCTGGCCCCGTGAAGCCCTTAAGGGCTGGGCTGGAGATACTCTGAAGAATCTGTGTCGTGTCTATGCAGGTCTTGTTAGGTTTCTAGTAAAACAGCTTTTTTAACACCTGGAATTTTAAAATACTAATAAGAAAGAAGCATGCGATGGATGAGGCAAAGATGAGACGTTGATGACCTTTGACCTAAGTTCAAAAGATAAGGCAGATGTTTTGCAGTTGTTAGAGCCATACTAATAATATTAATTTATGATCATTTAGATTTTTAATATATATTATGTTGCATGAGAAATATTTATTCATTTGTAATACATGTATTCATTTAATATTTTATTTTTAGTGTATGACTTTTTTACTTTGTAAGGGATAGTTCATCCAAAAATGAAGATTCTGTCATCATTTACTCATCCTCGTGTTGTTCTGGACTTGTGTGAATTTCTTTTTTCTGATTAACACAAACGAAGAAATTTAGAGAAATGATGGTAAACACACAGTTGACGGTACCCATTAAATTCCATATTTTTTATTCCTACTATTAAAGTCAATGGACACTATATGCTGTGTGTTTACCATCATTTCTCAAAAATGTTTTGTGTTCATCAGAAAAAAGACATTCATATAGGTTTAAAACAACATGAGGATGGGTGAATGATGACAGAATTTTCATTTAAAGTGAACTATCCCTTTAATGTATGATTTTTAATAGAGGTTGTATATATTGAATCTCGATTTTTGAATCAAACGATTGTTTGTTCCGCATCTAATGTTCATCCCCTGAGGAAATAGCAGAGTTAGGAGAAGAATTTTAGACCTCCAATACAGCTTCACTAAAACTCATGAATGCCCATCCACGTGTTTTTGAAAACATATCCGGAGCTGTTCAATGGTCTCTCCTACAATACTAAGGCTATCATATACTCTGATATACTTGCAGAACAAAAAAAGACTATCAGTCACAGTAAAACCTGTAGTCTCTTGGGATCTTTACCCAGAGGCAAAGGGTGTACAATGTGCTCTCCACATATCACAGACCCCTAGTTTCGGTGTGAAGCCACGTCAACCCGCTGAAGTTTTTATGACAAGCATGATAAAACTCATGAAACCGTCATGTGTGTCATAGTATATCTCTAAAAATAACTCATTTTGACACGTATTTATTACCTGACTCCGTGTTAATAATTGAGCGGGAAAGGCTGAGGTGTGTGTGTTGTGCATTAGAGCGAGTGAGTGAGCGAGCGAGAGAAACACAGAGAGAGAGAGAGAGAGTATCTACATTATAACTAGATACTTAAAGGGATAGTTCACCTTAAAATGGAAATTATGTCATCATTTGCTCATCCTCATGTTGTTTTAAACCTGTATGAATTTCTTTTTTCTGATGAACACAAAAGAAGATATTTTGAGAAATGTAAAGCAGATAGTGACCATTGACTTCCATAGTAGGAATAAAAAAATGATTGAATTTAATGGGTACCATCAACTGTGTGCTTTTCATCATTTATCAAAATATTTTCTTCATCATTTATCACAATACTTTCAAAATATTTTTTCCTACTATGGAAAGTCAATGAACACTATCTGCTGTGTGTTTACCATCATTTCTCCAAATAACTTATTTTGTGTTCGTCAGAGGGAGAAGTTCATACAGGTTTAAAACAGCATGAGTGAATGATGACAGAATTTTCATTTTAAGTTGAACTATGCCTTTAAAGTATATTATGTAACATTGTGTTTAGCTTTTTATTGCTTTTTGTTCTTATTTTATTTCTATAACTTACTATTCACTTTTAATTTTGCACTATATACTATTGTCCATTATTTATACGCAGCCCATCTGCAAATGTGTTGGCGATAAAGCACACTTGAATTGAAAATTCAATTGAAATTGAGAAAGAGATGGGGGGTGTTAGTCAGCCATTCTCTAAGCTGCTCTGTGACAGTGAACGGTTACATGTATCATGTTGCCTTCACAAAAGAAGCAGACACATCTCTGACGCAGTGCATCTTGCCCAGGGTGTCTATATTCAGGTGCTTCACCTTGATCTACTGCCACGTCTTTTATGAAATCTTTTTCAGGTGTGCCAACATCACAACTGATGTTTGGCTTCAGGGTGCGAGATGTTCTTCTGTTTCATGTACAGGAGTCTTATATTTTCTCGCTCTGTATTGTTGCAGGTTTTACATTGTGCCTGTATGTTACAGTAGCTAAATCTGTCAGTACCTGTGGTAGTTTTTAATTCTAAAATTGAGAAACATATTCTTTGTTTATTCGTACGTTCCTTTTTAGTGCCGCTGAAATATTAATGAACGCCGGTTGTGTAACGTTTCCCTCTTTTCTCTGAGGGCTGAATTGCAGAAACATGAAATACCACAGAGGTGAGTCTGCCGGCATCAAGCTCGCAGCAGAGAAATTGTCAGTTCTCAGCTGATCCAGAAACAAAACCAGGCCTGTTTTCAAAGCTTGTGGGATGTGCAGATAAGGCTACGCGGCTTTCAGATGTGTTCGTAATGAATTCACTGTAGAGTCATGTCCCTGTGGTAGGGTGGACCATAAAGCACGGCTTTGCAGCCTATCAGAAAGAGCTGTTGATGGATTCTTGGAGCAAACCTCTCTCTACAGACTCTACAGTCACTGCTGCCTGTCCCAAGTTCACCTTTTTTACCTAAATGCCGCTGGTGCTTAGCCATGAGCCTATTTTATTACCAGTTAGCATTTTATTATCTAAATAAAAGTATAGTTTTTCTCTTTAGGAGCTATTGTTGTGTTTAAATTCCACCCCGTTACTAAGACAAGACTCCCTATTAGTGTCCAAGTGTGAAGGAGTGAAGCATCTCTCTTATCAGACATATAGACCCTCAAATCAGACAGACGCCATACAGAAAGAGAGCATGTATGTGTTTGTGAAAAATACAGGGGTGGACGGAGTTGGTCTCTGTGATGCCTAGTCATTAAAAGTTACTGAAATCAGTCATTTTGTCCTTACTCCGTCATATTTTTACTGTTGTTTGGCTCGTGCTGTTAACTGCTTGTCAACATCAGATTACAGCTGCGGCTGCAACCGTACTGTTATGTTGTGTGTATGTTTTCCCAGCTGTTTGCTATTGGCCAGCTGGGCTGCAGACTTTAGTATATGTCTGTCAGCTGGAATAGGAATTTTGTGGAATTTGGGACATTTAACTGATAGGTGAAGTGAACATTGTGAGGCATCATACTTTTCCATGAGGTCAAGGATGGACTGGTTAGCATAGCATAAAAATGTCAAGGCCCTGGGAAGTTTTTGAAAATATACATACATAAATACAGGTCATTGAAAGAGCTTGAATCTATTTTATGCAAGAAGTTTTCTGGTGGAAAAAATCCATATAATTCCCTGTGTAGTGTAGAATAATATCATAAACTTCTACACTTTTAAGCACACATGCTAAACTGTTCGCTTTAAATGCTAATATCTTCTTTATGCGAATGTTGATTCATACAAAAATGCTTTTTTGCATAGTTGTGTTTGACACATTAAAAAACATTTCTAGGGTTACGTATGTAACTGTTGTTCCCTGAGACACCGCGTCTCCCTTGCCATACTTCCTGCATCCCTGTAACGCCGTTTTTGGCAATATTACAAATAGCGATATACTTATCTCGCGTCACCTCATGTTTGTCAAAAAGCCTCACCATTGGTTGAATTTGATATACACATTCAGACGCACTTACCCATGGAGGCGTCCCCAAAGTGTCACCGCAGTGACGCAGCTTGAGTTCCCTTGAAAGGGAACTGTAACAATGTGACTTAAAAGGTAACATAATGTAACCTTGCTCTCACTTGAAATGTGTCCCCACATTTAGTCCTTGAATTTGAGGGTATTGGACCTGGAAAGTCCTTGAAAGTCCTACCCCATCTGACACCCATTTGTCTGTATATTTCCTTGTAATAAAGTGTCAAATGGATTTGTTTTTCTCTGCCTGCTATCAGCTCAAGATAACTGCTACTGGGACTGTGTACATTCTTGCTGTGCCATCGGCCAATCACCGTTGTCATCTTCAGTAACCACACTATAAATAGTCACATGATATTTACAGCTCAGATAATTGGCTTAAAAACAAAAATGAACAAATATGGCAATATTCAGTGTGTATTTAGTGTACTCCAGGGCGACCTTGCGGCATCTGACAAACATCGTAAAAATCATTTATGCTCCTCCAGATATTATAGACCTCTTATGTACACAAGCACACCCTCCCTGCATAACTAATAAGGATAAAAACATAATTTAAGGATTAAAAAATTAGCTACACATGGCATATAGCTCACAGGTATACGTGTCGTATACTCCAAATGAGAAAGAGACAGAATGACAGAGACAGGATGACAGGAACGCAGAGGACTGTCATTTTCATACCTGCTGAAGCCTAAATGTCTGCTTCCTAGTTACGAAATAAAGGGAGGTAATCGCCCTGTTCCTCTCTGTTTACATTGAGCTGCTGTGGGCGGTGGCACCTGCTGTCCAGACTAACAATGCCTCTATCTCAGATGGGCTACTGTTTGATTTAACAGGTGTAGACAGCTGGACTGCTCACCCGCGGAGCTTTACAACCCAGATAAAATTCACTGTGATTATTTTTTCCTTAAACTGGAGCATTATAAGAGAAATAATACACAACTCAATCTGCTATAATGCACCTTTTTCCCTCAAACTGTGTGCTTTTGTACTGTGCCACACTTTGTATATTTTTGTCAGATTTATTACATTGGATTAAGTACCAGTACACCAAAACAAATGACTTGTAGTACATGTAAACTCATAGTACTTGGCAATGAAGGTAATTCTAATCCTGATATAATTATCTATTTAATTAAGTAGTATTTTTTTCTTGCCTTTAACATCCTTTAAAGGTGTAATGTGTAATTTTTAGAATGTTTTTTTTTATAGAAATGCAATATAATATATATACAACTATATTATTAGTGGTGTTGTATAAAGACCTTACATAATGAACTGTATTGTTTTTATTACTTTACAATGAGCCGTTTTTACAGTAGCCCTAAACGGAAAAGCGGTTCTTTAAAGCGCGTTTTGTCACTATGTTATCTCAGACAATGACTTGTTTGTCCTGTGGCGGACCAACTCTATACATTTCGAAAAAGGAGGAGTAAAGGGCTTGTTATAGTTGTGCGTAGGTCCACGTAAAACTGACGTGCTGTTAAAAATTTTGCGAGGTACACATCAGGCTACGCAGAGCTACGCACAGGCTACGAATAACCTACGCCATAGCTACAGCGTAGAGCTTACGCACAACTATAAATCGGGCTTAAGCTGTGGACTGAGCCGTTGGTTGCAATTCATAGTTTCACCTCCAGATGCCGCTAAAAATCTACACACTAAACAAGTGGTTTTAAATAACAGTCCTTCCAGAATAACAAGATTATGCGATCGCATGATTCAATGCATAATCAGCCAAAGTCTGCATATTTATGCGGGCGCTGCATTTTTTTTAAATAAGCCTTACTTTTGCCGCATAAATAGCAGATTTCTGCTCGCAAAATATGCAGGGCTTGCATGATTTTATAATCCCTGCATTTTTGTAGCAAAAAGTCATATATGTCTTAGCAGAAAGTTGAAAAATGTTGCATTTACTTCACACATGCGCAGCCATGTCCCCTGTTGTCATGGAAATGTTAGGAAGTGACGTAATTACGCAACGTGAACATCAATCAAAAGCTGCAAGTTCCCGCAGTTTTGGCAAGTTCCTGCAATTTCATCGCATAAAATTGCAAAAATTATCCCGCATATTCCATCGCATTTTTTAAGAAAATGCCCGCAAGATCAAGGATTTTTATGGAGCCTCTAAGCGGACATGGAGCAAAAATGAAATAACGTTTAGTTTCGCGTGCCCACATGAAAATATTGCGTGCGCACATGAAACTATCGCGTGAGCACGTGAAACTATCGCGTGCGCACGCGATAGTTTCACGTGTGTGCATGAAAGTTTCACGTGAGCACACAAAACTAAACTTTTGATTTTTTTTGCTCCAATGTCACCTTATGGGCTCAGTAGATTTTTTCCCGCAACAATAAAAAAACTTTATCTTGACTTGGGTTTACTTTTCTTTTACTTTGATTAAATGTTTTTACTGGATCCATCCATCCATCCAATTCCATCGCATTTTTTCATCGCGATAGCTTCACGTACGTGATAGTTTCACGTGTGCGCACGAAACTAAACTTGTGATTAAACCAAATTGTCACCTTAGGGGCTTGGTAGATTTTTGCCAGCAACAATAAAAAAACTTTATCTTAACTTGGGTTTACTTTTCTTAACCCACTGGAAAATTGAATTAGTTAGTTTAAAGCATACTGTATGTTTTTTTTTTTATTATAAAAGGTTTGTTTTCTGAAAACATATTTTCGTGGATGATTAAATGTTTTTTACTGGATCAAAGACAATGATTGGTTTTTGCCATGTGCAGTATCTCCACAATGCTGTCAATAAGGCCACTGGAGCTTTGCCAGAACCAGATACTATAAACGTAGCTGTAGATTGTGTTGTGCTGTGTAAATGGGTCAGTGTGGAGAGCGAGACAGTAAATGGATATTACACTCCAAGGAAATAACCAGCTGTAGTTTTCATTTTGACCTGTTGAAATATGCTACCCTAACTGAAACAGGACCCAACAAGCACATCGATAACAAATGGGACAATCTTACAGATTTGGTCCAGACTATATCATACACATGGCTATCTTCACCCATTATTTGACAAATGATTGTAGCTAATGGTGCCTGCCTGGGCCACACCTCAGTGCCAGTGTCATGGGAGACAGAGGGCTCTTGGCACCGCGAGAGACAACAATATCACATTTCACTGAGGCCTGTGCAGCTGACCCTGTTTCATGTGCAATAAAATTAAAAGGCCGATTGAACGTCACTTATCAAATCTTATCGACTGCTTGTCTGGTGCATTGCCATCACTTGTACCAAACCAGGACATCATCCTAGTATGCTTTTGTTTTCTTCTACTCTTAAGATTGTTCCCTTAGGCTAGTTTTATGCTTTGCTGTGAAGCACTTCATCTTCTGGAGGTTGATGGAGGTTGATGGTCGTTCTTCGCTTAGGAGAAAATTGAGCTCTGTGTGAAAAATTCTTTACAGTACGCGAAATTTCTCTTCACAGACCAATGATGACAATTAGGTCATAATTAAGCCTTGTATAAATATAGACCAGAACTGACATACAGTACTGCGTGATGGGAAGTCCCTATAGCTCTTGCTTCATTTGACATTCTGGTGAAGTACAGTATAGAAGGAGGTACCTGTGTTTGTTTGGATAGAGGAGGACATGGTAGTTAGAGGAGGTTGCGTAAAGACAGATCAGACAAGAGCTTGACATGTGAGGCCATTGTAAACACAAGTGTCTGATCTAGACCACAACGGTGTCTCCAAGATACACTTGAATTCAGGCTACTATTTTAACCCACCTTTGTGGAGGTGATTTACTGTACAACGCATTACTCGGTCGCAAAAACCTGTTTTGTTTACTAACACTACTGGCTGATTTAAGAGAAGCTTTCCTGGCACAAACTACTAGTGTAGTTTCCAGATCTAGACTGTGAATTTTGATCTTGTAGAAAGTAAAGTTTGCATAAGATTACTAGTGACAAATTGACAATTTAACAAATTGGCCCTGCTTCAGTTAAATAAATGCATCATTTGTCACACCTCGGTACAAAAAAATGTCAAATACTTCTCACGTACCTACGAACTTGCAAATGGAGGTGTTACAACTGATCATGATTTCCACACTGGTGGGGTTAGTTACACAATAATGCATCAGCTACTTTTAAGTAAAACAAACATTTAAAGTGCCAACCAAGATCCATTTAATAATCCCCAGAGAAACAAAGCCTTCTCTGTAAAATGCAGACAGAACCCTCAAATAAATCAATAGTAAGGGAGTGCTTGACAGTTTCCTAGGGGAGAGGTTTTATCAAAGCAAGAACGCTTTTCTATTGGCAGGTACAACGGTAAGGCTTGTGATAGCAGGGCATGTTTTTTATGCCAGACATCTGTAAGTTGAGAAACCTTCACGATGTGAACAGCAGAATGTTTTATTTGATTTCCTGTGACATCAAATGCCTGTTTGGTTTGCAGGGATTTTTAGGCGTGCACACAACATGCAGTATTTTTAGTGAAAGAACAGAAAACAGACACTTTTTGTCATTTCAACCACAGCAGTGCAGTACATAGTGAAATAAAACAATGTTTCCCCAGGACATTGGTGCTACATACACACACAGAACTATATAAACACAGAGGACTACAAAATATATTAAAGCAATGGGCCCCAAAAAGCGGTGGGTTACCAGTGCATTTTATAACGCATCGTGCCTAACAACGCCCCTTAGCTGTTATAAAATGCACTGTAACCCCACTGCTTTGCGGGGCTTATTGCTTTTATAAAATGGTTACTTCACATGCATAACGTTAGCAGGATTGCATAAAATAAAACACAAATAAGTTGTAATTATATTAGTACAAATATTACTCTTATGCCAAACAAAGTAGTTTCTCAGAATCAAGTGTGGCTGCAACAGAGCACAGTTCACAAACAACAGAGACGCAGCAAAGGCACAATGAAAATATGAGACTGCTGTGTTTATTTTATAAATCAAAATTCATCTAAAATATACATTAACATTTATATTGTGCAACTGTTGAAGTGATAATCAAATATGCGTGGAAGCATGCTTAACTTTAACTCTTTCCCCGTCAGTGTTTGTTTTTTAAGTTGCCACCCAGTTTTAGTTAAATGGATTCTAGAAAAATTATCTTCTTTAAAGAAACATAAAATATATCAAATGAAAGAACAGACGCTCCACTTAAAAAAAAAAAAGTTTCATCCTACCTTCATTAGTTCTCTTACCACCTGTCAAATTTTCTGCTAAAAGCGGAGATAATTCCATTTTTGTGAATAACTTTTGTAAGAGATCAGATTCAGAGCCGAACAGTACTACACTGTGTTTTTTTAGTGTTGAGTGAATGCGTCAGTGTTTAAGTTTGGTAAGATCGCCATCTAGTGGATAATAGCGGACCTATGAATTTAAGGTAGAAACTCCTCAGAGAACGTTTTCTCTTTATTGACGAGATGACTCAGCTATATTTATTGACATTTATCTGGATATCGCTATTAATTATGCAATTGTAGAAACATGTAAAAATATGATTAAAGACTGTGGTGTTTATTTTCATAAATAAGTACGTACAGTTGCGCAGTGATACTTATGTAATGCGGTCTGAACCGTGGGGTTACATGGGGTATTTTATCACGGCTTAGAATGCGTTTCAACCAATCAGAATGAAGAACCAGAATGGGCTGTTTTATAAATATATTTTTTTTTACTTAGCAACCTGGCAATTCAGTCTGTGAATAAAGACAAACAATGCTATGATCTAGAACGAGGTTATGTCAGTCTATGTGGTCTTGTTATTCTGGTACATTGGAGTCATGTTGATTCATTCTCATTAAATGTGTTTGCATGATGAAACTCAGAGGACAGGTCTTTGTTCTTCCTAGACACTTTACATAGCAAGCCTCTTTATCTGCATATGACTGTAAATTTGGTCTATTTAAAACCAATCCGGTTTATCGGGTTACCTTTTTGTTTCTATTCAAAAATATAATTTGTTTCTTATAATCTGTCTGTGAGGTCAATTAGCTAACAGATCTTTAGTCGGTTTATTATTTGGTTGTATGAAGCTAATGTTGGCACACCCAGGTGACCAAGTTGTTGCCTCATTCAAGGTCTTTTGAGAAGATTAGCAAAAGTAAAACTGCTGAATTGCAAACAGCATCATTTTTATAGTATTACTATAGGTTTCAGGGATTGTCAGATAATGGATAATGACACACCTTATCCATTCAGGAGAACTTGCTGTGCATGGGACGATGTGAAACTGTGTCTGTGTATTTGTTTGGGCTTTTTGCATTGTTGGACTGGTTTGGGGTCAACAGTCAAGTCAATTTTGGAAACATTAAACAGATAGTTCACTTAAAAACAAAATTCTGTCATTAAACTCACCCTCGTGTTGTTTTAAATCTGTATTAATGAGTTCCTTTATTCTGTTTATTCTGTTGAAGAGGATATTTTGATGGATGATGGTAAGCACACCGTTAACAGTATTGACTTCCATAGTATTTGTTTTTCCTACTATGGAAGTCAGTGGGTAGAGTCAACTGTGTTCTCACCATCATTTATCAAAATATCTTCTTTTAGGGGAACTATTCCTAGAGGTTCACATTAATGTAGAGACCTGCTGGATTAGCTAAGATTTTTCAGATGTCATTAAGCAGAAGAAGTATTTTCTAGTATTGCGTATATATAGCAATCCTGTGATTGTTTTTGATTGAGTTTGAGTTTAGGATTTTGTAATGTATTCAATTCTGTTTGCTTCTTTTGCACTTGGCAACCTACATCATTTAATACATTTTCATACAGTATTTCTTGTCTGTTGGGTGTTACACTATTATGCACAGTCCCCATGTAAAAAAATACTGTAGTATACTATAGTAATACTTTGCTAATGTTTACTCTGGTATTCCTTTGTATCATTTACATTAAATTGATAAACTGTAGAAAATACTGTAGTATACTTTAACATTTATTATGGTAAGGTTAAAAAACAAGTACTATAGTATCTTTGAATCTACAGTTTATTATAGTAAATACTACAGTAAACTATTTTTATATGGGTCTAAATCATTGATTCTCATCCTGGAGGTCCACTAGAGGGCCTCAACAAACTTCCAATGAGGCCTCAAGATTACTTAAATTATTTAAAGGGGACAGACATTTCACAAGACTTTTTAAAGATGTCAAATAAAACTTTGGTGTCCCCAGAGTACATATGTGAAATTTTAGCTCAAAATATCATATAGATAATTTATCATAGCATGCTAAAATTGCCACTTTGTAGGTGTGAGCAAAGTGTGCGTTTTGGGTGTGTCCTGTTAAATGCAAATGAGTTGAACTCTGCACTAAATCGCAGTGTCGTGATTGGATAGGGCAGATAAAAGGGATGTTTAATCCCCTTCTGACATCACAAGAGGAGCCAAATTTCAATGACATATTGTTTTACATGCTTGCAGAGAATGGTTTACCATAACTAAGTTACAGGTGTTTTTCTTTTAACATTTTCTAGGTTGATAGAAGCACTGGGGACCCAATTATAGCACTTGCCACTTAAACATGGAAAAAGTCAGATTTTCATAATATGTCCCCTTTAAAAAGACAAAACAAACATTAGAATAAGCTTAAAACAACTAAAACCAAGATATGTGTTGTAAGTTATACGAATTTTTCTATTTATGTCAAGCTCTTGTATTTTTTTTTTCAAAAATTGTGAGCGGGGTCTTCAAATATTGTTGTGGCAATAGGGAGTCTTGAAGTGAAAAAGGTTAAAAACCCCTTGTCTAAATAATTCTGTGTTGCCCCCATGTGGACATGTTTGGAAGCGCAGTGTTTTGGACAAGAGTTCTTTACTGTCCCACCGGTATATTTTGGGTGTCTGTGCATCACACAATAGCTGTTATGTATGTGAAATGTCTCATAACATAGCACAGTCACATTTCTACTCACTGCTATCTTTTCAGGATATTAATGCACAATATTGACCTCTCAGATAACTCATTAAATCTGATGTTAACCACATCACATCTAACCGATCAGATTGTCCAAAAATTCACCTTCACATCTGACCCAGTCATCTTCATGTAGTCTCTTCTCCTCTTTTTCCAAAACCTCCACCACCCCCCACCCTATCTCTGAGGGTTCTTGAGTATTCTTCAACCTCCAATGCAGACGATACTTTTTAGTAGGTAATTCATAGCACCTTTTTTTGCTTGTACTGTATAACTGCATGTTTCCAGTTAACTCCAGACTACTAGATACATTATACAGTAACTTTGTCTGGTTTTGCATGTTCTGTCCAACCCTTCCTTTTTACCAATTTTCTCCAGTTCAGGATGATAAGTCCTTTGACAATATACTGTATAAACGGTCTCTTATGCTATGTACACACCAAACGCGGTGCATCGCTACTCACTCTAGATTAGTCGCGGGATTTGACTTCATGTCAGGCGAATTTTTATAAATAGCTCAAGTTGAGTATTGTTAACTTGGGCGAAGACGCGTTTGAGACGAATAGCGCGTGTTTTCGCGCCAAACGCGCCGCCCATATTGCATCATTCGCTTCGCCCCACGTGAGGACACGTCTGATCGTGTCTTTGCGTTGACTTTGTATGTAATCTATGCAAAATCGTTGAACTCGCTTTTGGTGTGTATGCCCCATTAGACTGGAGACATCTAAAGTAAAGATTATGTCATTGCATGTTAAATCAGTTTGCTTGCACTTAACATGTCCCAGAAAAGCCTCAAGTGATAATACATTTGTATTCACGCTTGTATGCATGTCTGTCAAGCTTGTTTTTCATGCACAGGCTGAAATTCTCATTTTTTACTTTTACAACTTGAGTGTATTTTTGCATGTGCTGTATTTGGTCTGTTTTGCATGTTCTGGTTTTCCTGTGGTTTACAGTTACAGTGCATTCTGAAGTGAGACTGTAGGGCACATCACTAATATTCGTTTTCTCTGTTTTTCTGTTGCAGGTGTGGTCTGAAAAGGAAGAAGAGGAAGAGGAGGAAGAAGAGAGTGAGGATTTAAAAGGCGGTATTGCTTTCTGTTTGCAGGTAGAGCACGCAGGAACGCGAACGTATTACTTCAGTGCAGACAGCCAGATGGAGCAGGAAGAGTGGATCCAGGCCATGAATGAAGCTGCCAGTGTCCAATATCAGACTACGCCCAGGTACTGGATACTGTACAAACAAATTAAAGGGGTTGCATGCCCTCTAATAAACACCCATATTATTATTATACACGTTAGTCAATATGGTAACATTCTCTGAAGTAAATGGCCCCAAATCTCTTTATTTTTCTTGCTATCCTGCAGAAATCAATCTGAACCCATTTCTGCAGCCGACCAAAACGACACGGTAGCCAAAAGACTCGAACCCAATTCTCATTCTGAGAACAACGGTCAGAGGCCACACCCCCATGAGCCTGTCAACCATGAGCACAATGGGGTGGAGACCAGAAATTCCATGCCCACCACCCCGGTGATCCCAAATGTAGAAGGCAGGATAGGGGAGAAAGGACGCTTGGCACCACATCAACCCAACGGATGGGGTAACTACGGTCCTTCTAACGGTTCTAGATACCAGTCCCAAGAGAACATGAGGGATGTACGGGACCCGCACGAGGAAAACGTAGTGTTGCGGAGAGGCTTTGTGCCAAGGACGGCACCGGAGAGACTCGCCCAGAGAAAAAGCTCTATGACCCAGCTGCAACAGTGGGTCAACCAGCGCAGATCCGTGGTGCCACCAGATGATGGGCGCAGGTGAGAAAAACATTTTGAGGTTGATTTTACCGGTAAAATGATTGCCACCTAATGCTTTTACTTTTCGTCTGCTCAGTCCATCTAGGTATTACACAGTAAACCGTGGTATGTCACCGGATTACTACAGTACGTACGGCGGGCCTCCATTTGTGGAGGAATATCCCCTGTACCCACCAGGAGTACGCCCTGAAAGCATCTGTTCCATGTCAGCTGCGTACGATCGTCCGCCCCCTCGCTGGTCTGCAGAGGAGAGAAGGCGATCATTACGAGACGGACCCTTATATGGGCAACCTCGAGACCCTCAGTGGATAATGGGACCCCAGGGCCCTCATCCAGGCTATTACACCCAAGTAGATGCAGCACAGAACTCCATGCGACGACTTTCCATTCAGCCGCGATCACGGTCCGTTCCTCGTTCACCTTCTTCCTCTTCAGGAGGACCATACTCTCCGCACAACTTTGCTTCGCCTGCCCGGTCGCCCAGTACCAGGTTTGATCGAGTGCCTGGTCGCATAAGAGAAGATGGTATTTACGCTAACCCTGCGGTTTACGGCCTGCGCAGGTCCCTCAGTTCACCTAAGGTTAAACCCTTCTACCCTTTATAAAGATGCTAATATGTACCATTTAGGTACAGATATGTATATATTTGGACCAATATGGGCCTCTGAGGTACTCTTTTAGTGCAACTTTTGAAAGGGCCCTGCCCCATACTTTGCAATACTTACAATAATCAATTCTTCTTTCAGTATGATTTCCCTGGAGATCGCCGCTCTTACAGCCAAGGCATGTACCACTATAATTACCCAGCATCCCCCTCTCTCCATAGTAAAATGGTAGGTTACATTTTTTTTGCATTTGTGCATGTGTTAAGCTTAGCATAAACCAAAAACTGCCACTGCTAATTTGTGTTTAGCACAAATCAAGTGTAACATGCGTGTGAGCTCCTAATCTGCCTGTGCTTGTACACGTGTATGGGCATAACATAATATGCTTCACTATGTGATAATTAATGTGATGATCAGCGCGTGTGTGTCCTCACCTTGTTTTGGTCTCTGTCTCGCCGTCTGGTGCTTTGCGGGTGTTTCTGTCTGTGTGTGCTGTATGCTGCTGCGTTTGACACACTGGGCTTTGCTGACGCGTCACTGCATACATCAGGAGGACATTTTAGACCTGCAACTTCAGAGGAACCTGGAGTACCTAGATCAGCAGGTAGGAAGCTTCAACTAACTACTAATGGGTTTCTATGCCGACAGCTTATATAAACTACAAAACCGAGTTACTAATATGTGGAGCTCCATTTGCAGAGCATGGTATTAGTTCAAAGTAGGGGTGTGACGGATCACAAAACCCATGGTTCGGATCACATTACGGTGTTTGAGGCATGGATTGGATCATTTTTCATATCAGCAAAAAAAGGGGTGGAAAAAATCTAATAACAAATAAAGAAATTACAAACATTTATTAAAAAAGAACAAAGTTGCGCATTGTTTGATCAACATTAATGACACAGACTTAAGTAGGTTAATTGAGGTTACTGTCTCTTTAAGACCAAATACTGGTTTCTGACAATAATCTATACATACACTTAAGACATAAACAAATGTTTTTTATTAGAAAAAGAATATTGTGGAGATCATTTTGTTTGTATGTGCCCGGTCAAGAACAGAACGATTTTAAGTTCGCTTGCTTTTTGAAACGCGTCTCTCCGTGTGTGCACTACTGAGTGCACTTAACTCTTTCACCGCCAGCGTTTTTTAAAAAAGTTGCCAGCCAGCGCCAGCGTTTTTCATGATTTTCACAAAAGTTTAATGCCTTCCAGAAAATGTTCTTCTTCAAATATATAAACATACAATATACCAAATGGAAGAACAGACCCTCTGCTTTCAAACAAAAAAACCCTGTTTCATCCTACCTTCAGTAGTTCTTTTGTAATCAGCTTTTGAATATGGGTAGGTTTCTGCAAAAACACCACATTTTGAGCAAAAAGCTGAGATAATTCCATTTTTGTGACGGACTTTTCATAGAGATCCCATTCAGAGCGATCTTTAAAACAGACACGGACATGCAGCAGCTTGCCATAGGGCAATACTTCCAGTTTTAAAAAGTTGCGGAAGGGCACCTAGTGGGCACCTAGTGGATAATAGCGGTATTGCGGAAAGACGGAAATACTCATCATTGGCGGGGAAGCGTTTTCTCTTGATTGACGAGATATCTCGTCAATGGCGGGGAAAGGGTTAAACGTACGCACGCACACGGACAGAGGGCAAATTCCAAACGGCTCATAAATAGTCGCCCCACATGAAAACGTTACTTTGTTTTTCATTGCTTTATTCGCCAAATTGTATTTTAATCGACTACAGCATGAGACACAGTAGCGCAACTCTCTCTAAAGTTTACACATCAAGAGTTCTGATCTTTGAAGGGTGTAGGGATGATCACGTCTGACTGAAGCTAGACCAGACACATTCAACTGGATGTGCGTCTGTGCATACAGAAAGCTGCTTACTTTAGCACCTTTTTGTGATTAAATTGTTTAAAACTACTTTAATGTTAACATTTGCAAGCCTTTGAAACACGTGCAAATGATAAACATTCCCTATTTAAATTTGCATATTAATCTGTGAATAGCATGCGATCCGAACCATGGGTCGTGATCCGTACGGCACTATTTCAAAGGTTTAAACCCCACACACATTATGATAAAAATGTACCTTAAATGCACAGAATGTATGTCATTATAAATGCAGGGTAGCTCATTGGGTTTTCAAACGTCTGTATTGTTAAAATAACAGTAAGGATTGTGCCTAATGCAGAACAGACTGACTGGTGTTTGGATGGCCACATCAAGTAAACAGCCACATCCTAAATGTACTCATGGTCCTCTCACACATTTTTAAAAGCACCTCCTCTCACAATCACTGTCCTCTCGTCACTGTCTCTCCTCTATGTTCTTGTTTTTGTAGCAGGGTAAGTAAAGTAGATAAATTAAGGCTACTAAAATTATATTTACGTCAGTCACTCCCCAGCAAGCAATTTTTGGCTTAAACAAGGCTCTTAGTTGTGAAAGTCTAATAGATGTTTAACTATAGCCTAAAAATAGACTATTCGTATATACGCAAACACCTTAAACACCTGTTGACTTTGCTTACATAATTGATATACAGTACATTTCTAAGTTATTTAGTCAAAAACAGCATGTAACTAATTTTAAAGTTATTTAGGGTAGAATTGGGTTACTCATAGCCAGATTATATTGGGTTTATAGTTAGCCGTCTTGGTTTTTGCTTGCTGGGTCATATTTAGAGTCAGATGTATAGCCAGGTGAATGATGGTGTGTTTTGCCATAGATGACAGAGAGTGGTCACCTAATCGGCATGGTAACCAGAATGGTTGAACGTTCTTCTCCTCGTGCAAAGCTATTTTCACAAGTAAGAAAGGTGCAAGTCTTCTGGAGAGGCAGAATGCTGTCGCTTAACCACTGACCTCAGTTCAGCCTCACAGTTTGAGGCTTTCTGATGTTATAACAGTGCCTGTCTCTCTCCGTGCTTATTTAGTGAATGTGGCATGTTCAATGTTTCGATAGAACTTTAGTTATAGTTTTAGTTTGATCTATTAGATGCACAATCTTCAGTTTTGGTTTTTTTATTACATTTTGTGTATGAGAATCTCTTTATTTTCAAGTGCTTGTTTGCCCAGTATCCCATCTTTTGTATTTTGTTCATTGTATATTTTGTACAGTCTTGCTGTTGTTGTCTGTGTACTGTATTTGTCTTATTCATTCATTCACATACAATAAAGCAAAACGGCCATTTTTCTGTGTATAGCAGTGACACAGTGGGGCACAAAATTTGGCAATGTTTTTTTGTTGTTGTTGCTGAATAACGCAAACAGCACACTTTCATGCAATGACTAATGATTTCTATTATTGCTGTTTTAAGACTCAATTAAATCAAAATGTATGTTTTTTGTCTGTGTTTTATGTACTAGTGTGCAGTATTATATTCACATATAGACGATATGTGGTTATTTTACTCAGCTCCCCATCAAAAACGTACTTTTTGAATAGGAAGTGCATCAACACAAGAAAAAACTCTTTCAAGTGATTTCATTGGGTCTTTGAAAAAGTTTATTTATTTATTATTATTAATTATTATTTACTAACCAATGTTCATGAATTGGTTAATTCATATTCATGAACTGGTGACTTGTAAACCAAAATACTTCTTTTCACTAATATTTTAACTCTTATGTCTCTTTCACTGCGGTCGTAGGTGCCTCCATTCCATGAAGTGTATGGCGACTTACATCCCACGTTAAAACTTAACGAGATCGAAACAAGTGTAAGTCATTTTTCTGCTTAAAAGCAAATGCATAACTTGTGAAATACGCCTACATCCACAGATTGAAGATTTTGCTCTTTACTTTTGTCTCTGAACAGAAATTACTCAACCGTCTTTGTGAACAGAATCGACTAGTGAAAGAGCAGGAGACTGTAGTTCATCGTCTACGAATGGAAAAGGACATTCATTTCTTTTATTTACCGAAAGCCTAAAAGGCCTACAGTAATCTCACAGCACACTGTTTTCTGTCATTTCCAGGACAGCCTAGAGGGGGTGCTGGTGGCCACACATCAGGAGATGGAGCTGTACAGGAACCAGCCACTGGCCATGGAGAAACTTCAGCTGAAAAAGGAGAGTCTTCAAAACAAACTGATTAACATCAGAGGAGAACTATCTCAGGCTTCAAGCGTAAGACAACTTGGTTCATGAATGATAAATTCTGAAGATAAACCATATCCTGTTTTATATAAAATATGATGTAATTGCATGTGAATTGGTTATAGATCTAAATGTAGATGTTTCCACATCTTCACAGGCTTTGACCACCACTCGAGTGGAGTTTGAGGCTCTGGAGGACGAGGTGAACGCTATCCACGGTGACTTATGGGAGCAGCTGAATGCTGGAGGGCAGGTACATTAAGTTCTGCCTATTCGTGCAATCATCATCACGATGTTCATGTTGTCATCATCATAGTCATCATTAGTTACCAGAAAACTCTATCTTAATGGCTTCTGCTATTTCTTCATTTCCACCCATCATTTATTCATAAACATGCGGTTATGACCTCCAAAAAAATGATCTGCATTCAGCACTGACGTGTTAACGTTTACATGAGTGGCTATTAATCTAAGACAGCTACGTTTGGGAGTCTGGTGTGAGGGTTACTACCTATAGCCTACTAAAAGATTAACATTATAATGGAAATAAAATATTCAATCAGAAACATTATAGCAATTATGTATTCATTTGTTAGTAATGTAATGAGGATGCTGCATATTCATTTGAATGGAATATGCAATCAATTAAATCGGATCATACATATAGATTGACCAATATTCATTTTTCTAATGATTCTGACAGGATTCCTTAAAGGTGCAGTGTGTAAATTTTAGCGGCATCTAGTGGTGAGGTGCTGGTGAATTGCAAACAATGGCTCAGTCCACTGCTTACCCCTCGTTTTTTAATCACAGAGAGAAGCTACGGTAGCCGCCACCGAACAAACATGTCATCGGAGAAAAAGTTTGTCTATTAAGGGTTTCTGTAGAAACATGGCGGCACAAAATGGCGACTTGCATGTAAGGGACCCTCATTATATGTAGATAAAAACGTCTCATTTTTAGGTAATAAACACATAACGGTTCATTATGAAAGGTCTTTATACACCACTTATAATATAGTTTTGTATATTATTTTGGATTTCTGTCAAGAGATCCTTCTAAAAATTACACACTGCACCTTTAATAATGCATGACTTTCATGTTTCAATAAACTGCTTTCCTTACAAACTCCTCCCTTTTTCTCATCTCCTCAGAGTGAGCTGGTACACATGCACATTCAGAAAGAGTTTTGGAGGGTTCAGGATATCTTGGAGGGGCTGCACAAAAACAACCCATCCCGTGGCACAGACACGGCCAAGCACAGAGGTCAGATGAGTGACTTTACTCTCCCCCCATATAGTGCATTGCCCCAAACAACCCTCAAAGTATTAATAGTGATATGAAGCGAGAACATGCTTTACTGTATGTGTTATAAGGATTTGACTACTAGCAAATAGGGAAATATTACAGTAAAAAACATTTAGTTTTGAATATTAGTCCTAATATCTCTCTCACACTCTCTGTCTCTCCAGGAACCAGTGGAGCATCGGGCTCCTTCAGCACAAACAGTCCAGCGAGCCCCTTGAGTTCAGTGAGTCTAACAAGTCCTCTCAGTCCCTTCTCACCTGTACCTGGATCCCAGTCCTCACCCACTAAACAGCTGGCCACAGAGGTATTACACAAAGCACAATCATTTCCAATGTGATTTACATATAAAAGTGTGAATGCAATACAGTACACTCTCAGAAATAAAGATACCAGATGGTACATAAGTTGTAACGTGCAAAAAGTACACTTTGGTACCTAAAAGTTGCATATTGGTACCTATACCTTCTTAAAGAGCACCTATTGTCCGATTCACGTTTTTACATTTCTTTTGGTGTGTAAGTGTGTATTAGTACATGTTAACGATATGCAATGATGCAAACGATGACGCAAGTTATCGTCTCCAGTGTAAATCTCTTTTCTTGGACTACAACAAACCAACGGATTGTAGGCAAAAGTTTACTTCCTGGGATTGGTGACATAGACAAGACCGACATTATCATAATTCCTCCAGCTCTGCCTGTAAGTTAACTCCTGTTAGCATTGCATTGTGAGCGAATATTTCAAACATGGTAAGGAGCGTCACATTTTCGGCTGACGTCAGAGGTATTCAGGCCAATCACTACGTACAGATTAGCTGGCCAGTCAGGGACACAGAGCTTTTGAAATCTGTGCGTTTCATGAAGAGAGTGAAATTTGTACGTTATGTGGTAAATAATAAAGCAATAAGCCCCGCAAAGCAGTGGGTTACCAGTGCATTTTATAACAGCTAAGGGGCGTTGTTTGCGGAGTGCCTTAAACCCCCTTAGCTGTTATAAAATGCACTGCTTTGCGGGGTTTATTGCTTTTATAAAACGGTTACTTCATATGCATAGCAGGATTTCATAAATTAAAACACAAATAAGTTGTAATTATATTAGTACAAATATTACTCTTCCGCCAAACAAAGTAGTTCCTCAGAATCAAGTGTGGCTGAAACAGAGCATAGTTCTCAACCAACACAGACACAGCAAAGAAACAATGAAAATATGATTTAAGACTGTGGTGTTTATTTTTAAAAATCAACATTCATCTAATTTATACATTAACATTTATATTGTGCAACTGTTGAAGTGATGATCAAATATGCTTGGAAGCATGCTTAACTCTTTCCCCATCAGCGGTTTTTTTTTTTTTTTTAGTTGCCACTCAGTTTTAGCTTAATGCCTTTCTGAAAAAATGATCTTTTTTAAATAAACACAAAATATCAAATTAAAGAACCGACCTTCCGCTTTCAAACAACAACAACAAAACATTTTTTTCATCCTACCTTTGTTTGTTTTGTTATCATATCTCAAATTTTCAGCTAAAAGCAGAGATAATTTAATTTTTTTGAAAAACTTTTGTAAGAGATCAGATTCAGAGCCTGATCAAAACTTCTGTGTTTTTAGTGTTGAGTGAATGCGTCAGTGTTTACGCTGGATAAGATCGCCACCCAGTGGATAGCGGAAATATGAATTTAAGGTAGAAACTTCTCAGGGAACGTTTTCTCTTTATTGACAAGATGACTCAACAATATTTATTGACATTTATCGGGATATCGCCATTAATTGTGCAATTGTAGAAAAAATAAAAATATGATTAAAGACTGTGTGTTTATTTTCATAAATCTGTACGCAGCAACAGTGGCGCAGTGATACTTATGTAATGCGGCCTGAACCGTGGGTTTACTGGGGTATTTTATCATGGCTTAGAACGTGTTTCATCCAATCAGAATGAAGAACCAGAACTGCACGTTTTATAATGTGTTTTTTTAACCATAAACCACGCCAACACATTGTATTATACCAAATACACAAAATAACGTTTTTTAGCAATGAAATAGGTGCTCTTTAAAGGTACGTTCTCGGTGACAACTTGTGCACCTTTTTTTCTGTAATACTTCCTGGGCTATCAAACTGGGTTTTATTGTGTTCCAATTCAATGTGTTAATCCTAAGGCTTAGTATTTGGGTTTGGAGGACTTGCCAGGTGTAGCCCTAATTTACTATACTAAAGACGGCATCCTGTTTAATGAAACCTCATAAGTGACACATAAGCAGCAATTCTGCACAATACACAATTAGGTCTTGTATAAAATGCACAGGGTGGTCTGCTAAGCTAGGCAGTATGCCTATGTAGGGAGTTCACTAGATTTTGCAACAGAGGACTGCACTCTTTCTCTCTCTAATACCTTTTTCTCAATGGCTGTGTGATCCTGTTTTTTTACGTAGCTCTAGTCGCTCTTAAGCCTTGTGTGTAATTGGTAGTTGTCATAGGTGACCCATTCCTGCAGTGCTACACTACCAAAGTTACACTCTTGATAAAAGTGTGTACTGTGTGGTCAAAAGAAACTTGCACTGAACTGCACATTTTTAGATTTATAATTTTTTTAATTCTTTTTTTAAGATTACAAATATTGTTAAAGTGAATTGGTTAAAACATGGTCTTTTTGTCCTTTATTAGCAAATATGGTAAAAGTACATTTATAGTTCCATAGCCGTGTGCAGGTCAGAGTTTATTAGTCATTGTGATGAGGGTTTCATGCCTTTATGCTTCCCATGATATGCTTTCTATTCGCCCTCCACCTGGCTTAGTCACTCCTGATGCACAGCTCTCTCTCCACTTCTCCATCCCTTCCTTTCTCTCCCTCTTTTCCTTCTGTGTGATTCTATCCCTCTCTCTTCTTTCTCCCTGCTCCTCTGTTTCTTTAATTCTTCCTACCACAGGAGGTTGGCCCTCCGCGACCTCCACTTCCTAAATCTTACCAGCCCCTGGAGACCTCCCAGTCCTTTCCCCCCTCCATACCGCCCCTGCCTTTAGACAGCAATGCCTGGCTGCGCAGCATGGGCCCTCATGCAGGCATCCACCAGGAAAGCTACAAGGACGGTGAAGATTCCCACAGCAGAAAGGTACCTGAGAGAGGAGACAGCACAGAACGTGGAAAACCTTTCATTCCCATTATGATTTCACCATGTCCTGTGTCCATAATCATTACAGATAACAATCATAATGCACATCTTTCAAGAAATGCCCCACAATCTCTTTTTATTCTCACTTATTAACATGTCTTCATTTCCTAACCGCTTCACTTTTAATCTTAATCTATATCTTGCTCTGCTTGAAATTTTTTCCTGGATCTGTTCATTTTGTAATTTATTACTTATCGTCTTTATCTCAAACCAAACACCATTGAATTTTGGCACTGTTGTAAGATACTGAAATTTGATCATCATTGTAGGTCCTTTTCCATTAAAGCTATTATTTTTTCTACATTCTGTATGTGTGGTGGTTGGCAACTCAAATTCCCCCATAAACAGATTTGTCTACACTACTTTAGTAGTTGCATCATTTCCGTAGTCGTTTTGTTTATGTCTGCTGTGTTTGTGTTGTGTATATGCAGTTTAGTGTCGGTGCGTACATCGCTTTGACACATCCCCCCATTCGGCCTAGAAGCTTCATGCACTTGTAGGACATGTGACTGTTTATCATTCAGTATATAAACTACATGAAACTTCTGTCATGCCAGTTTTGTTTTCGTATGCTAAAAACAATTGTTGGACTGTTTAACTGTGGTAAATAAGTGTGTTTGGGCTTAGCCCCGAATATCCCCTGACACTAGAATTGTCCCTGAATATTTGTTGAAAGTAATTCCCTAGTGGAAAAATCATTGTACAGGATTATTAATAAAATTCCATTGGAGGAGGAAACCAAAATGGAATTGAATACTAAACTGCAAACATTTAATACAATTCTACTGGACAAATCTGACAAAAAATAACCTAGTGTTTATCCAATCAGATCTGACCTGATTTTATTCTTATTTGATCTCATTAGCATCCTTATGGACTGTTGTTCTTTTATTTTTATTATTAGTTTATTATGAAATTGTATTTGTTCAGGATATTAGGGTTTACATTTGTTATGCTCTGTTCCAGCACAACTACAACTTACAGGGAGAAAAATCTAGCGAGTTTGATTCAGAGCAAGAAAGGCTGTCTAACCAAAATAAAGGTACATTTCTCACAAGATAAAAATGTTTACTCCAAACTTTTTCTTACAATATTGGGAATAAGTCATCTAGCTTGTATTGCTTTACAATAATGCCAATGCTCAATTGCTTACACACACAGTTGGAGTTGTTCCACCGAGGACCAAGTCACCTTCAGATGATAAGAGTAATTCTGGTGGCATTCAGCGGAGAAATGGAAAGATTCCCAATGGTCACATTTCCAGGGTAGGTTTAAATTTTTGCTAGTAAACTGTTAATGTTCAGTAAAATATACTGCAGCAGGAGTACATCTTATAAGGAATAAATGAAGAGTTTGGTTCCAAAACACAATAAATTCATTTTGACTAATTTGGGTAAAAAAGTGACAACATGAAAACCACTATTTTCTGTTACAAACTTTCTTATAGCATCTTTAGGTTATAATAACATTAAAAATTTAAATCCATAATTTGATTTTCAAAGATTTATACTAAAAACGGATTATTTTTTCCGCAAAATGCAATAAATCTATGACAAGTTTTTTTTCAAAATGCTATAAATCTATTGAATCAATATATAATGTGCATTCATCTTTGCCATGATATATTTATTTAGTTGACTAGAGGTATACACTGATAAAAAACATTAATGGCATTAATCAAAACACTTACTTTGTCATATTAAGAACACTGTCATTGCTGCTGTCATCCTGAACATTTTTGACAGTGATGATCAGCTGTAAAATGTTTTGGTCCTGCTCGATTTTCGTTGACTTCGAGTAAGATAATGGAAAGTTTTTTATAAGATCCTTAAGGAGGACTGGCGTTTGTCGCGGTTTGGAAAAAAGGTAGAAAAGATGACACAATAGCATGGCGGATATCGGATTTCACGTAAAAAATTAAAAATTGAGTTTTTAATACTGACCAGATACAATACTGATTTTGGCAGTAACTAATTTTTTTTATTGCCGGTTATTGCGCTTTGGAACCAAACTCTTCAAGTGTTCATATTTAGCGTGACTGTAGCCCTTTTCAGACGGTAATTGTTTCTCATGAGGATATCGGTAAAAATATATTTGCATGCCTCCTCTGCGATAAAACTCATGCATTGGATGAAGATAAATTTGCAGTGGAAATACCGGGATATGCACTGTTTATTCATGTGGTATAACATGATCATTCAAATGACCCAGAAACTTGGTTTATATGTATATGGAATATGTATAGACATTTTAAACGTTCGTGATTTTCTTCTCTTTATTTATATCAGCCCGCACTTGCTGTAGTAGCGATGATGAAACTTTGTTCCCATATATACTTCATTTCAGTTATGAAGGAGTCAATGTTTAAAATGCACGCAAAGAAAGACGCTTCATTGATGCAGACTAAACACGAAGCGCGCAACCCTACAGTGTTTTTCAGTGAATGTGCAGAAGGACTTTTGCATTAGTGCCCTTTTATAAACTCTGAGATGTGGATTCGGATGACAATTAAATTACTTGTTGTTAAAAAACAGTAGGTAATTCCGCCAGGAATTTTTACACCGGTGGTCGGAGAAAAACACAGACATTTTGGATTTGGAAAGCAAAAAAAAAATCACTGACTACCCCCCGTAAATGATGAAAATACCATACGTTCCTACCAGAAACAGATAGCGTCCAAATAGGGCTTATGACTACAGTAAATAGTGTAGCAATGTGAGGATATTCTTGTATAAATGCAGGCTGTAATAGTGAAGTGTCCATGTGTGTCACAGGAAAGGCCAAAGAGTGCAGTGTTCCCTGCAGAGGTAAAGTCGAAAATGAGTGTGGAGGAACAGAATGAAAGAATACGAAGACACCAGAGCAGTTCTGTCAGAGACAAGAGACGAAGCCTCAACCTTTCCAACAACCTCTCCACAAACTACAGAGTGGTGAGCATCATACTCTTCATCCTCATTCAAATAGATATTTGTACCCCTATATATATATATATATATATATATATATATATATATATATATATATACTAAGCCTTCAGTCTTCCTGTCATCCAGGTGAGGAGGAAAGTGACACCCGATGAGGTGGATATTAAGGGTTTGGAGGCAGCTGTGAGGGGGGAAAATTTTGAGTCTCCCAGGCAGGAAATTGCTCGCCTGCGACGACAGGTGGAGCCTGAACACTACGACCTGGATATCAGCAGAGAGGTTAGAGTCACACTGTACATTTCACTATGAACAACAATGGCATTGTTAAAGGAATATTCCATTTTCTTAAAAGAAGAATCCAAATTATTTACTCACCGCCATGTCATCCAGGATGTTGGTGTCTTTCTTTGTTCAGTTGAGGGGAGGTTGTGTTTTTTGGGGAGAGCATTGCAGGATTTTTCTCGTTTTGATGGAGTTTGGTGGAGCCCAACATTTAATGCTTGGCTCAACACTTGACAGTTTTTTTCAAAGGAGTTTCAAAGGACTATAAACCTATATCCCAAATGAGGCATAAGGGTCTTGTCTAGCGAGGCGATTGTCATTTTTGACAAGAGAAAAAAGATCCTCTTTTGAAGCACAACTTCTCGTCTAGATCCGGTCCAGCGCGACCTAACGTAAATGCGTAGTGACGTAGGGAGGTCACGTGTTACATATATAAAACGCACATTTGCGGACCATTGTAAACAATAAACTGACACAAAGACATTAATTAGTATCATTCCACATACAACAACGTAGGAACTGTCCTCTTTCTCAACACTTGTAATCACTGGGGCGGAGTTTCGCGTTCGTCCTCTGTGACCTCTTGACATCATGACGTATTGCGTGGGGTCACGCTGGGGCATCACGACCAGATTTAGATGAGAAGTTGTGGTTTAAAAGTGGATATTTTTTATTTTTCTTGTCAAAAATGACAATCGTTTCGCTAGATAAGACCCTTATGCCTCGTTTGGGATCGTTTATAGTCCTTTGAAACTCCGTTGAAAAAAACTGTTAAGTGTTGAGCTAAGTATTAAATGTTGGGCTCTATTAAAGTCCATTAAAATGAGAAAAAAACATAATTTCTTCTCGACTGAACAAAGAAAGACATCAACATTTTGGATGGCATGGTGGTGATTAGGTTGTCTGGATTTTTCTTTTAAGAAAATGGAATATTCCTTTAACTGCTAGTATTCACATTCATCTTATGTGTCCCTGCCTCTGAAAACCCAGCTCGATGTCAATATTTGTTTTCTACAGTATATCAAATCATCCTACATAATATTACATTTTGTAAAAATATAACCTTGATAACTTTAATGTCGACTGAGTCAGTGTGAAACCAGTGCTGGAAATCAAGATTTAATGCTCCTAATCTCAAAATTTAAATTCTGAGACTTTAGCCTGGATTTTACAGACAGGGTCACATTTTTTTCTGGTTTGTGGAACTAAAATAACAATGAGTGGATGTTTGAAATATCAGGTTTTTCTTTATTAACAAACTTAAATAAGCACAGATTTACATACAGATTATAGAAAAAAAATAGTTTTTTCTTGTTTATAGTTGTCTGCTCCAGAAAAAGTCCTGATTCCCGAGCGATATGTAGACCTGGAGCCCAGTACACCACTTAGTCCTGAGGAGGTGCAGGAGAAGCAAAAGAAAGTGGAGAGAATCAAGTCGCTCATTGCCAAATCAAAGTATGACACCACATCACAACCTTTAACTGCGAATGAAGTTATTACTAAAACGTATTGCTTTCCCTGTAAAGCGCAGATATTAACATAAATGTATAGCTTGAATGTAAGTTGCTTTGGATTAAAGCGTCTGCCAAATACATATATGTAATTATAAATATTTTTTGTTAACGGCTCTCCGTGTCCTATTCTTCTGCTCCAGCATGCAGAACGTGGTGCCGGTGTTGGACGGGCCCGTGGAGGGACCCAGTAACTCAGAGCAACAGCTTCATGAACAAGAGAAGCGTATCGAGATCTCGTGTGCCCTGGCCGCAGAGGCTTCCCGTCGCAGCCGGCTGCTCTCCGGTGAGGAAGCCTGCCGCCCCGAAGAGCCTGGGCGTGCTGTGACCCCCACCGTCTGACCTTTGACCCCACTGTCACATGCCCCCACATGTTCCTCAATGTCCTAAACTTCAGAGCTGAGGTTGCACTATGATACAAAAGTTATTATTTAATGTATTTTTATATCTCAGATAATTACTGTAATTCGTTTGATCATTCAAAATATACTTTAAAAGCTAGTTGATAATCTCGAATGTGCAGCCTCTGCATTGAAGAACATTGTCTAGATCCATCTAGATTCACTGAGGAAAATGTATTTAGACACAGCAATGACTATGAATATATTACGTTTTTTTTTTCAGTATAGCATTACATTAATACACACAGCAATGGCATGTACAATACATTTGATAAAGATGATAAAGAGAGTAAAACAAGTGTTGAGAGACATCTTCATCATTTTGCCTTACTTTAAATTTTAATTTGACATGCCTTTGCTATACGTCCTTTATAAATAAAAGGTCCAGCCCTTATATTTTATAGAACAAATAAAAAAATAATATTTTTAGGGCTATAGTGTCTTCATGGTTTTTTTTCATGTCATTCCATAATTTTTATGTCAGAAATGCAATGAGCATAAATCCTACCTCTTCATTTTACCTTTTGGCTTGTGGCTCTGTGAGAAGTGTGTATATTCACCTCTCTGATCCACAACCCTTTTTCCTTTGCTTCATTTTTTTTTCTCATGATATCATTGCATTGCAGCCCAGTGCCCCTCCAGTCCCCCTGCTTCCCCAACCAGTCTGGTCCCTCCCCCTTCTGCTGACTACTCTGACTCCTCCCACATCATGAAGGTGTGAAGGTGAGTCCCACCCACCACACGACAATCCCCACCCCTTCCCTGAACTGTCCTGCTCATTACTGCCCTTGCTTTCTATTAATTAAGTAAAGCTATGTAAATATACGTAATCTAGATTAATCGCATGAGTTAACCGTGCCATTAATCGCACATTTTTATCTGTTCTAAATTTAGAAATTCAGGCAGTTTGCCCCTGCTGGTAGATGATGTAAATACTGTAAATCATTATGTGAGATAAAAATACACATTTCCGAGGTATACACTGCAAAAAATGATTTTTTTAAGAAAAAAATTCTTAGTATTTTTGTCTTGTTTTCAGTAAAATGGATTCTTGCAGCGGTTATGGAACATCAAAAGTCAGTTTTATGCTGTTAAAGGATTAGTGCATTTTCTTTTAAAAAAATCCAGATAATTTTCTCACCACCATGTCATCCAAAGTGTTGATGTCTTTCTTTGTTCAGTCGAGAAGAAATTATGTTTTTTGAGGAAAACATTCCAGGATTTTTCTCATTTTAATGTACTTTAATGGACACCAACACGTAACAGTTTTAATGCAGTTTAAAATTGCAGTTTCAAAGGACTCTAAATGATCTCAAATGAGGCATAAGGGTCTTATCTAGTGAAACGATTTTTGGCAAGAAAAATAAAAAATATTCACTTTTAAACCACAACTTCTCTTCTTTCTCCGGCTGTGTGACACGCCAGTGCGACCTCACGTAATACATCATCACGTCAAGAGGTCACGGATGACGTATGCGAAACTACGCCCCAGTGTTTACAAGTGTGGAGAAAGAGGACCGTTCCGATGTTGTTGTATGTCGAATGATACTAATTAACTCTTTCGCCGCCATTGACGAGATATCTCGTCAATCAAGAGAAAACGCTTCCCTGCCAATGACGAGTATTTTCCGGCTTTCCGCAATACTGCTATTCACCTTATCTGCCCTTCCGCAACTTTTTAAACCCGGAAGTATTGCCCTATGGCAAGCGGCTGCTTGTCTGTGTCTGTTTTAAAGATCGCTCTGAATGCGATCTCTATGAAAAGTCCGTCACAAAAATGGAATTATCTCCGCTTTTTGCTCAAAATGTGTCGTTTTTTTGTTTGAAAGCAGAGGGTCTGTTTTTTGATTTATATATTTGAAGAAGAACATTTTCTGGAAGGCATTAAACTTTTGTGAAAATCATGAAAAATGCTGGCGCTGGCTGGCAACTTTTTTTTAAAAACGGTGGTGGCAAAAGAGTTAATGTCTTTGTGTCAGTTTATTGTTTAAAATGGTCCGCAAATGTGCGTTTCATATATGTAAAACGTGACCGTTTCGCTAGATAAGACCTTTATGCCTCGTTTGGGATCGTTTGGAGTCCTTTGAAGATGCAATTTTGAACTGCATTAAAACTGTTGAGTGTTGGGGTCCATTGGGGTCCATTGAAATGAGAAAGGTCCTGAAATGTTTTCCTCAAAGAACATAATTTGAGCGGAGAGGGACATCAACATTTTGGATGACATGGTGGTGAGTAGATTATCTGGATTTTTTTTAGGGAAAGGCACTGGTCCTTTAACGGCATGGAAATGACACTTGGTTTTCCATAACCGCTGCAAGAATCCAATACAGAACAATTTATTACATTGCTGAGATAATTTGCTGAAAACAAATGTTTCCCGATAGCAAACAGCATCCAGGTCATGTACAGTACTGCCAGGTCAGAATGACCCAGATGAAGAACTGCCAGTGAGATAAAACGAAATGCTAATGAAAACCCTCTCATGTTATTAACATGGCGTTGATCTTGCGTAGATGTGTATGCATTTGCATACTTAAGTGCATTTCAAACTTTAGTGTGCAAAAGAAATACATCACTCCCTGACAATGTTTTTTTCCCTTCTCTTTGTTTTCCCTCTTCTCAAATGTTCCCAGCTCAAGCACTTGCAGCTGTCAAATTTGATGGTGAACCCTTCTGAGTGTCCAGCGGATGATGATTGAAAACCAACGAAATATGTTTCGTCGCATCTTTTGATTCCTTACATCATGCAGAGAAATATTTCAGTGTTTGGATGTTAGCGGAGGTCTGTTCATAGAACGAGGTTCATCTTCCTGCATGTCTTGTTTGTCAAACCCACGGCAGAACTACACAAATTAATTAATCAGATGTTTGACTTGATTCAGAGGATGGGGGTCATATTACAAAAGCTACAAAACTAGCCAGAAAGTGGAATATGTTTACAGGTTCATGTTTGCTCAAATGACATTGACTGAAGGATATACAGAAATTCATGCTGGGTACAGTAAAGCCGCTCAGGGTGGATTTTCTTCAGGCACGGGTACGTCGACAAGAAAGAGTGTCATGAGAAAGAGATGTAAAGTCTGAGATTCGACTGGAGGAAAATAGCCATGGTAAAGGAAGTTCCAGATCAAGGACTACGGCAAAGTTGTCAAGTCAGATATGTTAGAGACATGTGGACCTCCTGGAATGAATATGATCATTTCGAAACACTAGCAACAATATCCACTGTGGATACAGGTTGGAATGATGAAAGCTGACCAATGGGATTGTCTGGAACGATCCGTCGTCTGAGCAGCCAGAGTAGACATCAGTGAACGGACAGGCTTAGATGAAGGGCCACTTGTCATTGGACACTTTCTCTCCATCACCTTCATATAGAGGAGTTCAAGGCCAGATTCACTGTGACTTCTCCTGGCCTCCTTTCCGTTCTCCTCTTCCTTTCTAAACATAGGGCTCACAAACCCTCTTCCTCACCGAGTACAACCTATTGCAGTCTTTGAAACCATTGTCAGGCCTTTTATTACAGTGTATGTCTATAAAGAAAGCTTATATATATATATTGATATGACTTTTATTCTAATCTTTGCATCAAAGCCATGTGGACTCATCATAGTGCTTTAACTGCTAGGACAGTAGTTACCAAAAACCGGTACTTAAATACTTGTGTGTGACAGAATTTTGAATAGTAGAGTTGAATATTTGAAAGTGTCCTTAGAGGTGTAAGTCTGCTTGTTTAAACACAACGTGTGTTGACGTCGGGCCAGCAACTTGCATTATAGCCTGTATATAATATCAGTAAATTATATAACCTGTCACCCCAACAGAATATAAATAGCCCTTATTTGTGGATCATTGTGCCACTGGGTGATTCATTTGGCTGGGTGGCACATTTTTTTGTGTAAATATAGATGGTACTTTACATGCAATTAAATATTTTGGATTATTTTTCTATTACCTTTTACCTCTGTAATCAAGCTTCTTGATTATAATGTATTAAAAAGTTTGCCAAATAAATCTCCTGTTTTGTACTTTGGCTAAAGTCCCCATCGTTCCCCATACATGCCATGCAAGTTGTTCGCCCATACTGTGCTTGTTTTTTAAGGAACTTAAATCGTCTGACTTTGGTTTAACTTAACTAATAACTTGCCTCCGTTTATGTATAATATTCTGTTTTGTGAGAATTTGTTTAACAGAGCTGTGTATCTTTTACTTTCTTGCATTGACATCACGTCACACCATGACTGATAAATTGTGATTGTGTTGTTCGTATTTAAAAAAAACCTAAATCGAGCTAAAACACAGTACATTATGTGGAAGAAATAAGTGAGTTTATTCATCACTGAGCAAAAACAGCCCTGAAAGACAAGACAGATATCTATTTTTATTGTTTTTGAGAAAGATAAAAAGATTGTCAATACGGATCACATATTTTTCTATAAGCATGGACATTTGATGTATAAAATGAGATTTGATTGGATACATTTGTAAGATGATTAAGAGGTTTTGAATTTTCATGGTATGGGGTAATACAGATCGAGGCTGATATATTTATAATTTATTGATCCAAACTATAAAGCATCTTTGTGAAGGCCTTGTTTGGACATTATTTTAAGTGTTATTTTTTACGTACAGTGATTGGATAAAAGGGCAAAAGTTGCAGTTGGATAGCAAACATGTCTATTATTTGATCAAATATGTAGCATATAAAGTGAGATTAACAGATACACAAGCACATTGGTCTGTGTAAATATTTTTAAATCAAATACTGTATGTCTTCATATTGACAGTAACTAATGCTATTTTGAGGAAAAAGAAACACACTGCTTGAGCTATGCAAATCAATTGAAATAAACAATACTTAATGTGCTTGCTTTAGAAGTACCCTCATGCAATAAAGTGAATGTATAAAAAAATCTGTATTTTGCTTCGTATTCTTTTTCCAGCCATTAGATCACAATCCACACCCAAAGGACGGGAAAGGAAAATTTTCTTATCAACAATTAAAAAACTAATTTACATACAGATTTAATTTATAATACTGTAATTATGGTATTGATTAATGTATTGTAGCACAAAGAACCTACAGTAAAGGCTGAACAAATACAGTAGTTACTGTTAACCAGTTTATTGTTGTTGAAAGAGATTAAAGTCCTGTTTCATATGGTAAATTGGAATAAACCTGTAATGAAACCGATTGTGGGATTGACGTCAAGGTCCAACGCTTGATTGACATCAAAACCCGACGTTTCACTGACGTCAAGGTCTGAAGTTGGATAGATGTCAAAACCCAAGTGTGATTGACATCAAAACCCGACATCAGATTGACGTCAAGGTCCGACGTCACATTGACGTGAAGGTCCGACGTTGAATTTACATCAAAACCCGACATTGCACTGACGTCGGGTTTTGAAGTTGGATAGATGTTGAATTGACCTTAAAACTCAACGTTTAAATGACATTAAGGTCTGATGTTGGATTGACGTCAAAACTTAACATTAAATTGACGCCAAAAAATCTGGTGACATCAAAACCCGACGTCGGATTAACGTCAAGGTCTGACTTTGCATTGACTTCAAGATCCAACGTTGGATTTACGTCAAAACCCAAGTGAGATTGACATCAAAACCCGACGTCGGATTGACGTCAAGGTCCGACGTCAAATTGACATCAAGGTCCGACGTTGAATTTATGTCAAAACCCGACGTAGCACTGACGTCAAGGTCTGACGTTGGATAGATGTCAAAACCCAAGTGTGATTGACATCAAAACCCGACATCGGATTGACGTGAAGGTCCGACGTCAAAATGACGTGAAGGTCCGACGTTGAATTTACGTCAAAACCCGACGTTGCACTGACGTCGGGTTTTGACGTTGGATAGACGTCAAGACTCAATGTTGAATTGACCTTAAAACTCAACGTTTGAATGACATCAAGGTCTGATGTTGGATTGACGTCAAAGCTTAACATTAAATTGACGCCAAAAAATCTGGTGACATCAAAACTCGACGTCGGATTAACGTCAAGGTCCGACTTTGCATTGACTTAAAGATCCAACTTTGGATTTACATCAAAACCCGACGTCGGATTGACGTCAAGGTCTGACTTCGCATTGACGTAAAGATCCGACGTTGGATTTACGTCAAAACCCAAGTTAGATTGACATCAAAACCCGACATCGGATTGACGTCAAGGTCCGACGTTGCATTGAAGTCAAGGCCGGACGTTGAATTTACATCAAAACCCAACGGTTGATTGACGTCAAGGTCTGATGTTGGATAGACGTCGAGACTCAATGTTGAATCAACCTTAAAACTCAACATTTGAATGACAATGGTCTGACGTTGGATTGATGTCAAAACTTAACATTAAATTGACGCCAAAAAATCTGGTGACATCAAAAACCTGACGTTTGGTCAACTTCCAACTTTAGCCAAATGTCATATTTTTACTAGGTTTGGTTACTTAAGTCCACCACTTAAAGCCAACCACATATCATTATAATTTGATGTTGGTTTGACATCAGTCCTATGACGTTTAGAAATTATTGAGTTTGGGTTACATAACATGAAAAAGCAAATTAAATATCAACGTCTAATGATGTTAGAATTTGACATTTTGTGGATATTGGTCTTATGACGTTTAGAAAACGCTGGTTTGGCAGACATATTGGTTGCTTACAAATATTCTCAAACTGACATAAATATTAGACAGTGCCCTTACATAGAACATATTTTGAACCAAATTTAAAGTTTTGTGACATTGTGTGCCTGCTGGGTTAAGATGTTTTGTTTTGTTTATTTGTATGTTTTTTTAACACAGCTACTCTATGAAATTTTTGGTGCTATTAATGAACATTTATTAATTACAAAATAATTGGTTAATAAAAAATGAAGGTTAAAGGTCATGGATTTTGGATGTGCAATATCAGCTGTCAAACCTGTAGTAAGTAAGTTCAGGGATTGTGGGCCAAGAGAATGTGAGACACACTATGTTATTAGACCTCTCTCTCTCTCTCTCTCTCTCTCTCTCTCTCTCTCTCTCTCTCTCTCTCTCTCTCTCTCTCTCTCTCTCTCTCTCTCTCTCTCTCTCTCTCTCTCTCTCTCTTTCTCTCTCTCTCTCACTATTCTAATAAGCTTGGTTAATGTTCACCATACAGCTGAGTTCAAAAGTCAAGTATTTACATGACAGAGACAAAGTGGCATGAACAGATGAGCTACAACAGATGATCTGAGCCAAGAAAGGAACCAGAGGAGAAATATGATCACAATCACTGAGTTTCAAAGTGAGTGTCTTTATTCAGCTCATTATTTACTAATAACAGTGTCAGATTCAGTTTTTCATTTATTTAAGCAAAAATCAATAAATCAAGGGTATTATTTCAGTAATACATCTAAATTAGAGTATGATATTTGTCTGAACTGGGTTCTAGAAATTGGTGTGGGTCTGTCTGGATTTGGTGTGTTCTTTGTGCTGTTTGGAGTGCTTCTGTACTTTGACTCTGTCTTGCTGGCATTTGGTAATGTAAGTATCTAATGTTACCACTGAGTACTTGTCACTCCTTCAAATTGTCTAAACATGACACGAGAAAGTAACTTGACCTTTAGTCGTATTTAGCGGGAAACTGTTTTTAAAGAGACAGTGCACCCAAAATGTATTCAAAATTTATACATGTTCTATATCTCAGTCTCATAATATACATATACAGAACATAACATATATAAAAATACAGGATAGGGAACGGTTTAATAGTTTTAGCGTTCTTTCAGATCACATTTTCATGCATTTTTAGGGGTTTATAAAATTCAGGTTATGTTGTCTGTGTTGACAATCCCTCCATTGATTTGTTCCAAGTGTTTATCGTTTATTTATTAGTCTTATTCAAACTCTAAGTTGTCTGGTGCATGTAAATGCATCAGGTTAGAAAGTGCAGAAGTTATGCAAGCACAAATAAATCCTTTTAGTTTTTAAAAGAATAGATAGAGAGAAATCCATATTTTTATGTGGGAAATAAAGTTTGCTTTAAAATTAAACTTTAAATTAAAGTTTGGTTTAAACACTTCACCGACTTGTTTTAATGTCAGTGTTTGGGGTTCTATGGCTTTTATAAACATGCAACTCTTACAGAAAGTGACTGAAGGGTGTGAATGGGTTAAATCTGCATATCTCTAACAGGTACCCCTAATGATCTTTAATATTAATCTAACTCATTTTTAGATTTTGTTCCTGTCAGGCCTGGCCTTTATCATAGGCTTAAAGAGGACGACCCACTTCTTCTTCCAGAGACAGAAGCTCAGAGGCTCCACCTTTTTTCTAGGGGGTGTGGCTTTAGTGCTACTAAAATGGCCTCGAATTGGCATGCTGGTAGAGAGCTATGGCTTTGTGCTTCTTTTTAAGTAAGTTAAACAGTTAAATTGGATTGACACAGAAGTCTTTGTTTGCTAAATATTTAGCAATAGTTAATTTCTATTTTTGATTAAATGCATACATAATATTGCCATGCTTTGAATTTCTGTTGTGATGGAACTTCTCTTACAAATAAAAAATCACAATCAATTTGTATTACAGGTCATTCTTCCCAATGGCCTGTGGGTTTTTTGGATCCGTCTTGAACATACCCTTTTTAACAACGGTATGGAACACAAACTGTTTAACAATGCTCAGATTTAATAATTTTTAAAGGAATTTTCTCTAATCAAATACAACCAAAATCAAATAAGTTATATTTACAATTATATAATAAAACACTTAGAAGCAGACATATCACTTCACAAACAAATGACAAACTCCATCTTCTAATTTCTGCTTAGTTTAAACATTTCCTGATGTTTCCCTTCAGATGTTTAACAAGTTATCTGGAAGCAGTTCTTCAATGGTGTAAACTCGGCCATCAAGAAATGCTAGAGATGTGTGAGGAAAACAAAAAGGTTTACTAAAGGACTGCTTATGTCACTGTAATGCACTGTTAAACATATCGTTTTCTTTTTTATTGTTTGGAGTTTTTTTTATAAGGTGTATTTTATTTTAAATGTCTCTACAGTGTGTTGTTTTAGTTGTCGTTGTCTTAAAGTACACTAAATATAAATGTTTATTCATAGTATACCGTTTACTGCATCACCAACTCAAATGCATTTGCATGGCGTGACATTTCGGTAAACGTGATTTCAGATGTGATCCTGGATCAGCACCATTGTTGGTCCTGGATCAACATTTTCATTAACCAATTAGATTGCAGGATTAAGATTAGTGTGCGTGTTAGATTTAGGTTTAGCATTGGTTAGGGGCTTTTAAGAAATACTCCTCAAACTATTATTTCACACTAATTTGAGGGTTTAAAATGGTTACGGTTTGAGTTAAGGGTAGGTTGGGGTATCTTTGATTAAAACGTTGATCCAGGATAAACAAAAAATGTGAAATCATTTCCTAATCTGAAATGCCACTCACTCCAACACATGGAGATATACTGACGCCACCCTGTGGCAGGTCATTGCCAGCGCAAGATAATTTGATCCATTTTAATATTTATTTTAGTGTGCGCAAAATAAACATTACATTTAATTTAAAGTGGTGCTAAAACATAGGTAAGGGAAAATAGCAATAATCATACTTTTAGTAAATTGTCATTTATCTGGAGAAACACAGTCCTTGTTTCGCACGATTTGTATGATCGGACTGTCATCCTACATTTCTAAATAACAAATGATGCTTGGTAGCATAAACATAGCCTGCACACGTTAAGAGATTAAGGGGAATGGATGTTTTTATACTACAGTAATTGAACCCTGCACATGTACTATATTAAAGCTGTTATTTATTACTTTTAGCCTCAGAGATGCATGGTACTTCCTGACAGGATGTGGTGTTTTATGATCGAAATATTTTTGAAACGTGCACCTGAAAATGCACTGGAATAGAGGTCTCCCATGCATCTGATTAGCATAACAAGGTTTTGGCCAAAAGAAAAAATAAACTTTCAAATTAATTTAGTCGTCTTAATTTTTTTCTCAAGCAAAAAACATGTACATTTAATTTTAAACAAAATATTTTTAATGGGAATTCTTCTGAATTTTATGTTTGAAAACAAAACAAAAATAGATTGAGTAGGCCAATACTTTTAAAAATGTGTAGCCATGCACAGATTTATAAATGTGACACAGAAAGAAACTATGACACGTTTTTCAGAAACATTACATTCTCTATTAATTAACTTTAGTAAATACAACCGTTGAGTAGTTAACCGCTGATTCAACGCTTGTTTCGCTGCTTACACTTGCATTAATGTCATCATCACACTTCTCTTTTTTGGTAGTCTTCCTCGGTTCATTAACGTTGACATAATCAATATGCTGGCGTGTTTTTGCATTCTTCTTAAAGTCCACTTGTCCGGAGGACACACCCTCTGAAATATTTATGTAATCGGAATCCTTACGACGTTCCTGGGCACTTGCATTCCGTTGACAGCCACTGGAAATGTCTGACAGCTGACATCCAAACAAAAACAAAACCCAAACATAAATCCAACATGCAGAAGGCTTAGGCTAAAACAAAACACGTGAAAAACACAAACACTTTGTCCTTGCCATGTAATGGGTTGCTTTGAGAAGCATGAGGGTTAAGTGTAGGACTTACCGAGCCATCAGGACTTTCAGAACTGGTTGAGGAGGAATCATCTGCACCTAATTTTTGACAAGGCCAAAGTTAGTACCAGAAATATCGATGCATGTAAGTGTTGCGATTTCTCCGTGGCAATTCTGTTGCAAATTTTTATCCAATATCATTTTTTTATACACGATTCTTGGCAGATGCTTCGTTTGGAGTTTACATCCCACTAGATTTCTTCTTATCTCTGAACTTAAACAGTGAAGAACTAAGTAGTAACTTGCTAAGGTTTGCATATATGGTGGTGGTGTGTTCTCAATGGCAGCTTTCCTAAAATTATATCCAATTATATTCCCAAAACAGGAAATATTCCAATATAGCTCACTTTTCAGCACCGCAATGTATCACAGCTTATTGCATCTCAACACACGTAGTGTGATATGTATCGTATAACAAGATTTGGCTACTGCCGATAAACAAGCCTAGTTAGTACACTGTAAAAAATACTTTGCTGCCTTAAAATTTTTTGTTGAATCGGCTCAGATTTACAAGTCATTTCAACAGAGATAAGTTGTCTAACTTTTAAAATATAGCTTAGAAAGGAAAAAACTCCCGCACACTATCATATACTTGCAATTAAAAAAAAAAAAATTATTCATAACAACGTTTCGGTCTCACGACCTTCATCAGGTGCGGGAGTTTTTTCCTATCTGATACGACCTAATTGTTGGTCTTTTTTCCTATGCACCTATTCACTACAGGTGTGCGATGGAGTTTGTTCATTAAAATATCGTTTAGAAAAGTCAACTTAATTTTGTAAGTTATAGCAACTCATCTCTAGTCAAGATAAATAATAGTAGTTGAAATGACTTGTAGATCCGAGTTGATTCGGCGGGAATTTTTGGGGCAGCAAAGTATTTTTTACAGTGTACAAAAGCCCCAATAGGTAGACGACCGGTGTATTGTTGTAAAACATGTATTTTACCGTTGACTGGAGGAGTGTGAATGTTTATAATCGCATCATTCTGACACACTGGGGTTGGTTCTCTCTTCTCGTGGGTATCGACTCTCATACCTGAATTAAAAACTGTAGAGATATAACAATTTATATTCTAGTCTTATGTTTAAGAACAAATGGACAATTAAACATAAAATATGCACTTACAATGCCTTAAAGTCACTGTAAACAGAATTATCAGAAGTATGAAAACAACTGCAGCCAGGAAACAAATGAATCCATACACCAAAGGATTAAGAACAGTACTGCAAACAATACAGAACAAAGATAGATTACGTAAGGATTAGTTGACGACGGGCCATTGAGTTGTAAGAAAATGGTGCACACCCAAGGTGCAATGATGCACGATGCAAAGCGGAGTGCCGTTGCACCGCGGGTGTGCATTGTTTTCAAATAGTTCAGGGGACCGGAGTCAATTATTTCTCTTATACCACGGTTACCACAAACATTGCTCTGGTGCCTATTTTTAAGACATTTGACAAGTTAGGTGTGCGGTTATCAGAAATTAATGCATACCCACGGAACATTTCTCAGCCAATCAGAATACAGCATTCAACAGACCCATGGTATAATAAAATGATAACAGAAATAAATTATGTAGTGGAGACAAACAGTTTGCTACTTATTTATTTTACAAAGGTAGAGATTCAATGATAGAAATATTCATTATGGAAACTTTTTTAAATATTGACATAATTGCTCTTTCTTCTGCATATTGAAACTTTTCAAGTATCTTCACTTAGTGTAGTTCATTTCTCATGCACATTATTTCATGAATATAGACATGAATATAATTAACAGTAATTGCAATGTTAATGCATTTCTCTGTTTTGTAAAGCATTGGCAGAATTATTAGTACCAAATTTCCTTGTGTGAAGTCTTTGTTGAATCTGCAAAAAGTCAAAAAGTCGATTTGCATTAAAACAAATTGATGCAGTTTAATCGTCTATTTAATATACACTCTAAAAAACAAACGGTGCTATATAGCACCAAAACAGTTGCTTTGGATCGTAACGATAGAAGAACCATTTTAGTGCCATATAGCACCGGTGAAGAACCAGTGAAGCACCAGTGAAGCACCAGTGAAGCACCTGTGTAGAACCATATAGTGCTATGTAGAACCATATGTGGTGCTATATGGCCCCTGTATGGTTCTACACTGGTGCTTCGCTGGTGCTTCACTGGTGCTTCACTGGTTCTTCACCGGTGCTGTGTGGCACTAAAATGGTTCTTCTATCGTTACGATCCAAAGCGGCTGTTTTGGTGCTGTATAGCACCGTTTGTTTTTTTAGAGTGTATTATTTTTCAAACAATGTATTAAAAGGATTTAAATTTGCATGTAAGCTCCTTATAACAAAGCAGACTGTACAGTATATCAACACTCAAAATCCTTTTTCATTTAAAGCATCAATATTGTGATATATCTCATAACATCTGTTGATTTTGACATCATACAAAAACATCTGAGTTATTATTTTCTGTTCCACTTACTGATGTTATATTACCAGACCTGTCGATGATGACATTAACACTGGCTTTCTAAAGTTAGATAGGCACTTTGATCTGCCCATGTCTCACCGTTTTTATTGGAGCTCCTTGCCGTGCAGTTATTTTCGGATGTTACTAGAAAAATAATATAACAGTTTTACAGCAGTTTTCCTTTTCTTTAAATTACATTTGTAAACAAATTGATATTTATTTGAACATATTTATTTTTTGTACAACTGTACTAAGATCATGCACTGTAAAAAATATGTTTCATGTGCAAACATTAAATTTACTTGTTGAGTAGGGTTTAAGAAATATCATTTAATATGTTTGAGTAGATGTGACCACATTACCAGATTAGTAATATTTTTTTATAAAATACTCTTCAAAAATAAAGCTTTCTAATAGGTTTGTCTGCATGAAAAATCTTCAAAATCCACAGAAACTGTCGTTTCTCTTGGTTCTTTGTGGTAGATAAAGGTTCAACAAAATGAAAAGTTTGTAAAGAAATGGTTCTTTTGAGAATCTTTGATTTAAAGGTACTTTATGTAGCCAAAAATTATTATTTTCGGCATCGTTTTATAGCACTTTCATTTTGAGGAGTTTAGAAATATACCTTTCAAGTAACAATTTGTATAGAAATAGTACTTTATACATTTAATAAATTATCTTAACAATATGATATTATATTACTCATAAATATATACATTGTGAATATTTGTTAACAAAAAAAGGTGTGTAATGTGTCTTACCTTCCAGCATGTGTAAAACGATAATAATGAGGACAGGTTGTATAATCCACATGATTTTGCAAGCACACATATTTTTTTGACACTTTTTAAATCTCTTGTTACACTGATCTTAAATATATTTTTCTTATCAAGTGCAAATCAAACCTCCCTTAAAGCACGACCACGGAAGTGCTCAGTGATTACCATCAGTTGAAAGTTGTGGGGTTTCGTCACTTTTCAAAGATGCAAAAACATCTAAAGCACCATCTATAGCAATGCAAACCTGCTGATTGGCAAGAATATTTTCAGTGTTTTCTTTTATAAAATATTTAAGCTATATCATATATATTCTCCCTCGCTAACAGTATAAGATATTGAACATATTATAAGTTATCATCTGTAGTGATGACTTGCTTAATTTATCTGCGGTTGTGCAACATTTGACAAAACATATGTAAAACCGAAACGAATCAGAAAGCACGTGCTATGGCATAAAAGTCTTAAACAAAACAAGTCCTAAATGCTTCCAAATTTTATACATGAAATATTACAATAGGTCAGCTTGTTTATTTTTTTTATAATCTGCAAGACGTGTCCATTACATTTTTATTATTATAATTACAGTTTACAAAAAATGTAAAATCCTACTGTATACAATATGTCAATTAAATAAATGGTACCTAAAGTACAATACATAAAAGAAATGTCTATATTATGTAAATCCTTAAAGAATCAACACTATACATTGCTAAACAGACACATGTATCACTTTACAGGCATCTTCTGATTAAATTCTGCAAGCATGTTCTGTTCCCTCTTTCCATAGCGAAGGCCGAATGAGTTGAGATTGTAGTAGGCCAGATTTTGCCTCCTCTTAGTGTAAGGTCTTTCTGGAGACCACCACCATTTGCTCTGGTGAGGACCTGTGCCTAACACTGGATTGGTTACACCCATGTACATGTGTGCTGAGAGTTTGGGAGGCCGATGTCCGGCAGTGGATCGAACATCGGTTTCCCTGAGACCTCGCAATGCTGCAGTAGGTTCATCTGGAGATAAAAAACAAGCTGTATGAGACTTGATTTGAAAGCGACATTAATCCATTATAGTTATATAATACACTATAATTCATTTTATAATACAAAAAATGATTATTATAAATCAATACCAACATATCTTATACACTGTAAAACCTAAAAGTTAACTCAACTTAAACCATTTAAATAAACCGGTTGCTTAGTTTTAAAAGGCATACATTTAAGTACTGTGAACTCAAACAAATTGAGTAATATGCAGCTATGCACTTATATTTAAGTTCACACTACTTACATATAAGTGCATAATTGCACATGACTCAAGTTCACAGTATTCAAATTTATATGTTTTAAAACTTAAATGGCCTAATGCAACCGGTTTACTTAAATGGTTTGATTTAAGTTAACTGTTAGGTTTTACAGTACTGTACTGTATGTCTTATCATTTCAAATAACAACACAAATAACCTTAAAAAATACCTTTCAAGTAGTACTGAAAAGGGCCTGATAGGTATGTTTCTCCAATCCCGACTGACAACATTAAAATGATGAACAGCTTCATTTCTGATATGTTTTAAACCTAAATCAGTTTCTGCGGAAATTAAAAATAACACGTATAATCAGAAGACAGTAACTGGTGCAATGTGATTATTTTCATACAGGATCCATGATGAGATAACACATTTCTGTATCTAGCGTTTCCTGTTCACAAGCTCAGGCACACACACACATACGCAAATCCTAACAAATAAAATATTTACACACAGACACACACACACTAGACTTCAAAGAGACCATCAAAAGAATCACATGTAAGCTTTTCACCCAACACCTACTGTACGTGTGCTGTAGTCTGTTCATCAGTAACCAACTTATAAAATAATGCATTTTCTAACTGAAAATAAGGCCGTTTTAGGCCAACCAGCACACAATGTACAGTTATCAATTCATTACAAAATAAGACAAACTATAATGTATTCCTTTCTTGGATTACCCGATTTTCCACCATGCAAAAAAAAAAAAGGAAAAAATATGCACTCTTAAAATAAATGTGCACCAATAACACAAAAGAAATAAATTCCAGAGAGGAAACCTAAGAGTCATTTTACTTCCACTAGAACATTTATAAAGAATCTTGAAAAGACAGAGTTGTTACCTGACATCTTTGTAGAAGTTATAATCAGGATACAAAGAGCATGCCATGGTAAGAGTACAAAACTAAATCCTTACCTTTATTAACAAACACAGGTATGGATGCAGAAGAGGAAACTGTGGTTCATCCAACCTTCAGGCACAGTTCACGTTACTTATACAATAACATTATCTGCGTCATAGGTCCCTCAGCGGGCCGTAGACCTCCATCACCCTCCCTTCATTCCCTCTGATCTTGTCTTTATGCCCCTTTGTGGATCAAGCACACAAGAACATTCCACAACCACAAAGCCTTTATTTGTTTGAACTCAATACAATTTATTCATTTACTATTTTCGGACAGGCCATTGAGGTTTTAAGGGAGCAGACTGATGAGAAAGAAATTAGATGATTTTAAATCGTAAATGTCTATTTATAAATGGGCTAAGAGCAGGTCAACAGGGTGCACACGATCACAGGACTTTAACTTGCATTGATCTTGAGAAGAAAATATTCTCAAAAGAACCAGGCAGGAAGTACAGATTTGCGCATGCCTCACACATACAGTACACAGACGTGTGAAAACAATATCCTGATACAGTACTGAGGAACATATTTATTATTTAAATAGACAAGAATGTTTTGTGTTATTTGTAATGTAAAATATTGAATATGATAAATAAAAATGTGCAGTATTGAACATGATGTTGTTTATTCAACATAAGATATTAGCAAAAATATATAATCTACAAAGGATGCACACTATAAAGGATGCATACTTCATATAATGCAAAATTGAAAGATTTTAATGTTGCATAAACAAACTATGAGGTTATTTTTGGAGGACAGTCTCACTGCCACATACAACAATGCAAGTCAGAATTTCTCTGATTTAACATCTATATTCTCTTTTGAAAGGCCATCACTTGAACTCGATTACCATGTGTCAAGCATGTCAAGTCAGTTATGGATGTCCAAGGGTTAGATTTAGAGTGATTGTTAGTGAAGAAGTCCTCCTTAAAAGAATAACGATAACTGATCCAACAGATTTACTGATCTGGAGAGTCTACCCCTGGGTGAGAACATTTTTTGATTTATTTCCCCATGGGTCCTCACAATTGACATCAAACAGGTCCATAAAAGAGGAAAAATTATGTATACTAAAAACGCTTAGGATGCACACTACAAATGATGCATACTTTATAGGATGCATATTTCAAAGGGTGCACACTATAAAGGATACACACTACATAGGCTGCACACTACAAAGGATTTTGAGGCTTCATAAAGCAGTGTTTTGAAATCGCCCATCACAAGCCATTGCGGAGAAAGTATGGGAAAATGAAGCCTTGAATGAAGCACAGAGCTTCCCCTGACTGTTTTGAACTAAAACCCCATTCACACAGACCTTTGGCCCCAGAAAATACCCTTAAAATTGCCAGACAAGCTTCTATGTGAACGCAAACACGTCCCGTAAATTTTCTGGGATCATTGCTGGAAAGATGATCTGAGATAAATGGAAAACCCTCTGTGTGAACAAGAAGCCAAAACAATGCCGTAATGGGCCTGTCGTAGTAACAAAAGTTATGGTTCAGCTCCTTAAAATGAGAGATTTGCATGAATATCAACATTCGCGATGAATAAATGGCGCAAACTAGGCTGAAGCAGTTATCAGGAAATGATAAATGAGACACATAAACAATGACGCGCGTGCCGTAAAGAGAAATAATGAATGATATGCAAACTTTAGACGCTGCATGCATAGGAGATAGTGCAGGACTTTAAACAGGTCACGTGTCTTTCCGGGACCTTGCAGATGCCGGCAAATCATTGGCAGTGTAAATGAACCAAAAATCAAACAATCCCGAAAAAATACAGGATGCATTTTCCGTGTATTTTCTGGAATGTCTGTGTGAAAAGGGCTTAGGATTTAAAGCTTTGAGATAGTAGAAAGCAGCGCCATCTGTTGATTAATAAAACATGTAGCAGTTGTTTCTGGAAGACGCACCATCGACTCGAACGAAGCAATCAAATGAAATTCAGATTAATTTTAAGGTTGTGTCTACAAATAAAGCTTAAACAGCGTGTGAATGGTTAATATAAGACATTAATTTACCCATTCAAGTGTGGCAATAAGTTCCAGTATGAGTTAATATTCATACGATTTGATACTGTATTGTACACAATCATGTTCACACGCACATAATAACACATGGCACACAAGTAAAAAATATTCAATACTATATATACATTATTATGTGCCACTAATTTTTTTTTAGGCAAAGAACTCATAAGGTTTGAACATGACACGCAAACTGTGAAGCTTCGTTTGTCATTGTCATGTAATTTTAACGTTAACAACACAAGCTTTGAATCGAGGAGTCATGACATGCCCATTTCTGCTCGAAAACAAGCTCCGAAGCCTCGGTTCAAATGTAACCTCACTAGGAAGAGGCTTATATGTCACGCTATACCACTTCTTGCTTAATAGAGTATTTAACTGTTAATGCTTCACTGTTTTAAAATTAACTGATTCACACTGGTTGTGAATACAAAGGTTACACACTACAAAGTGTGCATGTTTGTAGTATTCATCCTTTGTAGTATGCATCCTTTATTGTGTGCATCCATTGTAGTGTGCATTTTGGCTTAATACGTCAAAAACCTTCAATTCTGCATCCTTTATAGTGTGCATCCTTTGTAGTATTCATCCTCTTAAGTATGCATCCTCCAAAGTACGCATCCATTTTAAGCAGTTTGTCCACTTCCATTGATAATAATCAGTAAATCAGTAATAAACTGTTATCAAATAAGAATTTTTCTTTGTACAGTAGTTCACATGAATATAAATAGGATTTTTTATAACAATGTTTTTCTTTTAACTTTTTGAATGAAATAATTGTAGTGGAATGTAATAAATCCACGTGCGGTAAACATTCATTGACATAAAAGCTTTTCACAAGCTATTTATTGTCATGCTTGATTTATACACACACTGCTAGCATGTGGTTTGATTTAGAAGTTGAAATGCCTTTTTTTCCTAACAGACGCTAAAGTTAATTTTCACACGGGTAAGTCTTATTTAGTGGCACAGCAACAGAAGATTATTTTTGTATTGCTCACATTCAGCTTATAATTGATTTTTACCTTTGATGTTTCTCTGCTTTGTGGAGCACAGGACATGACAGTGCAAGAAAGATTGTTTTTAATCAATTGTAACTTTTTCATTATTAAAAAATATTTTCATTATATAATCAAATATTCAAGTATTCTGTCACAGCCTTGTTAAGTCAATACTTATGGTTTTCAGGAATAGCTTTTTTGGCACACTTAAAGAGGTTTGGTGTGTGAAATGTGGTGGTCTGGTTAAAGACCAGCGCTCTCGTAATCTCAACAGATGCAAGATCACATTCTCTGTGACAGTCAAAACAACAAAAATCCTTTTTGAATTGGTGTGGCCAGTACATTACAGTTCTTTTTACACTATAAAGCTCATTTGTTTTAAGCATAATTGCTGTTATTATTGACGTTATTGCAGCCATGTAATGCTAATAAGCCAATACCATCTAATTAAGTAAGACAACTGTATGCAATGTTAACAATGCAGTGTGATATACTGTTGTTGGAAATGTTGTGAACCGTTTTACTGTCATCAGTAACATTTCATCATTTCAAATAATTTATCGATGAATATTTTCAGTGAAACTTTACAGGTTGTTTATAATCCATTAGTTAATATGAACTAACAATGGACAATACTTCTACAGCATTGAATATACTTTTACTAATAATGCATTTTTTTAAGTTATCACTGTTAACATTATAATGCACAATGAACTAAGAAGAACAATTGTACTGGCACTAACACTGACATTAACAAAGATAAATCAACACTGAAAAGCTATTGGTCATTGTTAGTTCATGTAATGCATTTACTAATGTTAACAAATATATTGTTGTAATGAGTATGTTTTCTTTAACAACATGAACAATGAATGTGAAAAGGGTTAGTCGAACATTTGGTTTCATAAAAACTTCTAAATAACTTGATAACTTCAGTGTGTCATTCCTTTGCCATTTCCTTTCCCAGCACAAACAGATGACACATCTTTGAAATGTCATTCTTGATGCCAAAAGGTTTTGTAAGGTACAACCGCTTCTCATGCTTCTAGTCTATAAATATTATTTTTATTATAATCATATGTTAGCGTGGAGAAGCAATATGACTCCAAGGAACTTGAGACAGGAATGACATTAAAACAAGCAAACAAACAGATATTGGATGATTTTTATTGTAAATGTGTAATGGCAAACATATTGTTTATGTCGATTCTTGTTAAGCACAGACCATTTTACCATTCAGATTGTTTGGACTGCACAAAATGCATTTATACTTAAGACTTATTTTATTCATATTTGCCGAGCAAAATATTTTATATTATTCATTTGCCAGATTCTTTTATCCAAAGCAATTTACAAATGAGACATATTCATACATATTTGTATTCAACATATTGTCTTATTTCTTTTAAGCTTTTTTTACAAAATAAACTTTCACTCTTGTCTGTCTTTTTTTTAAAGGTTATTAATATTTCCAATATTTTCATTTTAGCTGTGCAAAGGAAACAAGAATAAGACAAGGGTTTGTGCAAGGATGCATAAAAATATGTTCATATTACAAATATGACAAGGCCTGCTTACCAAATCCTGATTTTTGGAAATATTTTAAGCAATGAAAGGTTTCTCCAATACAACTTCATGCAAACTGAAACTTTGCATGTCAATGTATGTCTTGAATAAATAGTCAAATCCATAGCTTCTGGTTTTATGTTTCTAGTCCTTTTCCGTCTGAGCTGTTTAAATGACAACACCTTGTTTTGATTTATTTCAAAGAGCCATCTTGGGACATTTACTTTCAGTTGTCTGTTAAACAGCACAGTTCAAAGCAGAAGTCCACCACACACCAATGTAATTATGAGTACACAGCTGAAAGAGATGAATGTACCGCTGCTTTTTGTCATGGCAGAGTTCATCTGTGCTCCTCTATCTTGATCATCTTTAGCAGTGTGGATCTCCTGGTAGTCTTCCTGGGATCTGCTGTCTGTGAAAAGCAAAACTGGGCTTTGAAATAATGTGCGCCATGCAAATAGCCAATAATAATTGTATATTTTGATTAGAGACTTATAAAATTACCTTGGCTGAGTTTTGTCTCACGGATGGTTTTTATGATGTTTTTGTGCTCTTTTATTGGTGTTTGGGTTTGTATTTGAACATTTTCATGAGGACTGTTTGGATGACCAAGTTGTTCAACCAGCTCGGTCAAATGTTCTGACAAATGCACGTCTGTTTTCAAAGAAGGCAGACCTGTGCTTGTTACTGGTACCATGTGTTTGCTCATTCGAAGCATTTGAAAGGGTTTATCTTTTGCAACAGGAGGGATTCCTGTCTCCACGGTCTTTAAAACATCTGTGGGGTCAGATGTTGTAGAGAGCCATGTCTGGAGCAATTTGTTATGGGAATTAGATGATCCTTCTTGGCTTTTGGAATGTAAAGACCTCTTGGCAAGTAAAAGAGCAGTACTTCTCTGAATGCTGTCTCCTGTGTCTTGTTGATATGGGCCATGTGGGGTTGATTGCATTATAAAATCAGTTGTACCAGGAAGGAAATCAGGTAATTCCTTTATAGTTAATAAAGAAGGGGAAACACTTGGTGACGGCGTATACTCCATCTCTGAATCTGAGCTTTTATCCATTAAAACTGAAGAGCTACCGATGGGGAAGTTGTTTAAAGCTTCTTTTATTGGTGTCATTGTAGTAGATATCCATTGAGATGGGTTTGATTTTGATCCTTGTTGTTTAATATCAGACTTCGGTTGTTCAGATCTCCCGTCCACATGTGAAAAGGACAGTCTTTGTGGAATTGGAGTAGATTTTAGGTAAATATTCCACTGGTTTGTGGGCAGTGATGTCTTAGTTGTTCCAGTACTTGATGCTGGGCAAGTGCATGGACATTGTGAGACACCTGTAGGAATAACAGATAAAATTCAAATATATTCTGATAAAACACAGGGAAAGATTAGCTTAGGGGGAAATAGTCTATTGCTATTTATTACACGGCTCGTAGGAATGCTTGATGATTGGCCAGTTGTGACCTTTGCTGGTTGGTTATTCCCAGATAACAACCACTCAAAACTAATAACACACCGTAACCCAGATGCTGCAGTTACAGTTTAATATTACACAATATTTAAATGTAAATGTGTTTTTTTAAATAACATATAAGACAATATATTTACAAAAGATTAAAGCAAATAGTGTGTTTGTGACATTTAATCATCTTGTCTTATCTTAAAACTGAAAATGAATGGGTTTTCCCAACCCAATCTCAAAGTAATTCATGTTATAGTCACGATATATTTGATTTATGTATTCGTGCTATTGACACAATCAACTGGAGCACGAATGTCTTTTTTGTGTCACCCAGCACGAATTTCTATAAACAGTTTTTCATGTCTGTGGGACGACTTTCCTTATCGTGTCATTTTATCAGTGGCAGCTCTTGACTGCGCTAATTCAAAATAAGTGTTCGGAGTGTCATGTGTGTTGCTTGCGTTTTCAAAATATGTGTTTGTTGCGTAATGTAAACCATGTGCATCCAGCCCAGTCTCACGAAATTTCGTTATATAGTCACGTAACTTTTTGATTATTTTTTCGTGATATTATCACGAATTTCCGTGTTTTTCCGTGATCGTATAACGAATTCCTGTTTTCGTGTGATTATCACGTATTGGTTACTCAACTGTTTTGTCCTATTTTCTTAACATTGTCACTTCGGTTTAGGATTAGATTTGGTGCTTGCATTAGAATGTCACTTTATATATTGGTTTATACAATTTGTCCTATTTTCTTAACATTGTCGCTTCGGTTTAGGGTTAGATTTACATAAAATGACATACCCAAACCCAACTCTAACCCTAACGGCAGGCGACATATAAAAAAATAAATCAGAAAAATAGTATAAACCAATATATAAAGTGACATTCTAATGCAAGCACCAAATCTAACCCTAAACCGAAGTGACAAAGCAGTTGAGTAACCAATACGTGATAATCACACGAAAACAGTCACACGAAAACAGGAATTCGTTATACAATCACAAAAAAACAAGGAGATTTGTAATAATATCACGAAAAAAAAATCAAAAATTTACGAAAACTCGTGAGACTGGGTAGGTGCATCACATGTTTTGTCCAGGTGGGTGCCTACTGCACACGCGTCAAAACCGTTTATGATAAAAGAGACGCTCACGTTCACAAAATACAGGCAAAACACTCCCTTAACAGTAAACACTAATTGTGCATGAGATTATGCGAGTATCTGGCAAACACGAGTGTTTCTTTTGTCATAAACCCATAGACGCGTCTGCGGCGGGCACTTGTTTTGACAAGACACGAGATGCACATAGGATCACGAGATGCACATAGGATCACGAGATGCGCAGAACACATATTTTGAAAAATGGAACCACACACATGACGGTCTACATACATGTTGTGACGAACTTCGCATCGAGCGCCCTCGAAAAAAGAAGTCACCGGCCCTCACTGCATTTTCTATTTTTAGGGTTTCGAGCACGAAGTGCTGAAAACCTATTGTATTTGTCTGTTTTATTAGGGGTTCAAGCCCGAAGGGCTGAAACCCTATTGTATTTGTATGGATTTTTATTCTTCTATTTATTATTTTTCTTCTGCCGTAAAACGGATCGTGCAGACCAAACCGTAAGGCCTAGAGACTTGAGACTTGGCCAAATGGTAGGTCTCATTCGTGCGCGAAGTTGACAGAGTGTCACCCCAATCGGCCTATGGGGGGCGCTATAGCGATGGCAAACGCGTTGATGCTCATAACTTCCACAATTCTTGTCCTAATGTCAAGTGTCTTATATCCCTGGATTCCTTGCGTCAAGACGAACAAAATGTATATCTCCGATTTCATTTCCGTCATTAAAAATTTTCCGCTATTTTCGATTTTGTCGAAAAAAATAAAAACAAACTAGTCCTAGGTTTTTTGTCCGATCGGAACCGTTCCAGTGCTGTAATATTCCTTGGAGTGTGAATATAAAAAGTTATCAAAAAAAGTTGAACTTTATACTTGTCGTCGTCAAGCCACGCCCAAACGCCCCCAATGGGCGGAGCTTCTTGGACTTAAATGACTATAACTTGGGACTGGAAAGAGGTATCGAAACCAAATTTGGTACACATATACAGCGGACTATTCTGGGGTCACGTGAAAAAAATTGCATCGCTTGACCACTAGTTGGCGCTATAACACCACCTCAACTTTGAAGGGCTGTAACCAGAGAAATATGGAACCGATCAACTTAAGATTTGGCACCGGTGCTCCTGGTCTAGGGTACTATCTATGTCTAAAAGGAATTTCGCGTAGCTAAAAGAACATGGCCGCCATCGGCCAATCAAGAAAAATCAGCTATTAGACAGGGTTAACAGAGGCCGATCAAAACGAAACGCGTTGGGCCTGTTTGTCTCTTGGCCATGAAGGTCTGTGCAGAGTATGAAAAAATTCGGCCTCCGGCAGGCGCTATCGCGTTTTTTCAGTGTTTAAGTGATTGTGTATTATGCAGTGTTTCAGATATCAACAAGATCTTCATATCATTTAATAGAGGTACTTATAATGAACAACTTTCCCTCAAGAAGCATTTGTCTCAGTTGAATCGTTTGTTAGATATTCATCATTTTCTTTTAAACCTACTTTTGCGAACTAGTCCTAGGTTTTTTGACCAATCTGAACCAATCCAGTGCTGGAATATTCCTTAGACACTGAATATCAATAATTTTAAAAAAAAAGTTGAACTTTGCACTTTTCGTCGCAACACCACGGTTAAAAGTACGAACAGGCGGTGCAACAAATACTTAAATGGCTATCATTTATGATAAGAATCAGATATCAACACGAAACTTGGTACACATATGTATAGACCTAGGCCGAGGTCACATGCAAAAAATTGCAGAGATTGTCCACTAGGTGGCGCTATAACCTAAGAACAAAAACGATGACTATAGCATATGTATACCACACATAAATATTTGTCTGACCTACTTGTTATTTTGCACTTAACATCTGCTTTCAGATTCTTATAAAGGTCTATTAGGATAATTACATATCTTAGAAAACATGAGACTAACAGCCAGCCAGCATTAACCATGTACGAGTCCAGTGTAATGGTGTGTGATTACAACTAAACTGATGGGCCTGTTTGTCTTATGTTCTCAAGTGTCTGTGAGGATTTTGGCTCATCATTCCGGAAATATTTACATCTAGAACAACGGGTGTTACGTTAACTGTCCCCTAGATCAGTGGTTCTCAATGTTATTCCTTTGTATATTGTTGTATGTGAGTATTAAGTCTTATTGTCCAACATTGCGATTTCTGCTTGCTTTTATAAATGTGTGTGTGTGTGTGTGTGTGTGTGTGTGTGTGTGTGTGTGTGTGTGTGTGTGTGTGTGTGTGTGTGTGTGTGTGTGTGTGTGTGTGTGTGTGTGTTTTAGGCCATATACACATGCTGGTTGTATCAGGGCTACAACAACTTAGGATGCCCAAAAAGAGGGCTAAACAATTAGCAACGTACTGTGCCTTGTCTGCCACCATATATGGTAAAGTCGATGCCATTTATATTCATAGCAACTGCAAAAAATGGCAGAGATTGTCCACTAGGTGGTGCTATAACATGAGAACAATGAACAATGTCTATAGCATATGTATATGATATATAAGTATTGGTCTGACGTAATTGTTATTTGCATATAAAATCTACTTTCAGGTTCATCTTTCTGACAAATGTGTGTGAAGTAAAAGTTCTCTAGATCAGTGGTTCTCAACACACCTGCTTCAAATAATTAGCACAATAGTAAAGATCTCTATGAACTAAACTGATTATGTCAGATGAGAGAAACATTCAAAATGTGCAGAGCAGTGGTCCACTAGAAATGGAGTAGAGAAACACTGCTCTAGATGTTTATGTTTATATGAAAAAAACTATTTTGTTAACTAATACTTGGTTTTTCACTCAACAACAGTAAAGACAATGCAGTACAATTTCCTGTAGTCTGTGAGACAATATAAATGCCAAATTGTGATCACCAATTGTAAGTCTTATTCCTTTAGTTGTTTAAGTTTGAATTACAAAAACAACTTTTCAAAATTACTCCTAGGGTTTTCAGTCAACAACAATAAAATCAGTATAGTACATTTTTTCTGTCCTTTGTGTGTAAAGATATATCAAATACAAAATGTAATGAATTTTAATACCTGCTGTTGTATGCAAAGATTTCATGTGATGTCACACAGTGGTGTAGGTGTCATTTGTACGACTGAATTGCAGCACGCATGTTTATAGGAAATCATAAAGATATGGATTAAAGTTTTCCATTTTACCCAAAACTCTGAGCATCATCAGAAATGAATTGCTGCTATCAAGAGGATATATGTCAGTAGCATTAGTATTCTATTCTACCTTCCATGACATAAACGTGTCCTGACATGATGTATAATATAGTTACATTTTTATACGTTCTTTTTAAAATATTGCACCCAAAACTTCATGTAATAATGCAATTGGTTATTATTCACATACATGACCTGCTAGAACCCAACTAAATAGTTGCACTTTATGAAAGTGAACACAGTCAAATGCTCACCAGCAAATATGCTGCAAATCTTCTAAATGACATGACATTTGTTATTGACACAATTTGATATTGAAAACATATCTGGATAAGTTATTTATTGGCCCACCCTAAAATCACATGCCAATGATTGCAGAGCTATACCACTATTTGACAATTTAACATGACAGCCTAAAAATGTTTCTATTAAAATATGTAACATTGCTTTATTGTTTCCAAATCCAAAAATCAGTATTCTCTTATATACTCTCTGTGTGAAACACAGACCCTCATTAATATACTTAAGAGCATGCTTATTAGGATTTGAATTAAAAATGTGTCTATCTTTTTTCCTTTACAATATTCACTACTAATTTTATGTTAAATTAATTGTAAAATTATTATTTATTATTCAAAAATGTATACCCAATAAAATTGTGTTCACGTTTCATCAATGGATACATGATTTAACTTTATGAAGTCATTTATTATTATGTTAAATAAACATTTCATCAATCATTCTTACGGTATCTGTTTTTACAGTCAAGCGACATTCTGACAAAGGCGAAACATTTAAATAGGTTGATGAACTCTTGAAGGACATCAAGTATATGGAGATTGTTCATTTATTTCAAAGTCTTATTTCCTAACTCTGCCATTTCTGCTTCTGTGTGTAAATGCATGTATGTGTGTTAGCTTATTCTAAATCATTGCTGTGTTATAGGTTAGCCCTGTGAGACTTATATCTCTATATTAGAACATCATAGAGAAATTGTGGTGGGCTGTTTTGTCTCATGTTAACAATTTTTGAAACATTTTGTGTGGCAAATCTTGCAACGGCATGCACCACATCATTTTCTCTTTTACCTAATTTACCTAATTGGTAACATGTTAGTATTTCATATTCTAAGTATATTTGATAACAATGCAGCAAATCTAAACAGGCATTCCCTTAAAGGTCTTAAAGGGTCATATTATGAGTTTTTTAAAGATGTAAAATGAATCGTTGGTGTCCCCAGAGTGTGTATGTGAAGTGTTAGCTGAAAATACTCCACAGCTAATTTATTATAGCATGTTAAAATTGACACTTTGTAGGCCTGAGCAAAAGTGTGCCGTTTTTGGGTGTTTCATTTAAAATGCAAATGAGCGGATGAAATGCAAACACTGATCACAATGATGGTGGTTTGTTGTAATTGAAACTCAATTGTGCTCTCGATTATTTTATTTTTTATCTTTTTCATGTTTTCTAGGTTGATATAAGCACTGGGGATGCAATTATAGCACTTACACATGGAAAAAGTCAGATTTTCACGCTATGACCCCTTTAAGGTCCCAGATCGCTTGAACCCCGCTAATCGCTGCTTGCAGCTATATTTAGGGTTTCGAGCACGAAGTGCTTAAAACCTATTGTATTTGTCTGTTTTATTAGGGTTTCGAGCACGAAGTGCTGAAAACCTATTGTTTTTGTCTGTTTTATTATTATTATTTTTCCGCCTTAAAACTCATCGCCCAGCCCAAACCGTAAGTCGTAGAAACTTGCCACTTGGTCAACTGGTTGTATATTAGCAGGCTACTCAGATACAGTGAATCAGCCAAATCGGCCCATAGGTGGCGCTATAGCAATGCCCGACGCGTTGGGCATCATAACTCCTAAACCGGACATCAGACACTCAAGTGTTTGGTATCATTGTAATCCCTGGCTCAAAACTTAAAAAATGTATATCTCCGATTTCATTTCTGGTATGCAAATTTTTTCGCTAATTTGCATAATATGCATTTCAAGCCAAAATGAACTAGTCCTAGGTTTTTCGCCCGATCGGAATCGTTCCAATGCAGGAGAAATCTGTGGAGTGAGTAGGTAAATAATTATCGAACAGAATTTGAAATTCCGCTTCAGGGTCACTAGGGGGCGCCAAAACCTAATACAGGAAGTAGCCTATCGTCACTGAAATGGCTATAACTCGTGAACGGTTTGAGATATCTTAACGAGGTTTGGTACACATATGTACCAGCTCACTCCGTGATCACAGTAAAAAAGATGCGGATTTTGGCCACTATGTGGCGCTGTAACAGGCTTGAGACCAGGAATGGCTATAACTACACAACCGTTAGCCCGATACACCTAATATTTTGTATGGTATGTCTTTGTGCAATGTACCATGAGGGTCTAGAAGGACATTGGTGTATCTTCAAAAACATGGCCGTCGTCGGCTACTGAAGGTTGAGGACTGATTTGACAGGGTTAACAAAGGTCGATCGGAACGAAACGAACTGTGCTTCTTCGTGTACTGCTCCTGAAGGCCTGTAAGAATTTTGGTGTCATTTGGCCACTAGGGGGCGTAATACCGTATTTCGGTGCCTGTATAACATGACGTTTGACGTACACAAACAAACATGACATCATATGATAGATCGGCTCATGACGAAAAACTTTTCCTCTGGAAGCGTTGCTGTCTATCAAATGGTTTGTGAGTTATTGGCGATAACGTTCAAACCTACTTTTGCGAACTAGTCCCTGGTTTTTCGCCCGATCTTAACCTAACCAAGGTTGATTGATTCTGTGGAGTGTGACTATAAATAATTATCAAAAAAAAATTGAAATTTACATTCAATCACGCAAGGAGTGGCCAAAAACCGAACTGGGCGGAGCTTAAAACATTTAAACGGCCATAACTCGAGAGTCGTTTGAGATATCATCACGGGGCTTGAATCATATTTGTAGGCCATCGGTCTTAGGCCGTGATATAAAAAGCTCGCCGATCGGACACTAGATGGCGCTATAACGGGGAAAATGGCACTAAATACTGTGCTTACGCAATGGTTACAACTTTCACGCCTATAATTTTATCTGTGGTCAAGAGATTTTCATGGGAGTTGTTTTTTTTATCATCCTGAATTGTTTCCAAGTCCTACGATACCAAACATACCAGGTTTTGCCTTACGGTTAGTTCTGCACTGCAAAAACTGTGCTTACAAAACATGCGTGAATAACTCCGCGAGGGTTATTCCGATCGACTCGAAAACACCATAGGAAGAAATTTACTTTACCTTCTGAACAAAAAACTCTATTGGCGTTATGTTAAAATTTCCATCAGAAATGGCCGAAAATTGCAAAAAACGAAAAATTACATTCATTTTTTGTGTTTTCTAAACATAAATGGTTATAACTCCGCTATGAAATGACATTTTTTTTACCAGATTTGTTATGCTGATGTCTGAGCAGAGTCTGAGGCAATACAAAAAATTTTTTTTGCCTACACCACTAGTTGGCCTCATAATTGAACAAAACCTTTGACATTGAGTAAGCCAAATGGTCATACAATTGTTTCTTCACTAAACTAAAGTGAATAGCCGTGATACTAGCTACATGTAACACAGTCATGACCCGAGGTTGCATGCACGAGTTTGACATAGCGCCACCTAGTGGTTATTTGTTATTTTTACTTAAAAATACTGCAACCTTACATCTAAAATCATGAGTCATCATAGATTGTGCCTTTCATGGCTTTGAGTATAATCATTGGTGGATTGCAGTTCACTCCCTAGCAACCAATGAGAATACCCTAGCAACCATTTAGCAAGAGCTGTATCTCTGTATCAGAACATCTTAGAGACATGGGGTTCGGCTATTTTGACTCATTAACACTATTTTAACATTTTGTGACCCAAGTTTTGCCATTGCAAGCACCACAAACATTTCCTTCAGTGTTCTGTTTGTCAATGTTCCGTGAGAAGAGAGGGAGACATTTCACTGAATGATAGCACTTTTTTTGCTGACAACTATGAACAAGTGTGTCTGGTAGCTTACTTTTCATCATTTATTTTGAACAATGCAGCAAATCTACTCAGGCATGCCCTTAAAGGTCATAAGGTCCCAAATCGCTTGACCCCAAGCAAATGACTTCACATTAAGCAAGTGACATGTTTGTCCTATAGGTGCACGGGTGTTTAAGCATACATAGTCTGTATGAACTGTTTCAGACCATCTCTTTCGTTTTTGTGGATGCTGGATCAGCCTTGTCAACGACGTCTGACATCTTTAATGTGCTGTCCACTGTAGGTCTTTGCGGTCTCCTGCGCTGCTGTTTGTGTCGTATATGCACGCCCACAGCCTGTTTGAACCATTGATAACCATACTACGACTCAATGGCCTTTTAGTTAGCCATTTCTGAATTGTATGTTTCCGTATAAATCTGAATAACTAATTCTCGTTAACAAATTATCCTAATAACGTCACATTAAGGACATTACGTGTTTGTCTTATATGTGCACATGTGTGTAAGCATAAATAGTCTGTATGATCCGTTTTTGACCATCTCGTTCGTTTTTCTGGAGCGAGGTGGTCTATCATTCATTGTGTCTGTATTCGGGTGCAACTCCTCAGCCTGGTAATCGACGTCTGACGTTTTTGACGTGCTTTAATGCTCGAAACCCGGCAATTGCTGCTTGCAGCTATATTTATTATTATTATTATTATTTTTCCGCCATAAAACACGTCGCCCAGCACAAACCGTAAGTCGTAGAAACTTGCCACTTGGTCAACTGGTTGTATATCAGCTCGCTACTCAGATACAGTGAATCAGCCAAATCGGCCCATAGGTGGCGCTATAGCAATGCCCGACGCGTTGGGGCTCATTACTCTTAAACCGGACATCAGACACTCAAGTGTTTGGTATCATTGTAATCCCTGGCTCCAAACTTAAAAAATGTATATCTCCGATTTCATTTCTGGTATGCAAATTTTTCGCTAATTTGCATATTATACATTTCAAGCCAAAATGAACTAGTCCTAGGTTTTTCACCCGATCGGAACCATTCTAATGCAGGAGCAATCTGTGGAGTGAGTAGGTAAATAATTATCGAACAGATTTTGAAATTTCGCTTCAGGGTCACTAAGGGGCGCAAAAACTCCATACAGGAAGTAGCCTATCGTCAGTGAAATGGCTATAACTCGTGAACGGTTTGAGATATCTAAACGAGGTTCGGTACACATATGAACTAGCTCACTCCGGGGTCACAGTAAAAAAGATGCGGATTTTGGCCACTAGGTGGCGCTAAAACAGGCTTGAGCTCGGGAATGGCTATTACTACACAACCGTTAGCCTGATACACTTAATATTTGGTATGGTGTGTCTTTGTGCAATGTACCATGAGGTTCTGGAAGGACATTGGCGTATCTCCAAAAACATGGGCGTCATCGGCCAATGAAGGTTGAGGACCGATTTGACAGGGTTAACAAAGGTCGATCGGAACGAAACGCACTGTGCTTCTTTGTGTATTGCTCCTAAAGGTCTGTAAGAATTACGGTGTCATTTGGCCACTAGGGGGCGTAATACCATATTTCGGTGCGTGTATCACGTGACGTTTGAAATACACACACAAACATGACATCATATGATAGATCTGCCCCTGGTGAACAACTTTGCCTATTGAAGCGTTGCTGTCAATCAAACGGTTCGTGAGTTATTGGCGATAACCTTCAAAACCTACTTTTCCGAACTAGTCCTAGGTTTTTCGCCCGATCCGAACCTAACCAAGGCTGATTGATTCTGTGGAGTGTGAATATGAATAATTATCAAAAAAAAGTTGACATTTGTATTCAAACACGCAAGGAGTGGCCAAGAACCGAACTGGGCGGAGCTTAAAACATTTAAACGGCCATAACTCGAGAGGCGTTTGAAATATCATCACGGGGCTTGAATCATATGTGTAGGCCATCGGTCAAAGGTCGTGATATAAAAAGCTCGCCGATCAGACACTAGATGGCGCTATAACTGGGAAAATGGCACTAAATACTGTGATTATGCAATGGTTACAACTTTCATGCCTATAACTTTATCTGTGGTGAAGAGATTTTCATGGGAGTTGTTTTTTTAGCATCCTGAATTGTTTCCGAGTCCTACGATACCAATCATGCCAGATTTTGCCTTACCGTTAGTTCTGCACAGCAAATATAGCGCTTACAAAACACGCGCGAATAACTCTGCGAGGGTTATTCCGATCGACTCGAAACGACCATAGGAAGAAATTAACTTTACCTTCTGAACAAAAAACTCTATTGGTGTTATGTTAAAATTTCCATCAGAAATGGCCAAAAATTGCAAAAAACGAAAAATTATCTCCAAATTATATGTTTTTTACACATAAATGGTTATAACTCCGCAACGAAATGACATTTTTTACCAGATTTGATACGCTGATGTCTGAGCAGAGTCTGAGGCAATACAAAAAAAATGGTATGCCTGCACCACTAGTTGGCCTCATAATTGAACAAAACCTTTGACATTGAGTAAGCTCAATGGTCATACAACTGTTTCTTTACTAAACTAAAGTGAATAGCCGTGATACTAGCTAGATGTAACACATTCATGACCTGAGGTTGCATGCACAAGTCTGTCATAGCGCCACCTAGTGGTTATTTGTTTTTTCACTTAAAAATTCTGCAACCGTACATCTAAAATCATGAGTCATCATGGATTATGTCTTTCATGGCTTTGAGTATAATCATTGGTGGATTGCAATTCACTCCCTAGCAACCAATGAGAATACCCTAGCAACCATTTAACAAGAGCTGTATCTCTGTATCAGAACATTGTAGAGACATGGGGTTCGGCTCTTTTGACTTATTAACACTATTTTAACATTTTGTGACCCAAGTTTTGCCACTGCAAGCATCACAAACATTTCCTTCAGTGTTCTGTTTGTCAATGTTCCGTGAGAAGAGAGGGAGACATTTCACTGAATGATAACACCTTTTTTGCTGACAACTTTGAACACGTGTGTCTGGTAGCTGCGAATGACTTCACATTAAGGACGTGACATGTTTGTCTTATAGGCGCACGTGTGTTTAAGCATACATAGTCTGTGTGAACCGTTTCTGACCACCTCTTTTGTTTTTGTGGATGCTGGATCAGCCTGGTCGGCGATGTCTGACGTCTTTGACGTGCTTTAATGCTCGAAACCCGGTAAATGCTGCTTGCAGCTTTAATTAGGGTTTCGAGCACGAAGTGCTGAAAACCTATTGTATTTGTCTGTTTTATTATTATTATTTTTCCGCCTTAAAACGCATCGCCCAGCCCAAACCGTAAGTCGTAGAAACTTGCCACTTGGTCAACTGGTTGTATATTAGCAGGCTACTCAGATACAGTGAATCAGCCAAATCGGCCCATAGGTGGCGCTATAGCAATGCCCGACGCGTTGGGCATCATAACTCCTAAACCGGACATCAGACACTCAAGTGTTTGGTATCATTGTAATCCCTGGCTCAAAACTTAAAAAATGTATATCTCCGATTTCATTTCCGGTATGCAAATTTTTTCGCTAATTTGCATAATATGCATTTCAAGCCAAAATGAACTAGTCCTAGGTTTTTCGCCCGATCGGAATCGTTCCAATGCAGGAGAAATCTGTGGAGTGAGTAGGTAAATAATTATCGAACAGAATTTGAAATTCCGCTTCAGGGTCACTAGGGGGCACCAAAACTCCATACAGGAAGTAGCCTATCGTCACTGAAATGGCTATAACTCGTGAACGGTTTGAGATATCTTAACGAGGTTTGGTACACATATGTACCAGCTCACTCCGGGATCACAGTAAAAAAGATGCGGATTTTGGCCACTAGGTGGCGCTGTAACAGGCTTGAGATCGAGAATGGCTATTACTACACAACCGTTAGCCCGATACACTTAATATTTTGTATTGTATGTCTTTGTGCAATGTACCATGAGGGTCTAGAAGGACATTGGCGTATCTTCAACAACATGGCCGTCGTCGGCCAATGAAGGTTGAAGACTGATTTGACAGGGTTAACAAAGGTCGATCGGAACGAAACGCACTGTGCTTCTTCGTGTACTGCTCCTGAAGGCCTGTAAGAATTTTGGTGTCATTTGGCCACTAGGGGGCGTAATACCGTATTTCGGTGCCTGTATCACGTGACGTTTGACGTACACAAACAAACATGACATCATATGATAGATCGGCTCATGACAAAAAACTTTGCCTCTGGAAGCGTTGCTGTCAATCAAACGGTTTGTGAGTTATTGGCGATAACGTTCAAACATACTTTTGCGAACTAGTCCTTGGTTTTTCGCCCGATCTGAACCTAACCTAGGCTGATTGATTCTGTGGAGTGTGACTATAAATAATTATCGAAAAAAATTTGAAATTTACATTCAATCACGCAAGGAGTGGCCAAAAACCAAACTGGGCGGAGCTTAAAACATTAAAACGGCCATAACTCGAGAGTCGTTTGAGATATCATCACGGGGCTTGAATCATATTTGTAGGCCATCGGTCTAAGGCCGTGATATAAAAAGCTCGCCGATCGGACACTAGATGGCGCTATAACGGGGAAAATGGCACTAAATACTGTGATTATGCAATGGTTACAACTTTCACGCCTATAATTTTATCTGTGGTCAAGAGATTTTCATGGGAGTTGTTTTTTTATCATCCTGAATTGTTTCCAAGTCCTACCATACCAAACATACCAGGTTTTGCCTTACGGTTAGTTCTGCACTGCAAAAACTGTGCTTACAAAACATGCGTGAATAACTCCGCGAGGGTTATTCCGATCGACTCGAAAACACCATAGGAAGAAATTAACTTTACCTTCTGAACAAAAAACTCTATTGGCGTTATGTTAAAATTTCCATCAGAAATGGCCGAAAATTGCAAAAAACGAAAAAATTACATTCATTTTTTGTGTTTTCTACACATAAATGGTTATAACTCCGCTATGAAATGACATTTTTCTACCAGATTTGATATGCTGATGTCTGAGCAGAGTCTGAGGCAATACAAAGAAAATTGTTTGCCTACACCAGTAGTTGGCCTCATAATTGAACAAAACCTTTGACATTGAGTAAGCCTAATGGTCATACAATTGTCTCTTCACTAAACTAAAGTGAATAGCCGTGATACTAGCTACATGTAACACAGTCATGACCCGAGGTTACATGCACGAGTTGGACATAGCGCCACCTAGTGGTTATTTGTTATTTTCACTTAAAAATACTGCAACCTTACATCTAAAATCATGAGTCATCATAGATTGTGCCTTTCATGGCTTTGAGTATAATCATTGTTGGATTGCAGTTCACTCCCTAGCAACCAATGAGAATACCCTAGCGACCATTTAGCAAGAGCTGTATCTCAGTATCAGAACATCTTAGAGACATGGGGTTCGGCTATGACGACAACTATGAACAAGTGTGTCTGGTAGCTTACTTTTCATCATTTATTTTGTACAATGCAGCAAATCTACTCAGGCATGCCCTTAAAGGTCATAAGATCCCAAATCGCTTGAACCCAAGCGAATGACTTCACATTAAGCTTGTGACATGTTTGTCCTATAGGTGCACGTGTGTTTAAGCATACATAGTCTGTATGAACTGTTTCTGACCATCTCTTTCGTTTTTGTGGATGCTGGATCAGCCTGGTCGACGACGTCTGACATCTTTGATGTGCTGTCCACTGTAAGTCTTTGCGGTCTGCTGCGCTGCTGTTTGTGTCGTATATGCACGTCCGCAGTCTGTTTGAACCATTGATGACCATACCACGACTCAATGGCCTTTTAGTTAAATAAACACAGCAATTTCTGAATTGTATGTTTCCGTATAAATCTAAATAACTTATTCTCGTTAACAAATTATCCTTATAACTTCACATTAAGGACATTACATGTTTGTCTTATAGGTGCACATGTGTGTAAGCATAAATAGTCTGTATGATCCGTTTTTGACCATCTCTTTCGTTTTTCTGGAGCGAGGTGGTCTATCATTCATTGTGTCTGTATTCGGGTGCAACTCCTCAGCCTGGTAATCGACGTCTGACGTTTTTGACGTGCTTTAATGCTCGAAACCCGGCAATTGCTGCTTGCAGCTATATTTAGGGTTTCGAGCACGAAGTGCTGAAAACCTATTGTATTTGTCTGTTTTATTATTATTATTTTTCCGCCTTAAAACGCATCGCCCAGCCCAAACCGTAAGTCGTAGAAACTTGCCACTTGGTCAACTGGTTGTATATTAGCAGGCTACTCAGATACAGTGAATCAGCCAAATCGGCCCATAGGTGGCGCTATAGCAATGCCCGACGCGTTGGGCATCATAACTCCTAAACCGGACATCAGACACTCAAGTGTCTGGTATCATTGTAATCCCTGGCTCAAAACTTAAAAAATGTATATCTCCGATTTCATTTCCGGTATGCAAATTTTTTCGCTAATTTGCATAATATGCATTTCAAGCCAAAATGAACTAGTCCTAGGTTTTTCGCCCGATCGGAATCGTTCCAATGCAGGAGAAATCTGTGGAGTGAGTAGGTAAATAATTATCGAACAGAATTTGAAATTCCGCTTCAGGGTCACTAGGGGGCGCCAAAACCTAATACAGGAAGTAGCCTATCGTCACTGAAATGGCTATAACTCGTGAACGGTTTGAGATATCTTAACGAGGTTTGGTACACATATGTACCAGCTCACTCCGTGATCACAGTAAAAAAGATGCGGATTTTGGCCACTAGGTGGCGCTGTAACAGGCTTGAGACCAGGAATGGCTATAACTACACAACCGTTAACCCGATACACCTAATATTTTGTATGGTATGTCTTTGTGCAATGTACCATGAGGGTCTAGAAGGACATTGGTGTATCTTCAAAAACATGGCCGTCGTCGGCTACTGAAGGTTGAGGACTGATTTGACAGGGTTAACAAAGGTCGATCGGAACGAAACGAACTGTGCTTCTTCGTGTACTGCTCCTGAAGGCCTGTAAGAATTTTGGTGTCATTTGGCCACTAGGGGGCGTAATACCGTATTTCGGTGCCTGTATAACATGACGTTTGACGTACACAAACAAACATGACATCATATGATAGATCGGCTCATGACGAAAAACTTTTCCTCTGGAAGCGTTGCTGTCTATCAAATGGTTTGTGAGTTATTGGCGATAACGTTCAAACCTACTTTTGCGAACTAGTCCCTGGTTTTTCGCCCGATCTTAACCTAACCAAGGTTGATTGATTCTGTGGAGTGTGACTTTAAATAATTATCAAAAAAAAATTGAAATTTACATTCATTCACGCAAGGAGTGGCCAAAAACCAAACTGGGTGGAGCTTAAAACATTAAAACGGCCATAACTCGAGAGTCGTTTAAGATATCATCACGGGGCATGAATCATATTTGTAGGCCATCGGTCTAAGGCCGTGATATAAAAAGCTCGCCGATCGGACACTAGATGGCGCTATAACGGGGAAAATGGCACTAAATACTGTGCTTACGCAATGGTTACAACTTTCACGCCTATAATTTTATCTGTGGTCAAGAGATTTTCATGGGAGTTGTTTTTTTATCATCCTGAATTGTTTCCAAGTCCTACGATACCAAACATACCAGGTTTTGCCTTACGGTTAGTTCTGCACTGCAAAAACTGTGCTTACAAAACATGCGTGAATAACTCCGCGAGGGTTATTCCGATCGACTCGAAAACACCATAGGAAGAAATTTACTTTACCTTCTGAACAAAAAACTCTATTGGCGTTATGTTAAAATTTCCATCAGAAATGGCCGAAAATTGCAAAAAACGAAAAATTACATTCATTTTTTGTGTTTTCTAAACATAAATGGTTATAACTCCGCTATGAAATGACATTTTTTTACCAGATTTGTTATGCTGATGTCTGAGCAGAGTCTGAGGCAATACAAAAAAAATTTTTTGCCTACACCACTAGTTGGCCTCATAATTGAACAAAACCTTTGACATTGAGTAAGCCAAATGGTCATACAATTGTTTCTTCACTAAACTAAAGTGAATAGCCGTGATACTAGCTACATGTAACACAGTCATGACCTGAGGTTGCATGCACGAGTTTGACATAGCGCCACCTAGTGGTTATTTGTTATTTTTACTTAAAAATACTGCAACCTTACATCTAAAATCATGAGTCATCATAGATTGTGCCTTTCATGGCTTTGAGTATAATCATTGGTGGATTGCAGTTCACTCCCTAGCAACCAATGAGAATACCCTAGCAACCATTTAGCAAGAGCTGTATCTCTGTATCAGAACATCTTAGAGACATGGGGTTCGGCTATTTTGACTCATTAACACTATTTTAACATTTTGTGACCCAAGTTTTGCCATTGCAAGCACCACAAACATTTCCTTCAGTGTTCTGTTTGTCAATGTTCCGTGAGAAGAGAGGGAGACATTTCACTGAATGATAGCACTTTTTTTGCTGACAACTATGAACAAGTGTGTCTGGTAGCTTACTTTTCATCATTTATTTTGAACAATGCAGCAAATCTACTCAGGCATGCCCTTAAAGGTCATAAGGTCCCAAATCGCTTGACCCCAAGCAAATGACTTCACATTAAGCAAGTGACATGTTTGTCCTATAGGTGCACGGGTGTTTAAGCATACATAGTCTGTATGAACTGTTTCAGACCATCTCTTTCGTTTTTGTGGATGCTGGATCAGCCTTGTCAACGACATCTGACATCTTTAATGTGCTGTCCACTGTAGGTCTTTGCGGTCTCCTGCGCTGCTGTTTGTGTCGTATATGCACGCCCACAGCCTGTTTGAACCATTGATAACCATACTACGACTCAATGGCCTTTTAGTTAGCCATTTCTGAATTGTATGTTTCCGTATAAATCTGAATAACTAATTCTCGTTAACAAATTATCCTAATAACGTCACATTAAGGACATTACGTGTTTGTCTTATATGTGCACATGTGTGTAAGCATAAATAGTCTGTATGATCCGTTTTTGACCATCTCGTTCGTTTTTCTGGAGCGAGGTGGTCTATCATTCATTGTGTCTGTATTCGGGTGCAACTCCTCAGCCTGGTAATCGACGTCTGACTTTTTGACGTGCTTTAATGCTCGAAACCCGGCAATTGCTGCTTGCAGCTATATTTATTATTATTATTATTTATTATTTTTCCGCCATAAAACGCGTCGCCCAGCACAAACCGTAAGCCGTAGAAACTTGCCACTTGGTCAACTGGTTGTATATCAGCTCGCTACTCAGATACAGTGAATCAGCCAAATCGGCCCATAGGTGGCGCTATAGCAATGCCCGACGCGTTTGGGCTCATAACTCCTAAACCGGACATCATACACTCAAGTGTTTGGTATCATTGTAATCTCTGGCTCCAAACTTAAAAAATGTATATCTCCGATTTCATTTCCGGTATGCAAATTTTTTCGCTAAATTGCATAATATGCATTTCAAGCCAAAATGAACTAGTCCTAGGTTTTTCGCCCGATCGGAATCGTTCCAACGCAGGAGAAATCTGTGGAGTGAGTAGGTAAATAATTATCGAACAGAATTTGAAATTCCGCTTCAGGGTCACTAAGGGGCGCCAAAACTCCATATAGGAAGTAGCCTATCGTCACTGAAATGGCTATAACTCGTGAACGGTTTGAGATATCTTAACGAGGTTTGGTACACATATGTACCAGCTCAGTCCGGAGTCACAGTAAAAAAGATGCGGATTTTGGGAACTAGGTGGCGCTATAACAGGCTTGAGCTCGGGAATGGCTATTACTACACAACCGTTAGCCCGATACACTTAATATTTGGTATGGTGTGTCTTTGTGCAATGTACCATGAGGGTCTAGAAGGACATTGGCGTATCTTCAAAAACATGGCCGTCGTCGGCCAATGAAGGTTGAGGACTGATTTGACAGGGTTAACAGAGGTCGATCGGAACGAAACGCATTGTGCTTCTTCGTGTACTGCTCCTGAAGGCCTGTAAGAATTATGGTGTCATTTGGCCACTAGGGGGCGTAATACCGTATTTCGGTGCCTGTATCACGTGACGTTTGACGTACACAAACAAACATGACATCATATGATAGATCGGCTCATGACGAAAAACTTTGCCTCTGGAAGCGTTGCTGTCAATCAAACGGTTCGTGAGTTATTGGGGATAACGTTCAAACCTACTTTTGCGAACTAGTCCTTGGTTTTTCGCCCGATCTGAACCTAACCAAGGCTGATAGATTCTGTGGAGTGTGACTATAAATAATTATCAAATAAAAATTGAAATTTACATTCAATCACGCAAGGAGTGGCCAAAAACCGAACTGGGCGGAGCTTAAAACATTAAAACGGCCATAACTCGAGAGTCGTTTGAGATATCATCACGGGGCTTGAATCATATTTGTAGGCCATCGGTCTAAGGCCGTGATATAAAAAGCTCGCCGATCGGACACTAGATGGCGCTATAACGGGGAAAATGGCACTAAATACTGTGATTATGCAATGGTTACAAATTTCACGCCTATAATTTTATCTGTGGTCAAGAGATTTTCATGGGAGTTGTTTTTTTTATCATCCTGAATTGTTTCCAAGACCTACGATACCAAACATACCAGGTTTTGCCTTATGGTTAGTCCTGCACTGCAAAAACTGTGCTTACAAAACATGCGTGAATAACTCCGCGAGGGTTATTCCGATCGACTCGAAAACACCATAGGAAGAAATTAACTTTACCTTCTGAACAAAAAACTCTATTGGCGTTATGTTAAAATTTCCGTCAGAAATGGCCGAAAATTGCAAAAAACTAAAAATTACATTCATTTTTTGTGTTTTCTACACATAAATGGTTATAACTCCGCTATGAAATGACATTTTTCTACCAGATTTGATATGCTGATGTCTGAGCAGAGTCTGAGGCAATACAAAAAAATTGTTTGCCTACACCAGTAGTTGGCCTCATAATTGAACAAAACCTTTGACATTGAGTAAGCCCAATGGTCATACAACTGTTGACTGGTGACAACTGTACTAAACTAAAGTGAATAGCTGTGATTCTAGCTACAAGTAACACAGTCATGACCTGAGGTTGCATGCACGAGTCTGTCATAGCGCCACCTAGTGGTTATTTGTTTTTTTCACTTAAAAATACTGCAAAATTAAAGCTGCAAGCAGCATTTACCGGGTTTCGAGCATTAAAGCACGTCAAAGACGTCAGACATCATCGACCAGGCTGATCCAGCATCCACAAAAACAAAAGAGGTGGTCAGAAACGGTTCATACAGACTATGTATGCTTAAACACGCGTGCACCTATAGGACAAACATGTCACGTCCTTAATGTGAAGTCATTCGCAGCTACCAGACACACGTGTTCAAAGTTGTCAGCAAAAAAGGTGTTATCATTCAGTGAAATGTCTCCCTCTCTTCTCACGAAACATTGACAAACAGAACACTGAAGGAAATGTTTGTGGTGCTTGCAGTGGTAAAACTTGGGTCACAAAATGTTAAAATAGTGTTAATGAGTCAAAAGAGCCGAACCCCATGTCTCTACGATGTTCTGATACAGAGATACAGCTCTTGTTAAATGGTTGCTAGGGTATTCTCATTGGTTGCTAGTGACTGAATTGCAATCCACCAATGATTATACTCAAAGCCATGAAAGACATTATCCATGATGACTCATGATTTTAGATGTAAGGTTGCAGTATTTTTAAGTGAAAAAAACAAATAACCACTAGGTGGCGCTAAGACAGACTCGTGCATGCAACCTCAGGTCATGACTGTGTTACTTGTAGCTAGAATCACGGCTATTCACTTTAGTTTAGTAAAGAAACAGTTGTATGACCATTGGGCTTACTCAATGTCAAAGGTTTTGTTCAATTATGAGGCCAACTAGTGGTGCAGGCATACCATTTTTTTTTGTATTGCCTCAGACTCTGCTCAGACATCAGCGTATCAAATTTGGTGAAAAAATGTCATTTCGTTGCAGAGTTATAAGCATTTATATCTAAAAAACACAAAAAATGAATGTAATTTTTCGTTTTTTGCAATTTTCGGCCATTTCTGATGGAAATTTTAACATAACACTAATAGAACTTTTTGTTCAGAAGTTCAAGTTAATTTCTTCCTATGGTTATTTCGAGTCGATCGGAATAACCCTCGCGGAGTTATTCACGCATGTTTTTTAAGCGCTATTTTGCTGTGCAGGGCTAACCGTAAGGCGAAACCTGGCATGTTTGGTATCGTTGGACTCGGCAACAATTCAAAACTCTTAGTAAAAAAGTCCCATGAAAATACGTCAAACTCAGCCTAAGTTATAAGCATTTACATGATTTGTCTGGCCACTAGGTGGCGCTGTGACGAAACGAGGCACGCAACCTCAAGCCATGACTGTCATCACAAATACCAAGTGTCGTGTTGATACTTCATTTCTGTCCCCAGTTATAGCCAAAAAAGTCCAATTGGCTGCGCACACTTCAGACGTTTGGGCTTGGCATATCGACCGTGAGTCGAAAGTTCAACTTTTTTTTAATAATTATTGATATTCGAACTCCAAGGAACATTTTAGCACTGGAACGATTCTGATCGAGCGAAAAACCTAGGACTAGTTCGTTTTTATTTTTTTCGACAAAATCGAAAATACAGAAAAATTTTTATGACGGAAATAAAATCGGAGATATACATTTTTTAAGTTTGGAACCAGGGATTACAATGATACCAAACACTTGACTGTCTGATGTCCGGTTTAGGAGTTATGAGCACCAACGCGTCGGGCATTGCTATAGCGCCACCTATGGGCCGATTTGGCTGATTCACTGTATCTGAGTAGCCTGCTAATATACAACCAGTTGACCAAGTGGCAAGTTTCTACGACTTACGGTTTGGGCTGGGCAACGCGTTTTACCGTGGAAAAATAATAATAATAAAACAGACAAATACAATAGGTTTTCAGCACTTCGTGCTCGAAACCCTAATTACATCTAAAATCATGAGTCATCATGGATTATGTCTTTCATGGCTTTGAGTATAATCATTGGTGGATTACAATTCACTCCCTAGCAACCGATGAGAATACCCTAGCAACCATTTACAAGAGCTGTATCTCTGTATCAGAACATCGTAGAGACATGGGGTTCGGCTCTTTTGACTCATTAACACTATTTTAACATTTTGTGACCCAAGTTTTGCCACTGCAAGCACCACTTTCACTGAATGATAACACCTTTCTTGCTGACAACTTAGAACACGTGTGTCTGGTAGCTGCGAATGACTTCACATTAAGGACGTGACAGGTTTTTCCTATAGGTGCACGTGTGTTTAAGCATACATAGTCTGTATGAACCGTTTCTGACCACCTCTTTTGTTTTTGTGGATGCTGGATCAGCCTGGTCGACGACGTGTGACGTATTTGACGTGCTTTAATGCTCGAAACCCGGCAAATGCTGCTTGCAGCTTTAATTATTAGGGGTTCAAGCCCGTAGGGCTGAAACCCTATTGTATTTGTATGGATTTTTATTATTATTAACTATTTTTATTATTTTTCTTCTGCCGTAAAACGGATCGTGCAGACCAAACTGTAAGGCCTAGAGACTTGAGACTTGGCCAAATGGTAGGTCTCATTCGTGCGCGAAGTTGACAGAGTGTCATCCCAATCGGCCTATGGGGGGCGCTACAGCAAAGGCAAACGCGTTGATGCTCATAACTTCCACAATTCTTGTCTAAATGTCAAGTGTCTTATATCACTGGAATCCTTGCGTCAAGACGAACAAAATGTATATCTCCGATTTCATTTCCGTCATGAAAAATTTTCCGCTATTTTCAATTTTGTCGAAAAAAATAAAAACGAACTAGTCCTAGGTTTTTTGTCCGATCGGAACCGTTCCAGTGCTGTAATATTCCTTGGAGTGTGAATATCAAAAGTTATCAAAAAAAAATTGAACTTTCGACTCACCATCGTAAAGCCACGCCCAAACGCCCCCAATGGGCGGAGCCTCTTGGACTTAAATGGCTATAACTTGGGATTGGAAAGAGGTATTGACACCAAATTTGGTACACATATACAGGGGACTATTCTGGGGTCACGTGTAAAAAATTGCGCCGCTTGACCACTAGTTGGCGCTATAACACCACCTCAACTTTAAAGGTCTGTAACTTCAGAAATATGGGACCGATCAATTTTACATTTGGCATCGGTGCTCCTGGTCGAGGGTACTATCAGTGTCTAAAATGAATTTCGCGTACATGGCCGCCATCGGCCAATCCAGAAAAAGCAGCTATTAGACAGGGTTAACGAAGCCCGATCGAAACAAAACGCGGTGGGCCTGTTTGTCTCTTGGCCATGAAGGTCTGTGCAGAGTAAGAAAAAATTCGGCCTCCGGGAGGCGCTATAACGTTTTTGCGGTGTTTAAGTGATTGTGTATTATGCAGTGTTTCAGATATCAACAAGATCTTTATATCATTTAATAGAGGTACTTACAATGAATAACTTTTCCTCAAGAAGCATTTGTCTCAGTCGAATCGTTTATTAGATATTCATCATTTTCTTTGAAACCTACTTTTGCGAACTAGTCCTAGGTTTTTTGAGCAATCTGAACCAATCAAGTGCTAGAACATTCCTTAGACACTGAATATCAATAATTATCAAAAAAAAGTTGAACTTTGCACTCGTGGTCGCAACACCACGGTCAAAAGTACGAAGAGGCGGGGCCACAAATACTTAAATGGCTATCATTTATGATAGGAATGAGATATCAACACGAAACTTGGTACACCTATGTATAGACCTAGGCCGAGGTCACATGCAAAAAATTGCAGAGATTGTCCACTAGGTGGCGCTATAACCTAAGAACAAAGAACAATGACTATGGCATATGTATACGACACATAAATATTTGTCTGACCTACTTGTTTTTTAAGCACATAACATCTGATTTCAGATTCTTATAAGGGTCTATTATGATAATTACATATCTTAGAAAACATGCCGACCAACAGTCAGCTAGCATTAACCATGTACGAGTCCAGCGTAATGGTGTGCGATTACAACTAAACTGAGGGGCCTGTTTGTCTTATGTTCTCAAGTGTCTGTGAGGATTTTTGGCTCATTATTCCGGAAATATTTGTATCTAGAACAACGGGTGTTACGTTAACTGTCCCCTAGATCAGTGATTCTCAAAATTATTCCTGGAGGCCCACTGCTCTGCACATATACAAAAGTCTCCTATTTTAAACAAATCTACTTTAATCATTAGTAGAGATTTGTATGAACTGAACTGATTGTGTCAGATGAGATAATCATACAAAATGTGCCGAGCATTGGGTCTCGAGAAACCACTGCGGTTCGCTGAGTTGAAAGTACTGCTCTAGATGTTTATGTTTATATGAAAAACAATTTTGTGAATTTGCTGTACTATCTGGGCAAATATCAATATGAAACATAAAATAAACTTTTGCCGTTGTATTCCTAGATTTGATGTGATGTCACATAGTGATGTGGGCACCATTTGTAACCTGTATTCGTTATTTCATTTGTAGCTGCTGTTATGTTCCTTTTGTCCATGGGTTTGCATCTGCATGAAATTTATTATAAGATTCAATGATTTGCAGTCATTTACCTCAAAGACTTGAGGTAATAAATTCAAGCATTTTGAAATTTGACATTTTCAAAATGGACCAGACTAAGTATATCTAACTAATTAACTAGTAATGTGAAGCTTATGACAAAATATTAATAGTTTTATTAAGATCAGACAATATATGTCTTTCCAAGACTAGGGCTGGTTGAATAAACATAAAGTAGCCATTCAGTTAAGACTGTGTTTTAAGGACTAGTCTGAATCTCCACTTCTGTTATCAAATTAAAATATGAATAATTTTAATATGAATAATATTAAAATGAAATAGTTTAAATTAAAACTTGTTTAAAGGTTGAACTGTAGATTAGAGTTAGACCAACATTAAAATCCAAACTTTGACATTTTATCCACTAGATAGCAGTAGAGGATTAATAATTGGGTAGTTGTTAAAAGCTTTTTTTATTATTCATTTCGAGATCAAAAACATTGCATACATACAAGAGGTTTACAATGTGCTTATTTAACATTCAACATAACAATGGATCAAATAAAATAAAACAAATAATAAATAAATTAACAACAACATGGGGATATTCTACAATAATTCAATAAAAGAAAAGGTTTAAAAAATGTTATATATTTGCTTTGCTTTTTTATTTTTTAGACTTTTAATAGTTTCAAAATAATTTCTTAATTCCGTTCTAAATAAAATGCTATTGGGTTTATTATTTGCCCATTTTTGTTTATGGATGTGAAATTTTCCATATATAATCATTAAGTTGATTAACAAGTCTTTCTCCACACAGTTACTTTTATAATACAAAAATATATCCTTACCAGATAACTGAATTTATATTTTGTGAGTTTAAATATCAAGTATTCCACATCAATCCAAAAAGATTAAGTAATTATACATGGATAAAATAAATATTTTATGGATTCTACTTCCAAATTGCAAAAAATACAAGTAAATTCTTTATCTCTTTAGAATCTGAAGACTACTTGTTTCACTGGATAAATTAAATGAATCAATTTATAAGTTATTTCTTTAACCTTATTCATGAGACAGTATTTATGTGATAAACTACAAACCTCTTTCCATACACGTTGACTATATAAGGAGTTCCAGTATGGTTTACATCTAGGCAAATATTAATTTCTACATAGTGTTCTTATAAAAAAGTTATACTTTTTTTCTAGAATATTTACTCCATTGATACATAACTGAGTATTATGTAAGGAGTTACAATCATAAGATGTATAACCTTGAAATAGTTGAATAAGTCCACTAGGTATGGCATCAAATACAACTGCAAATTCCTTAGCAGTTACTGGAATCTTATAGTGATTGAGGAATTCACAATAATTAAAGAGGTTACCATCATCTTTAAATAACTGCCTCACTAATATTATTTTATTATTATACCAATTTCTATAAAATAAGGATTTGTTTTTGTATATAATATTCTTGTTATTCCAAATAACAGATCTATGTGGAGAAAAGTTTATATCAAAATTGTATTGTATAAAAATTCCAAACCACCCAATTTCTGAAAAATAATTTCTGGTTTGATGTTCCATATACTACCTTTGCAACTTCATTAACTTTTTATCCACTTATTTAAAAAAAAACACAGTTAGCAGTATTAAAATCTAGTACATTTTAAACTCCTTCCTCAACTGGATTGCATAGAATTGACTTTTTAATGTAGTGCGGTCTGTTCTTCCATATGAAATTAAACAAAATAATATCCACCTCTTTTATAACTGATTGTGGGACTTCTAAAGCAAGAGCTGTATACACTATAGTTGTTAAAAGCTTTCACTGCTGGGTCCGTTGTTCATACGTAGATTACTCGGTTAGCTGGATTTCATTGTTGACAATTTAGCTTCATGTTGAATTATTTGGTTCTTCGAAGGTCATCCTAGAGTTGTTGTTATAGTAACATGTCCGTAAGGTTAAAACTGCTCAGGATTCAAATTCAACTCGTAATAAAAAATGATACATAATATATTTTAGTAATGTTATTTAAAAAACGATATAATATAAAAAATATAACTAAGACTTTAAGGACTAGTCTGAATAACTAGTAGTTAGTTAGGGCTAATCAGTCTTACTATTTGGATTTAAATATAATTTAAATAATTTAAATATTTTTTCACATGATAATTAAAACAGTGATTTTCAATCAAAAAGGTAAAAATGTATTACTAACTTTGAATACTAGTCTTAGAGATTAATGTTAAGGACCATTGGTTTAAGTGTAGTTCCAGACTAAAATTTAGTCTTCAGTTTTAGTTGTCTTACTTGAAAATAGCTTACACTGGCCTACCTTTAAATATATCAGGGCCATAGTTTTGTCTTAAGATGTACACCAGTAATGTTTTTATAAGGTTTGTTTGTAAAAAGTACCTAAATGTTTTTACATAACTAATGGCTAGTCATGCATCAATTTAAACCTGTGGGAAACAACCCAATAAAGTTATAAAGCTTCAAATGTTGTCTTAGAATTCTTAAAATCCTGACGGTATGAAAAAGATTGCTGTAAATATGTGGATCCTTAAAGAACAATAATAGGCCAACATTAGAAATAATAACTAATAATCATACATAAAGAGAATATATATTTGGTTATCAGTAGCTTTAGTATTCTGATACAATTGGTTGTTTTAAATGTAAATGATTGACTGAAAACTTACTCTAGCACAGCACATGTGTGAACACAAATAAGTGCTTAATAGCCAATCTTACTGACATTTCCTTAATGACACCATATTTGTTATTAACTCAATTTGATATAAACAACACATTTTGATCAGTTATGTATGGGAATAGCCAGTTGTTAAATATTAAAAAAAATGTAGAGCTTTAGTACTACTTTTAGGCCTACTATAATATGACAGAGGCTGTCATATGAAATACTTATATGTTTGCACATAATATGTATGTCAAAGAATATATATGTTCTATAAGAACATATACTTTTGTTAAAAAAAATAGTCTAAAAGATTTTAACAAGCAACCATTTAGTAAGACCTACAGAATAGATCTTTATGAACTAAAATGACTGTTTCAGATGAGAGAAACATACAAAATGTGTAGAGCATGTTTGTGTATATGCTCCTTTTGTCCATAAAAATATATACGGTTTAATTACCTGCATACCTTACTTTATTTACCTAATTAAAACAGAAAGCCTTCATGGTACTCGATTAAAGGACATGAACATGACTATACTCAAATTCCTTATTGTGGTTTTTAGGTGCAATTTTCCGTTATGTCCACTAGATGGCAGAAGAGGATCAATCACTGGCTGACATTTGCACTCACAGAAAACACAGAAGATGATTACTCTTTAACTAAGTCTACTATTAATAGAACTCTGTTTACATTTAAATCTGTTCAAATTTTAGAAGGATCTCTTGACAGAAATGCAAAATGATATACAAAACTATATATTTCAGGGGTGTATAAAGACCTTTCATAATGAACCGGTATGTGTTTATTACCTTAGAACGAGACCTTTTTATCTACATACACCTAGGGTCCCCTTACATGGAAGTCACCATTTTGTTCTGCCATTTTTCTACAGAAGCCCTTAACGGACATTTTTTTTACTAAGTTGTCTCCGAAGATGAAATGTTTGTCTGGTGGCGGCTCCGTAGCTTCTCTATGTGTTTCAAAAGCGAGGGGTGAGCAGTGTAATAAGGCATTGGTTGCATTTCGTGACATCACCACTAGATGCCGCTAAAATTTACACACTGCACCTTTAACTTCATGATTTTACTGTTATAATATTAAAATCACATTTAGTGAAAGACTACCACTTCAATTGTTCTGAGTTATCAGTTTTAACACTCATGTCACTTTATGATAGCTGTGAAACGTGAACATAATTTTGGAGGCACTTACACGACATTTGCAGTAAGACTTTTTTTATTTTAAAAAACTACATACCAAATGAGTGTGTAACCATGTCAATTTTAAGTCTTGTTCTTTAACAGTCTTGTTTCTCCTTTCTTAGGTAAATGTGTGTGTGTACAATATACAATGCAGAATATCTATATGGCCATGTCCTTAAACGTCTTGTGATCCCAAATAGCTTGAACCCCGGTAATCGCTGCTTGCAGCTATATTTATTATTATTTTTCCACGGTAAAACGCGTTGCCCAGCCCAAACCGTAAGTCGTAGAAACTTGCCACTTGGTCAACTGGTTGTATATTAGCAGGCTACTCAGATACAGTGAATCAGCCAAATCGGCCCATAGGTGGCGCTATAGCAATGCCCGACGCGTTGGTGCTCATAACTCCTAAACCGGACATCAGACAGTCAAGTGTTTGGTATCATTGTAATCCCTGGTTCCAAACTTAAAAAATGTATATCTCCGATTTTATTTCCGTCATAAAAAAATTCTGTATTTTCGATTTTGTTGAAAAAAATAAAAACGAACTAGTCCTAGGTTTTTCGCTCGATCAGAATCGTTCCAGTGCTAAAATGTTCCTTGGAGTTCGAATATCAATAATTATTAAAAAAAAAGTTGAACTTTCGACTCACGGTTGATATGCCAAGCCCAAACGTCTGAAGTGTGCGCAGCCAATTGGACTTTTTTGGCTATAACTGGGGACAGAAATGAAGTATCAACACGACACTTGGTATTTGTGATGACAGTCATGGCTTGAGGTTGCGTGCCTCGTTTCGTCACAGCGCCACCTAGTGGTCAGACGAATCATGTAAATGCTTATAACTTAGGCTGAGTTTGACGTATTTTCATGGGACTTTTTTACTAAGAGTTTTGAATTGTTGCTGAGTCCAACGATACCAAACATGCCAGGTTTTGCCTTACGGTTAGCCCTGCACAGCAAAATAGCGCTTAAAAAACATGCGCGAATAACTCCGCGAGGGATATTCCGATCGACTCGAAATAACCATAGGAAGAAATTAACTTGAACTTCTGAACAAAAAGTTCTATTGGTGTTATGTTAAAATTTCCATCAGAAATGGCCGAAAATTGCAAAAAACGAAAAATTACATTCATTTTTTGTGTTTTTTTTATATAAATGCTTATAACTCTGCAACGAAATGACATTTTTTCAGCAAATTTGATACGCTGATGTCTGAGCAGAGTCTGAGGCAATACAAAAAAAAAATGGTATGCCTGCACCACTAGTTGGCCTCATAATTGAACAAAACCTTTGACATTGAGTAAGCCCAATGGTCATACAACTGTTTCTTTACTAAACTAAAGTGAATAGCCGTGATTCTAGCTACAAGTAACACAGTCATGACCTGAGGTTGCATGCACGAGTCTGTCATAGCGCCACCTAGTGGTTTTTTTCACTTAAAAATACTGCAACCTTACATCTAAAACCATGAGTCATCATGGATAATGTCTTTCATGGCTTTGAGTATAATCATTGGTGGATTGCAATTCAGTCACTAGCAACCAATGAGAATACCCTAGCAACCATTTAACAAGAGCTGTATCTCTGTATCAGAACATCGTAGAGACATGGGGTTCGGCTTTTTTGACTCATTAACACTATTTTAACATTTTGTGACCCAAGTTTTGCCATTGCAAGCACCACAAACATTTCCTTCAGTGTTCTGTTTGTCAATGTTCCGTGAGAAGAGAGGGAGACATTTCACTGAATGATAGCACCTTTTTTGCTGACAACTTTGAACACGTGTGTCTGGTAGCTGCGAATGACTTCACATTAAGGACGTGACATGTTTGTCTTATAGGTGCAGGCGTGTTTAAGCATACATAGTCTGTATGAACCGTTTCTGACCACCTCTTTTGTTTTTGTGGATGCTGGATCAGCCTGGTCGGCGATGTCTGACGTCTTTGACGTGCTTTAATGCTCGAAACCCGGTAAATGCTGCTTGCAGCTTTAATTATTATTATTTTTCCACGCTAAAACGCGTTGCCCAGCCCAAACCGTAAGTCGTAGAAACTTGCCACTTGGTCAACTGGTTGTATATTAGCAGGCTACTCAGATACAGTGATCCAGCCCAATCGGCCCATAGGTGGCGCTATAGCAATGCCCGACGCGTTGAGGCTCATAACTCCTAAACCGGACATCATACACTCAAGTGTTTGGTATCATTGTAATCCCTTGCTCCAAACTTAAAAAATGTATCTCTCCGATTTCATTTCCGGTATGCAAATTTTTTCGCTAATTTGCATAATATACATTTCAAGCCAAAATGAACTAGTCCTAGGTTTTTCGCCCGATCGGAACCGTTCCAATGCAGGAGAAATCTGTGGAGTGAGTAGGTAAATAATTATCGAACAGAAGTTGAAATTTCGCTTTAGGGTCACCAAGGGGCGCCAAAACTCCATACAGGAAGTAGCCTACCATCACTGAAATGGCTATAACTGGTGAACGGTTTGAGATATCTTAACAAGGTTTGGTACACATGTGTACCAGCTCACTGTGGTGTCACAGTACAAAAGATGCCGATTTTGGCCACTAGGTGGCGCTATAATAGGCTTGAGTTCGGAAATGGCTATTATTACACAACCGTTAGCCCGATACACTTAATATTTGGTATGGTGTGTCTTTGTGCAATGTACCATGAGGGTCTAGAAGGACATTGGCATATCTCCAAAAACATGGTCGTCATCAGCCAAGGAAGGTTGAGGACTGATTTGACAGGGTTAACGGAGGTCGATCGGAATAAAACGCACTGTGCTTTTTTGTGTACTGCTCCTGAAGGCTTGTGAGAATTATGTTTTCATTTGGCCACTAGGGGGGCATTATATCATATTTTGGTGCCTGTATCACGTGACGTTTGACATACACACACAAACATGACATCATATGATAGATCGTCTCATGACGAAAAACTTTGCCTCTTGAAGCATTGCTGTCAATCAAACGGTTCGTTAGTTATTGACGATAACATTCAAACATACTTTTGCGAACTAGTCCTAGGTTTTGCGCCCGATCCGAACCTAACCAAGGCTGATTGATTCTGTGGAGTGTGAATATGAATAATTATCAAAAAAAGTTGACATTTGTATTTAAACACGCAAGGAGTGGCCAAAAACCGGACTGGGCGGAGCTTAAAACATTTAAACGGCCATAACTCGAGAGGCGTTTGAGATATCATCATGGGGCTTGAATCATATGTGTAGGCCATCGGTCTAAGGTCGTGATATAAACAGCTCGCCGATCGGACACTAGATGGCGCTATAACTGGGAAAATGGCACTAAATACTGTGATTATGCAATGGTTACAACTTTCATGCCTATAACTTTATCTGTGGTCAAGAGATTTTCATGGAAGTTGTTTTTTTAGTAACCTGAATTGTTTCCGAGTCCTACGATACCAAACATACCAGGTTTTGCCTTACGGTTAGTTCTGCACTGAAAAAACAGTGCTTACAAAACATGCGTGAATAACTCCGCGAGGGTTATTCCGATCGACTCGAAAACGCCATAGGAAGAACATTACATTACCTTCTGAACAAAAAACTCCATTGGTGTTATGTTAAAATTTCCATCAGAAATGGCCGAAAATTGCAAAAAAACGAAAAATTACATTCAATTTTTGTGTTTTCTACACATAAATGGTTTTAACTCCGTAATGAAATGACATTTTTTCACCAGATTTGATACGCTGATGTCTGATCAGAGTCTGAGGCAATACCCAAAAAATAATATGCCTGCACCACTAGATGGCCTCATAATTGAACAAAACCTGTGACATTGACTATTTTTTCAATAAACTAAAGTGTTTAGCCATGATACTAGCTAAATGTAACAAAGTCATGACCTGACGTTGCATGCACAATTTTTTCGTAGCGCCACGCTGTGGTTATTTGTTATTTTCACTTAACAGTGAGTAGAAACGGAGAGATTTCAGTGAATGAGTGCCGCTTTTTTGTTGATAACTAATGTATTTAAGGTTGTATCTTCGCCAAATGTATGCGTAATGACATGGTACTTGACAATTTTGATGGCAGTCAGGACCTGAGGGAGCCTGCAGTTTCGTCGCAGTGCCACCTAGTGGTTGGACACATATTTTACACGCCTACAACTTTGGCTGCAGTCACCATATTTTCATGGGACTTTTTCACAGGAGTCCTGAATTGTTGCAGAGTCCAAAGATACAAAACATGCCAGGTTTTGCCTTATGCTTAGTCCTGGGGTTATCAGAACACAATTCAGAAGGACATTAAATAAGTCAAGCATAATCTTTCCAGCTGTGTTTGCTGTCCACTATAGGTCCTTGCGGTCTGCTGTGCTGCTGTGTGTGTGTGTTATGTGCACGTGTGCAGTCTGTTTGCACCATTGCACCATACCACGACTCCATGGCCTTGTAGTTCAACTAAACACGGCCATTTCTGAATTGTATGTTACGGTATAAATCTGAACATGTTTGTCCTATAGGTGCACCTGTGTGTAAGCATACATAGTCTGTATGATCCGTTTTTGACCATCTCTTTTGTTTTTCTGGAGCGAGGTGGTCTCTCATTCATTGTGGCTGTGTTTGGGTGTAACTCCTCAGCCTGGTCAGCGACGTCTGACGTTTTTGATGTGCTGTTCTGCTCGAAACCCGGCAATTGCTGCTTGCAGCTATATTTAGGGGTTCAAGCCCGTAGGGCTGAAACCCTATTGTATTTGTATGGATTTTTATTGTTAGGGGTTCAAGCCCGAAGGGCTGAAACCCTATTGTATTTGTATGGATTTTTATTATTAGGGTTTCGAGCACGAAGTGCTGAAAACCTATTGTATTTGTCTGTTTTATTATTATTATTAGGGTTTCGAGCACGAAGTGCTGAAAACCTATTGTATTTGTCTGTTTTATTATTATTATTATTTATTATTTTTCCACGCTAAAACGCATTGCCCAGCCCAAACCGTAAGTCGTAGAAACTTGCCACTTGGTCATCTGGTTGTATATTAGCAGGCTACTCAGATACAGTGAATCAGCCAAATCGGCCCATAGGTGGCGCTACAGCAATGCCCGACGCGTTGGGCTTCATAACTCCTAAACCGGATATCTGACACTCAAGTGTTTGGTATCATTGTAATCCCTGGCTCCAAACTTAAAAAATGTATATCTCCGATTTCATTTCCGTTATGCAAAATTTTCCGCTAATTTGCATAATATGCATTTCAAGCCAAAACGAACTAGTCCTAGGTTTTTCGCCCGATCGGAATCGTTCCAACGCAGGAGAAATCTGTGGAGTGAGTAGGTAAATAATTATCGAACAGAATTTGAAATTCCGCTTCAGGGTCACTAGGGGGCGCCAAAACTCCATACAGGAAGTAGCCTATCGTCACTGAAATGGCTATAACTCGTGAACGGTTTGAGATATCTTAACGAGGTTTGGTACACATATGTACCAGCTCACTCCGGGATCACAGTAAAAAAGATGCGGATTTTGGCCACTAGGTGGCGCTGTAACAGGCTTGAGATCGGGAATGGCTATTACTACACAACCGTTAGCCCGATACACTTAATATTTTGTATTGTATGTCTTTGTGCAATGTACCATGAGGGTCTAGAAGGACATTGGCGTATCTTCAAAAACATGGCCGTCGTCGGCCAATGAAGGTTGAGGACTGATTTGACAGGGTTAACAAAGGTCGATCGGAACGAAACGCACTGTGCTTCTTTGTGTACTGCTCCTGAAGGCCTGTAAGAATTTTGGTGTCATTTGGCCACTAGGGGGCGTAATACCGTATTTCGGTGCCTGTATCACGTGACGTTTGACGTACACAAACAAACATGACATCATATGATAGATCGGCTCATGACGAAAAACTTTGCCTCTGGAAGCGTTGCTGTCAATCAAACGGTTTGTGAGTTATTGGCGATAACGTTCAAACATACTTTTGCGAACTAGTCCTTGGTTTTTCGCCCGATCTGAACCTAACCAAGGCTGATTGATTCTGTGGAGTGTGACTATAAATAATTATCAAAAAAAATTTGAAATTTACATTCAATCACGCAAGGAGTGGCCAAAAACCAAACTGGGCGGAGCTTAAAACATTAAAACAGCCATAACTCGAGAGTCGTTTGAGATATCATCACGGGGCTTGAATCATATTTGTAGGCCATCGGTCTAAGGCCGTGATATAAAAAGCTCGCCGATCGGACACTAGATGGCGCTATAACGGGGAAAATGGCACTAAATACTGTGATTATGCAATGGTTACAACTTTCACGCCTATAATTTTATATGTGGTCAAGAGATTTTCATGGGAGTTGTTTTTTTATCATCCTGAATTGTTTCCAAGTCCTACGATACCAAACATACCAGGTTTTGCCTTACGGTTAGTTCTGCACTGCAAAAACTGTGCTTACAAAACATGCGTGAATAACTCCGCGAGGGTTATTCCGATCGACTCGAAAACACCATAGGAAGAAATTAACTTTACCTTCTAAACAAAAAACTCTATTGGCGTTATGTTAAAATTTCCATCAGAAATGGCCGAAAATTGCAAAAAACGAAAAATTACATTCATTTTTTGTGTTTTCTACACATAAATGGTTATAACTCCGCTATGAAATGACATTTTTCTACCAGATTTGATATGCTGATGTCTGAGCAGAGTCTGAGGCAATACAAAGAAAATTGTTTGCCTACACCACTAGTTGGCCTCATAATTGAACAAAACCTTTGACATTGAGTAAGACTAATGGTCATACAATTGTTTCTTCACTAAACTAAAGTGAATAGCCATGATACTAGCTACATGTAACACAGTCATGACCCGAGGTTACATGCACAAGTTTGACATAGCGCCACCTAGTGGTTATTTGTTATTTTCACTTAAAAATACTGCAACCTTACATCTAAAATCATGAGTCATCATTGATTGTGCCTTTCATGGCTTTGAGTATAATCATTGGTGGATTGCAGTTCACTCCCTAGCAACCAATGAGAATACCCTAGCAACCATTTAGCAAGAGCTGTATCTCAGTATCAGAACATCTTAGAGACATGGGGTTCGGCTATGACGACAACTATGAACAAGTGTGTCTGGTAGCTTACTTTTCATCATTTATTTTGTACAATGCAGCAAATCTACTCAGGCATGCCCTTAAAGGTCATAAGATCCCAAATCGCTTGAACCCAGGCGAATGACTTCACATTAAGCACGTGACATGTTTGTCCTATAGGTGCACGTGTGTTTAAGCATACATAGTCTGTATGAACTGTTTCTGACCATCTCTTTCGTTTTTGTGGATGCTGGATCAGCCTGGTCGACGACGTCTGACATCTTTGATGTGCTGTCCACTGTAAGTCTTTGCGGTCTGCTGCGCTGCTGTTTGTGTCGTATATGCACGTCCGCAGTCTGTTTGAACCATTGATGACCATACCACGACTCAATGGCCTTTTAGTTAAACTAAACACAGCCATTTCTGAATTGTATGTTTCCGTATAAATCTGAATAACTTATTCTCGTTAACAAATTATCCTTATAACTTAACATTAAGGACATTAAATGTTTGTCTTATAGGTGCACATGTGTGTAAGCATAAATAGTCTGTATGATCCGTTTTTGACCATCTCTTTCGTTTTTCTGGAGCGAGGTGGTCTATCATTCATTGTGTCTGTATTCGGGTGCAACTCCTCAGCCTGGTAATCGACGTCTGACGTTTTTGACGTGCTTTAATGCTCGAAACCCGGCAATTGCTGCTTGCAGCTATATTTATTATTATTATTTATTATTTTTCCACGCTAAAACGCATTGCCCAGCCCAAACCGTAAGTCGTAGAAACTTGCCACTTGGTCATCTGGTTGTATATTAGCAGGCTACTCAGATACAGTGAATCAGCCAAATCGGCCCATAGGTGGCGCTACAGCAATGCCCGACGCGTTGGGCCTCATAACTCCTAAACCGGATATCTGACACTCAAGTGTTTGGTATCATTGTAATCCCTGGATACAAACTTAAAAAATGTATATCTCCGATTTCATTTCCGGTATGCAAAATTTTCCGCTAATTTGCATAATATGCATTTTTAGCCAAAATGAACTAGTCCTAGGTTTTTCGCCCGATCGGAATCATTCCAACGCAGGAGAAATCTGTGGAGTGAGTAGGTAAATAATTATCGAACAGAATTTAAAATTCCGCTTCAGGGTCACTAGGGGGCGCCAAAACTCCATACAGGAAGTAGCCTATCGTCACTGAAAAGGCTATTACTCGTGAACGGTTTGAGATATCTTAACGAGGTTCGGTACACATATGTACCAGCTCACTCCGGGATCACAGTAAAAAAGATGCGAATTTTGGTCACTAGGTGGTGCTATAACAGGCTTGAGCTCGGGAATGGCTATTACTACACAACCGTTAGCCCGATACACTTAAAATTTGGTATGGTGTGTCTTTGTTCAATGTACCATGAGGGTCTAGAAGGAAATTGGCGTATCTCCAAAAAGATGGCCGTCATCGGCCAATGAATGTTGAGGACTGATTTGACAGGGTTAACGAAGGTCGATCGAAACAAAACACACTGTGCTTCTTCGTGTACTGCTTCTGAAGGCCTGTAGGAATTACGGTGTCATTTGGCCACTAGGGGGCATAATACCGTATTTCGGTGCCTGTATCACGTGACGTTTGACATACACACACAAACATGACATCATATGATAGATCTGCTCATGGTGAACAACTTTGTCTCTTGAAGCGTTGCTGTCAATCAAATGGTTTGTGAGTTATTGGCGATAACGTTCAAACCTACTTTTGCAAACTAGTCCTAGGTTTTTCGCCCGATCTGAACCTAACAAAGGCAGATTGATTCTGTGGAGTGTGACTATAAATAATTATCAAAAAAAATTTGAAATTTACATTCAATCACGCAAGGAGTGGCCAAAAACCGAACTGGGCGGAGCTTAAAACATTTAAACGGCCATAACTCGAGAGTCGTTTGAGATATCATCACGGGGCTTGAATCATATTTGTAGGCCATCGGTCTAAGGCCGTGATATAAAAAGCTCGCCGATCGGACACTAGATGGCGCTATAACGGGGAAAATGGCACTAAATACTGTGATTATGCAATGGTTACAACTTTCACCGCTATAATTTTATCTGTGGTCAAGAGATTTTCATGGGAGTTGTTTTTTTTATCATCCTGAATTGTTTCCAAGTCCTACGATACCAAACATACCAGGTTTTGCCTTATGGTTAGTTCTGCACTGCAAAAACTGTGCTTACAAAACATGCGTGAATAACTCCGCGAGGGTTATTCCGATCGACTCGAAAACACCATAGGAAGAAATTAACTTTACCTTCTGAACAAAAAACTCTATTGGCATTATGTTAAAATTTCCATCAGAAATGGCCGAAAATTGCAAAAAACGAAAAATTACATTCTTTTTTTGTGTTTTCTACACATAAATGGTCATAACTCCGCAATGAAATGACATTTTTTTACCAGATTTGATATGCTGATGTCTGAGCAGAGTCTGAGGCAATACAAAAAAAATTGTTTGCCTACACCACTAGTTGGCCTCATAATTGAACAAAACCTTTGACTCTAAGTAAGCCCAATGGTCATACAACTGTTTCTTCACTAAACTAAAGTGAATAGCCGTGATTCTAGCTACATGTAACACAGTCATGACCCGAGGTTGCATGCACGAGTTTGACATAGCGCCACCTAGTGGTTATTTGTTATTTTCACTTAAAAATACTGCAACCTTACATCTAAAATCATGAGTCATCATAGATTGTGCCTTTCATGGCTTTGAGTATAATCATTGGTGGATTGCAGTTCACTCCCTAGCAACCAATGAGAATACCCTAGCAACCATTTAGCAAGAGCTGTATCTCTGTATCAGAACATCTTAGAGACATGGGGTTCGGCTATTTTAACTCATTAACACTATTTTAACATTTTGTGACCCAAGTTTTGCCATTGCAAGCACCACAACATTTCCTTCAGTGTTCTGTTTGTCAATGTTCCGTGAGAAGAGAGGGAGACATTTCACTGAATGATAGCACCTTTTTTGCTGACAACTATGAACAAGTGTGTCTGGTAGCTTACTTTTCATCATTTATTTTGTACAATGCAGCAAAACTACACAGGCATGCCTTTAAAGGTCATAAGGTCCCAAATCGCTTGAACCCAAGCGAATGACTTTACATTAAGCACGTGACATGTTCGTCCTATAGGTGCACGTGTGTTTAAGCATACATATTCTGTATGAACTGTTTCTGACCATCTCTTTTATTTTTGTGGATGCTGGATCAGCCTGGTTGACGACGTCTGACATCTTTGATGTGCTGTCCACTGTAGGTCTTTGCGGTCTCCTGCGCTGCTGTTTGTGTCGTATATGCACGTCCGCAGCCTGTTTGAACCATTGATGACCATACCACGACTCAATGGCCTTTTAGTTAAACTAAACACAGCCATTTCTGAATTGTATGTTTTCGTATAAATCTGAATAACTATTTCTCATTAACAAATTATCCTTATAACTTCACATTAAGGACATTACGTGTTTGTCTTATATGTGCACATGTGTGTAAGCATAAATAGTCTGTATGATCCGTTTTTGACCATCTCTTTCATTTTTCTGGAGCGAGGTGGTCTATCATTCATTGTGTCTGTATTCGGGTGCAACTTCTCAGCCTGGTAATCGACGTCTGACGTCTTTGACGTGTTTTAATGCTCGAAACCCGGTAATTGCTGCTTGCAGCTATATTTAGGGTTTCGAGCACGAAGTGCTGAAAACCTATTGTATTTGTCTGTTTTATTATGTTGGCTTGACAAAGCCAACATACTGTTCTTCGATCTAAGCTTATTATTATTATTATTATTATTATTATTATTAGTGGTGCTTGCATTTATGCAAGGCATCACTATTACTATTCGTCATACTTATTATTTATAATTATTATTCTTCTTTTTCTGGACACTTTTTCGGCGCGTAACTCGTCCCGCACGGTTTAACGTAGTCCCACAAAAGAGGGCTCAAATCGACCGGATTATTGAGGAGAGGTGTGCTATGACTTTTATAAGGGATCGGGTGCAGGATTTCTGAAAGGGGGGCGAAAAACCACCCGAAAAATCCCATTGACTTAACATTGCGCCCAACTTTGACGGGTCATAGCTCCGCTCGAGGATTTTGTAGAAACATGTGGGTTACAACATTTGAAGAGGGTGGTAGGCTCTGTAAGAACATAGATCACAATGGGGTGTAAGTTGTACCCCTGGGGTGTAAGAGGCACCCGAAAATTCCCATTGACTTATAATGGGGCAGGAAACATGCCCATATAAGGGAATAAAACAGTTCCAGATGGGATATCTTTGCTTTACAGTGTCGTACAGATAAGTGGGTGGGCTCATTTTACTCGGGCATCCAATCAGTCTCTCAGGATCATCCCAGAGCTATTAAGCCACGCCCCTAGCAACAATTTTGGGCACCCTAGCAACATCTCCCATAGACTGCCATTATAAAATGCCCAGATGGATATCTTTGCAGCACAGTGTCATAGAGACATGGGGGTGGGCTCATTTTACTCAGACATCCAATCAGTCTCTCAGGATAGTATCAGAGCTATTAAGCCACGCCCCTAGCAACCACTTTTGAGCACCCTAGCAACATAAAATTCAAACAGTTATATCTCGGCATCAGAACATCGTAGAGACACGGGGGTTGGACCGTTTTTCTTGTGACTCAGAGTGTAATCAGTGGCCACATCATTGGTCACTCCCAAGCCACGCCCCTAGCAACCAAAATGAGCACCCTAGCAACATAATAAACAAAGCCTTATATCTCCGCATCAGAACATCGTAGAGACACGGAGGTTGGACCGTTTTACTTGTGACTCAGAGTGTAATCAGTAGCCACATCATTGGTCACTCCCAAGCCACGCCCCTAGCAACCAAAATGAGCACCCTAGCAACATAATAAACAAAGCCTTATATCTCCGCATCAGAACATCGTAGAGACACGGGGGTTGGACCGTTTTACTTGTGACTCGGAGTGTAATCAGTGGCCACATCATTGGTCACTCCCAAGCCACGCCCCTAGCAACCAAAATGAGCACCCTAGCAACATAATAAACAAAGCCTTATATCTCAGCATCAGAACATCGTAGAGACACGGGGGTTGGACCGTTTTACTCGTGACTCGGAGTGTAATCAGTGGCCACATCATTGGTCACTCCCAAGCCACGCCCCTAGCAACCAAATATGAGCACCCTAGCAACATACAATTCAAACAGTTATATCTCTGCATCAGAACATCGTAGAGACACGGGGGTTGGACTGTTTGACTTGTGACTTGGAGTGTAATCACCAGTGGATGCCAATTTTTTCCCTAGCAACCAAATACAGTACCCTAGCAACAGAGGAAACAAAGCCTTATATCTCCGCATCAGAACATCATAGAGACACAGGGGTTGGACCGTTTGACTTGTGACTTGGCGTGTAACAATTGGGCACACCATTAGCCACTCCCAAGCCACGCCCCTAGCAACCACTTTTGATTACCCTAGCAACATAAAATTCAAACAGTTATATCTCGGCATCAGAACATCGTAGAGACACGGGGGTTGGACCGTTTTACTTGTGACTAGACGTGTAACAATTGGGCACACCATTGGCCACTCCCAAGCCACGCCCCTAGCAACCAAATTTGAGCACCCTAGCAACAGAATAAACAAAGCTTTATATCTCCGCATCAGAACATCGTAGAGACACAGGGGTTGGACCGTTTGATTCGTGACTCGGAGGGTAATCACTAGTGGATGCAAATTTTTTCCCTAGCAACCAAATACAGTACCCTAGCAACAGAGTAAACAAAGCCTTATATCTCCGCATCAGAACATCGTAGAGACACGGGGGTTGGACCGTTTTACTTTTGGCTTGGAGTATAATCATATATGGTCCCCAGAATATTGCCACGGCAAGCACCACTCACATTTTCTTCAGGAAATGTACCTATCTAGTTATTATTATTCTTCTTTTTCTGGACACTTTTTTCGGCGCGTAACTCGTCCCGCACGCTTTGACGTAGACCCATGAAAGAGGGCTCAAATCGACCGGCTTATTGAGGAGAGGTGTGCTATGACTTTTATAAGCGATGGGGTGCAGGATTTCCGAAAGGGGGGCGAAAAACCACCCGAAAAATCCCATTGACTTAACATTGCGCCCAACTTTGACGAGTCATAGCTCCGCTCAAGGATTTTGTAGAAACATGTGGGTTACAACATTTGAAGAGGGTGGTAGGCTCTGTAAGAACATGGATCACAATGGGGTGTAAGTTGTACCCCTGGGGTGTAAGAGGCACCCGAAATTTCCCATTGACTTATAATGGGGCAGGAAACATGCCCATATAAGGGAATAAAAAAGTTCCAGATAGGATATCTTCGCTTTACAGTGTCGTAGAGATACGTGGGTGGGCTCATTTTACTTGGGCATCCAATCAGTCTCTCAGGATCCTCCCAGAGGTATTAAGCCACGCCCCTAGCAACAATTTTGGGCACCCTAGCAACATCTCCCATAGACTGCCATTGTAAAATGCCAGGATGGATATCTTTGCAGCACAGTGTCATAGAGACTTGGGGGTGGGCTCATTTTACCCAGACATCCAATCAGTCTCTCAGGATCCTTATTGAGGTATTAAGCCACGCCCCTAGCAACCACTTTTGAGCACCCTAGCAACATAACATTTAAACAGTTATATCTCGGCATCAGAACATCGTAGAGACATGGGGGGTTGGACCATTTTATTTGTGACTCGGAGTGTAATCACTGGCCACATCATTGGCCACTCCCAAGCCACGCCCCTAGCAACCAAATATGAGCACCCTAGCAACCCAATAAACAAAGCCTTATATCTCCGCATCAGAACATCGTAGAGACACGGGGGTTGGACCATTTTACTTGTGACTCAGAGTGTAATAGCTGGCCACATTATTGGCCACTCCCAAGCCACGCCCCTAACAACCAAATATGAGCACCCTAGCAACATAATAAACAAAGCCTTATATCTCTGGATCCGAACATCATGGAGACATTGGGGTTGGGTCTTTGGGTCATATTAGCTTCATGCTAGCTTAATGCTAAGTCATACTAGCTTCATGCTAGTTTCATGCTAGCTTAATGCTAATTTCATAATAAATCTTGATAACTTCACGTTAAATCATGCTAGCTTCATGCTATCTTCATGCTAACTTCATGTTAACCTCTTGCTAATCATGCTAACATCATGCTAGCTTCATGCTAATCATGCTAACATCATGTTATCTTTATGCTAGTCATTCTAACAACATGCTAACTTCATGCTAATCATTATAACATCATGCTAACTTCATGCTAATCATGCTAGCATCATGCTAATCATGCTAACATCATGTTAACATCATGCTAACATCATGCTAACAGCATGCTAGCTTCATGCTAATCATAGTATCATCATGCTAATCATGGTAACATCATGCTAACTTCATGCTAATCATGCTAGCTTCATGCTAACTTCATGCTAATCATGCTATCATCATGCTAATCATGCTAACATCATGTTAGCTTCATGCTAATCATGCTAGCTTCATGCTAACTTCATGCTAATCATGTTAGCTTCATGCTAAGTTTGTGCTAATCATGCTAACATCATGTTAATCATGCTAACATCATGCTAACATCATGCTAGCTTCATTCTAATCATGTTAGCATCATGCTAATTATGCTAACATCATGCATAATTCATGCTAATCATGCTAGCTTCATGCTAACTTCATGTCAACATCATGCTAGCTTCATGCTAATCATGTTAGCTTCATGCTAGCTTCATGCTAATCATGCTAGCTTCATGCTAATCATGGTAGCTTCATGCTAATCATGCTAACATCATGCTAGCTTCATGCTAGCTTCATGCTAACATCATGCTAATCATGTTAACATCATGCTAGCTTCATGCTAATCATGGTAGCTTCATGCTAATCATGCTAACATCATGCTAGCTTCATGCTAACTTCATGCTAATCATGTTAGCTTCATGCTAGCTTCAGGCTAATCATGCTTACTTCATGCTAGCTTCATGTTAACTTCATGTTAATCATGCTAACATCATGCTAATCATGCTAACATCATGCTAGCTTCATGCTAATCATATTACCATCATGTTAGCTTCATGCTAATTATGTTAGCTTTGTGCTAGCTTCATGCTAATGATGTTAGCTTTATGCTACCTTCATGCTAATCATGCTAACTTCATGTTAATCATGTTAACATCATACTACCTTCACGTTAATTATGGTAACATCATGCTAGCTTCATGCTAATCATGCTACCTTCAATATACAAAGCCTTATATCTCCACATCAGAACATCGTAGAGACACGGGGGTTGGACCGTTTGACTCGTGACTCGGATTGTAATCATAAGTGGATGCCAATTTTCTCCCTAGCAACCAAATACAGTACCCTAGCAACCGAATAAACAAAGCCTTATATCTCTGCATAAGAACATCGTAGAGACACAGGGGTTGGATTGTTTTACTTTTGGTTCGGGGTATAATCATACATTGCCCCCAGAATTTTGCCACGGCAAGCACCACTTCACATTTTCTTCAGGAAATGTACCTATCTAGTTATTATTATTCTTCTGGTACAAACTTTTTCTCACAGTAACTCCTCCTAGAGCTTTCAAGCTACACCCACAAAACTTTACAAAACTTTTAAGACTGGTACGTAGATTGTTGCTATGACTTTTCTAACTGATGGGACCTACCGATTTCCTAAACGGGGCGCTCAAAGACCCCAAATTTTCCATTGACTTAACATTGCGACAAACTTTGACGGGTCATAGCTGCAAGCGAGAAATTTGTAGAAACTTGTGGGTTATCACAGTTGAAGAGGCTGGCAGGCTCTGTAAGAACATACATCACATTGGGGTGTAAGTTTCACCCCTGGGGTGTAAGAGGCACCCAAATTTCCCCATTGACTTATAATGGGGCAGGAAACATGCCCATATAAGGGAATAAAAGCGTCCCAGATTGAATATCTTCACTTTAGAGTGTCATAGAGATATGGGGGTGGGCTCATTTTACTCAGGCATCCAATCAGTCTCTGAGGATTCTTATTGAGGTATTAAGCCACGCCCCTAGCAACCAAATACGAGCACCCTAGCAACATAATAAACAAAGCCTTATATCTCTGGATCCGAAAATCATAGAGACATGGTCGTTGGGTCTTTTGGTCATGTTAGCCTTATGCTAGCTTCATGCTAAGTCATACTAGCTTCATGCTAGTTTCTTGCTAGCTTTATGCTAATTTCATAATAAATCTTGCTAACTTCATGCTAAATCATGTTAGCATCATGCTAGCTTCATGCTAATTCATATTAGCATCATGCTAGCTTCGTGCTAATTCATGTTAGCATCATTCTAGCTTCATGCTAATACATTTTAGCATCATGCTAGCTTCATGCTAATTCATGTTAGCATCATGCTAGCTTCATGCTAATTCATGTTAACATCATGCTAGCTTCATGCTAATTCATGTTAGCATCATGCTAGCTTCATGCTAATTCATTTTAGCATCATGCTAGCTTCATGCTAATTCATGTTAGCATCATGCTAGCTTCATGCTAATTCATGTTAGCATCATGCTAGCTTCATGCTAATTCATGTTAGCATCATGCTAATTCATGTTAGCATCATGCTAGCTTCATGCTAATTCATGTTAGCATCATGTTAGCTTCATGCTAATTCATGTAAGCATCATTCTAGCTTCATGCTAATACATTTTAACATCATGCTAGCTTCATGCTAATTCATGTTAGCATCATGCTAGCTTCATGCTAATTCATGTTAACATCATGCTAGCTTCATGCTAATTCATGTTAGCATCATGCTAGCTTCATGCTAATTCATGTTAGCATCATGCTAGCTTCATGCTAATTCATGTTAGCATCATGCTATCTTCATGCTAATTCATGTTAGCATCATGCTAGCTTCATGCTAATTCATGTTAGCATCATGCTAGCTTCATGCTAATTCATGTTAGCATCATGCTAGCTTCATGCTAATTCATGTTAGCATCATGCTAGCTTCATGCTAATTCATGTTAGCATCATGCTAATTCATGTTAGCATCATGCTAGCTTCATGCTAATTCATGTTAGCATCATGCTAGCTTCATGCTAATTCATGTTAGCATCATGCTAGCTTCATGCTAATTCATGTTAGCATCACGCTAGCTTCATGCTAATTCATGTTAGCATCACGCTAGCTTCATGCTAATTCATGTTAGCATCATGCTAGCTTCATGCTAATTCATGTTAGCATCATGCTAGCTTCATGCTAATTCATGTTAGCATCATGCTAGCTTCATGCTAATTCATGTTAGCATCATGCTTATTCATGCTAATTCATGTTAGCATCATGTTTACTTATGCTTATTCATGTTAACATCATGCTAACTTAGTGCTAAATCATGTTAACATGCTAAGTTTTTGTTAAATCATGTTTACGGAAAGTTAGACTACTAAACTAAACTTGTTTTAAGTTTCTCCAAAACTTTTTTAAACGTTCAGGCCAGGTTTTGTCAAGCCAACATAAAGTTTGTCTTCAAACTTTTCTATCTAGTTATTATTATTTTTCCGCCTTAAAACGCATCGCCCACCCCAAACCGTAAGTCGTAGAAACTTGCCACTTGGTCAACTGGTTGTATATTAGCAGGCTACTCAGATACAGTGAATCAGCCAAATCGGCCCATAGGTGGCGCTATAGCAATGCCCGACGCGTTGGGCATCATAACTCCTAAACCGGACATCAGACACTCAAGTGTTTGGTATCATTGTAATCCCTGGCTCAAAACTTAAAAAATGTATATCTCCGATTTCATTTCCGGTATGCAAATTTTTTCGCTAATTTGCATAATATGCATTTCAAGCAAAAATGAACTAGTCCTAGGTTTTTCGCCCGATCGGAATCGTTCTAATGCAGGAGAAATCTGTGGAGTGAGTAGGTAAATAATTATCGAACAGAATTTGAAATTCCGCTTCAGGGTCACTAGGGGGCGCCAAAACTTAATACAGGAAGTAGCCTATCGTCAGTGAAATGGCTATAACTCGTGAACGGTTTGAGATATCTTAACGAGGTTTGGTACACATATGTACCAGCTCACTCCGGGATCACAGTAAAAAAGATGCGGATTTTGGCCACTAGGTGGCGCTGTAACAGGCTTGAGATCGGGAATGGCTATATCTACACAACCGTTAGCCCGATACACCTAATATTTTGTATGGTATGTCTTTGTGCAATGTACCATGAGGGTCTAGAAGGACATTGGTGTATCTTCAAAAACATGGCCGTCGTCGGCTACTGAAGGTTGAGGACTGATTTGACAGGGTTAACAAAGGTCGATCGGAACGAAACGCACTGTGCTTCTTCGTGTACTGCTCCTGAAGGCCTGTAAGAATTTTGGTGTCATTTGGCCCCTAGGGGGCGTAATACCGTATTTCGGTGCCTGTATAACGTGACGTTTGACTTACACAAACAAACATGACATCATATGATAGATCGGCTCATGACGAAAAACTTTGCCTCTGGAACCGTTGCTGTCAATCAAATGGTTTGTGAGTTATTGGCGATAACGTTCAAACCTACTTTTGCGAACTAGTCCCTGGTTTTTCGCCCGATCTGAACCTAACCAAGGTTGATTGATTCTGTGGAGTGTGACTATAAATAATTATCAAAAAAAAATTGAAATTTACATTCAATCACGCAAGGAGTGGCCAAAAACCGAACTGGGCGGAGCTTAAAACATTTAAACGGCCATAACTCGAGAGTCGTTTGAGATATCATCTCGGGGCTTGAATCATATTTGTAGGCCATCGGTCTTAGGCCATGATATAAAAAGCTCGCCGACCGGACACTAGATGGCGCTATAACGGGGAAAATGGCACTAAATACTGTGCTTATGCAATGGTTACAACTTTCACGCCTATAATTTTATCTGTGGTCAAGAGATTTTCATGGGAGTTGTTTTTTTATCATCCTGAATTGTTTCCAAGTCCTACGATACCAAACATACCAGGTTTTGCCTTACGGTTAGTTCTGCACTGCAAAAACTGTGCATACAAAACATGCGTGAATAACTCCGCGAGGGTTATTCCAATCAACTCGAAAACACCATAGGAAGAAACTTACTTTACCTTCTGAACAAAAAACTCTATTGGCGTTATGTTAAAATTTCCATCAGAAATGGCCGAAAATTGCAAAAAACGAAAAATTACATTCATTTTTTGTGTTTTCTACACATAAATGGTTATAACTCCGCTATGAAATGACATTTTTTTACCAGATTTGTTATGCTGATGTCTGAGCAGAGTCTGAGGCAATACAAAAAAATTGTTTGCCTACACCACTAGTTGGCCTCATAATTGAACAAAACCTTTGACATTGAGTAAGCCCAATGGTCATACAATTGTTTCTTCACTAAACTAAAGTGAATAGCCGTGATACTAGCTACATGTAACACAGTCATGACCCGAGGTTGCATGCACGAGTTTGACATAGCGCCACCTAGTGGTTATTTGTTATTTTCACTTAAATGTACTGCAACCTTACATCTAAAATCATGAGTCATCATAGATTGTGCCTTTCATGGCTTTGAGTATAATCATTGGTGGATTGCAGTTCACTCCCTAGCAACCAATGAGAATACCCTAGCAACCATTTAGCAAGAGCTGTATCTCTGTATCAGAACATCTTAGAGACATGGGGTTCGGCTATTTTGACTCATTAACACTATTTTAACATTTTGTGACCCAAGTTTTGCCATTGCAAGCACCACAAACATTTACTTCAGTGTTCTGTTTGTCAATGTTCCGTGAGAAGAGAGGGAGACATTTCACTGAATGATAGCACCTTTTTTGCTGACAACTATGAACAAGTGTGTCTGGTAGCTTACTTTTCATCATTTATTTTGTACAATGCAGCAAATCTACTCAGGCATGCCCTTAAAGGTCATAAGGTCCCAAATCGCTTGAACCCAAGCGAATGACTTCACATTAAGGTCGTGACATGTTTGTCCTATAGGTGCACGTGTGTTTAAGCATACATAGTCTGTATGAACTGTTTCTGACCATCTCTTTCGTTTTTGTGGATGCTGGATCAGCCTGGTTGACGACGTCTGACATCTTTAATGTGCTGTCCACTGTAGGTCTTTGCGGTCTCCTGCGCTGCTGTTTGTGACGTATATGCACGCCCGCAGCCTGTTTGAACCATTGATGACCATACTACGACTCAATGGCCTTTTAGTTAGCCATTTCTGAATTGTATGTTTTCGTATAAATCTGAATAACTAATTCTCGTTAACAAATTATCCTCATAATGTCACATTAAGGACATTACGTGTTTGTCTCATATGTGCACATGTGTGTAAGCATAAATAGTCTGTATTATCAGTTTTTGACCATCTCTTTCGTTTTTCTAGAGCGAGGTGGTCTATCATTCATTGTGTCTGTATTCGGGGGCAACTCCTCAGCCTGGTAATCGACGTCTGACGTTTTTGACGTGCTTTAATGCTCGAAACCCGGCAATTGCTGCTTGCAGCTATATTTAGGGTTTCGAGCACGAAGTGCTGAAAACCTATTGTATTTGTCTGTTTTATTATTATTATTAGGGTTTCGAGCACGAAGTGCTGAAAACCTATTGTATTTGTCTGTTTTATTATTATTATTATTATTATTATTATTATTATTATTATTTTTCCGCCATAAAACGCGTCGCCCAGCACAAACCGTAAGTCGTAGAAACTTGCCACTTGGTCAACTGGTTGTATATCAGCTCGCTACTCAGATACAGCGAATCAGCCAAATCGGCCCATAGGTGGCGCTATAGCAATGCCCGACGCGTTGGGGCTCATAACTCCTACAACCGGACATCAGACACTCAAGTATTTGGTACCATTGTAATCCCTGGCTCCAAACTTAAAAAATGTATATCTCCAATTTCATTTCCGGTATGCAAAATTTTCGCTAATTTGCATAATATGCATTTCTAGCCAAAATGAACTAGTCCTAGGTTTTTCGCCCGATTGGAATCGTTCCAACGCAGGAGAAATCTGTGGAGTGAGTAGGTAAATAATTATCGAACAGAATTTGAAATTTCGCTTCAGGGTCACTAAGGGGCGCCAAAACTCCATACAGGAAGTAGTCTATCGTCACTGAAATGGCTATAACTCGTGAACGGTTTGAGATATCTTAACGAGGTTTGGTACACATGTGTACCAGCTCACTCCGGTGTGACAGTAAAAAAGATGCAGATTTTGGCCACTAGGTGGCGCTATAACAGGCTTTAGCTCGGGAATGGCTATTACTACACAACCGTTAGCCCGATACACTTAATATTTGCTATGGTGTGTCTTTGTGCAATGTACCATGAGGGTCTGGAAGGACATTGGCGTATCTCCAAAAACATGGCCGTCATCGGCCAATGAAGGTTGAGGACCGATTTGACAGGGTTAACGAAGGTCGATTGGAACGAAACGCACTGTGCTTCTTTGTGTACTGCTCCTGAAGGTCTGTAAGAATTACGGTGTCATTTGGCCACTAGGGGGCGTAATACCATATTTCGGTGCGTGTATCACGTGACGTTTGAAATACACACACAAACATGACATCATATGATAGATCTGCCCCTGGTGAACAACTTTGCCTATTGAAGCATTGCTGTCAATCAAACGGTTCGTGAGTTATTGGCGATAACCTTCAAAACCTACTTTTGCGAACTAGTCATAGGTTTTTCGCCCGATCCGAACCTAACCAAGGCTGATTGATTCTGTGGAGTGTGAATATGAATAATTATCAAAAAAAAGTTGACATTTGTATTCAAACACGCAAGGAGTGGCCAAGAACCGAACTGGGCGGAGCTTAAAACATTTAAACGGCCATAACTCGAGAGGCGTTTGAGATATCATCATGGGGCTTGAATCATATGTGTAGGCCATCGGTCTAAGGTCGTGATATAAAAAGCTCGCCGATCAGACACTAGATGGCGCTATAACTGGGAAAATGGCACTAAATACTGTGATTATGCAATGTTTACAACTTTCTTGCCTATAACTTTATCTGTGGTGAAGAGATTTTAATGGGAGTTGGTTTTTTAGCATCCTGAATTGTTTCCGAGTCCTACGATACCAATCATGCCAGATTTCGCCTTACCGTTAGTTCTGCACAGCAAAAATAGCGCTTACAAAACACGCGTGAATAACTCCACGAGGGTTATTCCGATCGACTCGAAACGACCATAGGAAGAAATTAACTTTACCTTCTGAACAAAAAACTCTATTGGCGTTATGTTAAAATTTCCATCAGAAATGGCCAAAAATTGCAAAAAACGAAAAATTATCTCCAAATTATATGTTTTTTACACATAAATGGTTATAACTCCGCAACGAAATGACATTTTTTTACCAGATTTGATACGCTGATGTCTGAACAGAGTCTGAGGCAATAAAAAAAAATTGTTTGCCTACACCAGTAGTTGGCCTCATAATTGAACAAAACCTTTGACATTGAGTGAGCCCAATGGTCATACAATTGTTTCTTTACTAAAATAAAGTGAATAGACATGATTCTAGCTACATGTAACACAGTCATGACCCGAGGTTGCATGCACGAGTTTGTCATAGCGCCACCTAGTGGTTATTTGTTATTTTCACTTAAAAATAGTGCAACCTTACATCTAAAATCATGAGTCATCATAGATTGTGCCTTTCATGGCTTTTGAGTATAATCATTGGTGGATTGCAGTTCACTCCCTAGCAACCAAAGAGAATACCCTAGCAACCATTTAGCAAGAGCTGTATCCCTGTATCAGAACATCTTAGAGACATGGGGTTCGGCTATTTTGACTCATTAACACTATTTTAACATTTTGTGACCCGAGTTTTGCCACTGCAAGCACCACAAACATTTCCTTCAGTGTTCTGTTTGTCAATGTTCCGTGAGAAGAGAGGGAGACATTTCACTGAATGATAGCACCTTTTTTGCTGACAACTATGAACACGTGTGTCTGGTAGCTTACTTTTCATCATTTATTTTGTACAATGCAGCAAATCTACACAAGCATGCCCTTAAAGCTCTTAAGGTCCCAAATCGCTTGAACCCAAGCGAATGACTTCACATTACGCAAGTGACATGTTTGTCCTATAGGTGCACGTGTGTTTAAGCATACATAGTCTGTATGAATTGTTTCTGACCATCTCTTTCGTTTTTGTGGATGCTGGATCAGCCTGGTCGACGACGTGTGACGTCTTTGACGTGCCTTAATGCTCGAAACCCGGCAAATGCTGCTTGCAGCTTTAATTATTATTATTATTATTATTATTATTATTATTATTTTTCCGCCATAAAACGCGTCGCCCAGCACAAACCGTAAGTCGTAGAAACTTGCCACTCGGTCAACTGGTTGTATATCAGCTCGCTACTCAGATACAGTGAATCAGCCAAATCGGCCCATAGGTGGCGCTATAGCAATGCCCGACGCGTTGGGGCTCATAACTCCTAAACCGGACATCAGACACTCAAGTATTTGGTACCATTGTAATCCCTGGCTCCAAACTTAAAAAATGTATATCTCCGATTTCATTTCCGGTATGCAAATTTTTCGCTAATTTGCATAATATGCATTTCTAGCCAAAATGAACTAGTCCTAGGTTTTTCGCCCGATCGGAATCGTTCCAACGCAGGAGAAATCTGTGGAGTGAGTAGGTAAATAATTATCGAACAGAATTAGAAATTTCGCTTCAGGGTCACTAAGGGGCGCCAAAACTCCATACAGGAAGTAGCCTATCATCACTGAAATGGCTATAACTCGTGAACGGTTTAAGATATATTAACGAGGTTTGGTACACATGTGTACCAGCTCACTCCGGTGTGACAGTAAAAAAGATGCAGATTTTGGCCACTAGGTGGCGCTATAACAGGCTTTAGCTCGGGAATGGCTATTACTACACAACCGTTAGCCCAATACACTTAATATTTGCTATGGTGTGTCTTTGTGCAATGTACCATGAGGGTCTGGAAGGACATTGGCGTATCTCCAAAAACATGGCCGTCATTGGCCAATGAAGGTTGAGGACTGATTTGACAGGGTTAACGAAGGTCGATCGGAACGAAACGCACTGTGCTTCTTCGTGTACTGCTCATGAAGGTCTGTAAGAATTACGGTGTCATTTGGCCACTAGGGGGCGTAATACCATATTTCGGTGCCTGTATCACGTGACGTTTGACATACACACACAAACATGACATCATATGATAGATCTGCCCATGGTGAACAACTTTACTTCTTGAAGCGTTGCTGTCAATCAAACGGTTCGTGAGTTATTGGTGATAACCTTCAAATCCTACTTTTGCGAACTACTCCTAGGTTTTTTACCCGATCGGAATCGTTCCAATGCAGGAGAAATCTGTGGAGTGAGTAGGTAAATAATTATCGAACAGATTTTGAAATTTCGCTTCAGGGTCACTAAGGGGCGCCAAAGCTCCATACAGGAAGTAGCCTATCGTCACTAAAATGGATATAACTCGTGAACCGTTTGAGATATCTTAACGAGGTTTTGTACACATATGTACCAGCTCACTCCGGGGACACAGTAAAAAAGATGCGGATTTTGGCCACTAGGTGGCGCTATAACAGGCTTGAGCTCGGAAATGGCTATTACTACACAATCGTTTTCCCGATACTCTCAATATTTGGTATGGTGTGTCTTTGTGCAATGTACCATGAGGATCTGGAAGGACATTGGCGTATCTCCAAAAACATGGCCGTCATCGGCCAATTAAGGTTGAGGACTGATTTGACAGGGTTAACGAAGGTCGATCGGAACGAAACGCACTGTGCTGCTTTGTGTACTGCTCATGAAGGTCTGTAAGAATTACGGTGTCATTTGGCCACTAGGGGGCATATTTCGGTGCCCTGTATCACGTGACGTTTGACATACACACACAAACATGACATCATATGATAGATCTGCCCATGGTGAACAACTTTTCCTCTTGAAGCGTTGCTGTCAATTAAATGGTTCTCGCGTTATTTGTGATAACCTTCAAAACCTACTTTTGCTAACTAGTCCTAGGTTTTTCACCCGATCGGAACCTAACCAAGGCTGATTGATTCTGTGGAGTGTGACTATAAATAGTTATCAAAAAAAAGTTGAAATTTGTATTCATCCACGAAAGGAGTGGCCAAAAATATAAATGGGCGGAGCTTAGTAAATTTAAATGGCCATAACTCGAGAGGGGTTTGAGATATTCACGGGGCTTGAATAGTATGTGAAGGCCATCGACCTGAGGTTGTGAAATAAAATGCTTGCCGATCGGACAAAAGGTGGCACTATAACGGGAAAGATGGCATTAAATACTGTGATTATCCAATGGTTACACTTTATAAGCCTATAACTTCATCTGTGATCAACGAATTTCCATGGGAGTTGTTTTTATATGATCCTGAATTGTTTTTGAATCCTACGATACCAAGCATGCCAGGTTTCGAATTACGGTTCGACCAGAACTACGTTTTACCACATAAAAAACAATCACTAATAGCTTCGTAACTGTAACTCCTATCGATTCGAAAACACCATAGGAAGAAAAATGCAATAGCTTCTGAACAAAATCTTTATTGGCGTTATATTAAAATCTCCATCAGAAATGGCTGAAAATTGTGAAAAACCAAAATAGTCCTATAGGTGCACATGTGTTTAAGCATACATAGTCTGTATGAACCGTTTCTGACCATCTCTTTCGTTTTTGTGGATGCTGGATCAGCCTGGTTGACGACGTGTGACGTCTTTGACGTGCCTTAATGCTCGAAACCCGGCAAATGCTGCTTGCAGCTTTAATTAGGGTTTCGAGCACGAAGTGCTGAAAACCTATTGTATTTGTCTGTTTTATTATTATTATTATTATTATTATTATTATTATTATTATTTTTCCGCCATAAAACACATCGCCCAGCACAAACCGTAAGTCGTAGAAACTTGCCACTTGGTCAACTGGTTGTATATCAGCTCGCTACTCAGATACAGTGAATCAGCCAAATCGGCCCATAGGTGGCGCTATAGCAATGCCCGACGCGTTGGGGCTCATTACTCTTAAACCGGACATCAGACACTCAAGTGTTTGGTGTCATTGTAATCCTTAGCTCCAAACTTAAAAAATGTATATCTCCGATTTCATTTCTGGTATGCAAATTTTTCGCTAATTTGCATACTATACATTTCAAGCCAAAATGAACTAGTCCTAGGTTTTTCACCCGATCGGAACCGTTCCAATGCAGGAGCAATCTGTGGAGTGAGTAGGTAAATAATTATCGAACAGAATTTGAAATTTCGCTTCAGGGTCACTAAGGGGACCCAAAGCTCCATACAGGAAGTAGCTTATCGTCAGTGAAATGGCTATAACTCGTGAACGGTTTGCGATATCTAAACGAGGTTCGGTACACATATGTACCAGCTCACTCCGGGGTCACAGTAAAAAAGATGCGGATTTTGGCCACTAGGTGGCGCTAAAACAGGCTTGAGCTCGGGAATGGCTATTACTACACAACCGTTAGCCTGATACACTTAATATTTGGTATGGTGTGTCTTTGTGCAATGTACCATGAGGGTCTGGAAGGACATTGGCGTATCTCCAAAAACATGGCCGTCATCGGCCAATGAAAGTTGAGGACTGATTTGACAGGGTTAACGAAGGTCGATCGGAATGAAACGCACTGTGCTTCTTCGTGTACTGCTCATGAAGGTCTGTAAGAATTATGGTGTCATTTGGCCACTAGGGGGCGTAATACCATATTTCGGTGCTTGTATCACGTGACGTTTGAAATACACACACAAACATGACATCATATGATAGATCTGCCCCTGGTGAACAACTTTGCCTATTGAAGCGTTGCTGTCAATCAAACAGTTCGTGAGTTATTGGCGATAACCTTCAAAACCTACTTTTGCGAACTAGTCCTAGGTTTTTCGCCCGATCCGAACCCAACCAAGGCTGATTGATTCTGTGGAGTGTGAATATGAATAATTATCAAAAAAAGTTGACATTTGTATTCAAACACGCAAGGAGTGGCCAAGAACCGAACTGGGCGGAGCTTAAAACATTTAAACGGCCATAACTCAAGAGGCGTTTGAGATATCATCATGGGGCTTGAATCATATGTGTAGGCCATCGGTCTAAGGTCGTGATATAAAAAGCTCGCCGATCAGACACTAGATGGCGCTATAACTGGGAAAATGGCACTAAATACTGTGATTATGCAATTGTTACAACTTTCATGCCTATAACTTTATCTGTGGTGAAGGGATTTTCATGGGAGTTGTTTTTTTAGCATCCTGAATTGTTTCCGAGTCCTACGATACCAATCATGCCAGATTTCGCCTTACCGTTAGTTCTGCACAGCAAAAATAGCGCTTACAAAACACGCGCGAATAACTCCGCGAGGGTTTTTCCGATTGACTCGAAACGACCATAGGAAGAAATTAACTTTACCTTCTGAACAAAAAACTCTATTGGCGTTATGTTAAAATTTCCATCAGAAATGGCCGAAAATTGCAAAAAACTAAAAATTATCTCCAAATTATATGTTTTTTACACATAAATGGTTATAACTCCGCAACGAAATGACATTTTTTTACCAGATTTGATACGCTGATGTCTGAGCAGAGTCTGAGGCAATAAAAAAAAATTGTTTGCCTACACCACTAGTTGGCCTCATAATTGAACAAAACCTTTGACATTGAGTGAGCCCAATGGTCATACAATTGTTTCTTTACTAAAATAAAGTGAATAGCCATGATTCTAGCTACATGTAACACAGTCATGACCCGAGGTTGCATGCACGAGTTTGTCATAGCGCCACCTAGTGGTTATTTGTTTTTTTCACTTAAAAATAGTGCAACCTTACATCTAAAATCATGAGTCATCATAGATTGTGCCTTTCATGGCTTTTGAGTATAATCATTGGTGGATTGCAGTTCACTCCCTAGCAACCAAAGAGAATACCCTAGCAACCATTTAGCAAGAGCTGTATCCCTGTATCAGAACATCTTAGAGACATGGGGTTCGGCTCTTTTGACTCATTAACCCTATTTTAACATTTTGTGACCCGAGTTTTGCCACTGCAAGCACCACAAACATTTCCTTCAGTGTTCTGTTTGTCAATGTTCCGTGAGAAGAGAGGGAGACATTTCACTGAATGATAGCACCTTTTTTGCTGACAACTATGAACACGTGTGTCTGGTAGCTTACTTTTCATCATTTATTTTGTACAATGCAGCAAATCTACACACGCATGCCCTTAAAGCTCTTAAGGTCCCAAATCGCTTGAACCCAAGTGAATGACTTCACATTACGCAAGTGACATGTTTGTCCTATAGGTGCACGTGTGTTTAAGCATACATAGTCTGTATGAACTGTTTCTGACCATCTCTTTCGTTTTTGTGGATGCTGGATCAGCCTGGTCGACGACGTGTGACGTCTTTGACGTGCCTTAATGCTCGAAACCCGGCAAATGCTGCTTGCAGCTTTAATTATTATTATTTTTCCACGGTAAAACGCGTTGCCCAGCCCAAACCGTAAGTCGTAGAAACTTGCCACTTGGTCAACTGGTTGTATATTAGCAGGCTACTCAGATACAGTGAATCAGCCAAATCGGCCCATAGGTGGCGCTATAGCAATGCCCGACGCGTTGGTGCTCATAACTCCTAAACCGGACATCAGACAGTCAAGTGTTTGGTATCATTGTAATCCCTGGTTCCAAACTTAAAAAATGTATATCTCCGATTTTATTTCCGTCATAAAATTTTTTCTGTATTTTCGATTTTGTCGAAAAAAATAAAAACGAACTAGTCCTAGGTTTTTCGCTTGATCAGAATCGTTCCAGTGCTAAAATGTTCCTTGGAGTTCGAATATCAATAATTATTAAAAAAAAAGTTGAACTTTCGACTCACGGTTGATATGCCAAGCCCAAACGTCTGAAGTGTGCGCAGCCAATTGGACTTTTTTGGCTATAACTGGTGACAGAAATGAAGTATCAACACGACACTTGGTATTTGTGATGACAGTCATGGCCTGAGGTTGCGTGCCTCGTTTCGTCACAGCGCCACCTAGTGGTCAGACGAATCATGTAAATGCTTATAACTTAGGCTGAGTTTGACGTATTTTCATGGGACTTTTTTACTAAGAGTTTTGAGTTGTTGCCGAGTCCAACGATACCAAACATGCCAGGTTTCGCCTTACGGTTAGCCCTGCACAGCAAAATAGCGTTTAAAAAACATGCGCAAATAACTCCGCGAGGGTTATTCCGATCGACTCGAAATAACCATAGGAAGAAATTAACTTGAACTTCTGAACAAAAAGTTCTATTGGTGTTATGTTAAAATTTCCATCAGAAATGGCCGAAAATTGCAAAAAACGAAAAATTACATTCATTTTTTGTGTTTTTTAGATATAAATGCTTATAACTCTGCAACGAAATGACATTTTTTCACCAAATTTGATACGCTGATATCTGAGCAGAGTCTGAGGCAATACAAAAAAAAATGGTATGCCTGCACCACTAGTTGGCCTCATAATTGAACAAAACCTTTGACATTGAGTAAGCCCAATGGTCATACAACTGTTTCTTTACTAAACTAAAGTGAATAGCCGTGATTCTAGCTACAAGTAACACAGTCATGACTTGAGGTTGCATGCACGAGTCTGTCATAGCGCCAGCTAGTGGTTATTTGTTTTTTTCACTTAAAAATACTGCAAAATTACATCTAAAATCATGAGTCATCATGGATTATGCCTTTCATGGCTTTGAGTATAATCATTGGTGGATTGCAATTCACTCCCTAGCAACCGATGAGAATACCCTAGCAACCATTTAACAAGAGCTGTATCTCTGTATCAGAACATTGTAGAGACATGGGGTTCGGCTCTTTTGACTCATTAACACTATTTTAACATTTTGTGACCCAAGTTTTGCCACTGCAAGCATCACAAACATTTCCTTCAGTGTTCTGTTTGTCAATGTTCCGTGAGAAGAGAGGGAGACATTTCACTGAATGATAACACCTTTTTTGCTGACAACTTTGAACACGTGTGTCTGGTAGCTGCGAATGACTTCACATTAAGGACGTGACATGTTTGTCTTATAGGCGCACGTGTGTTTAAGCATACATAGTCTGTGTGAACCGTTTCTGACCACCTCTTTTGTTTTTGTGGATGCTGGATCAGCCTGGTCGGCGATGTCTGACGTCTTTGACGTGCTTTAATGCTCGAAACCCGGTAAATGCTGCTTGCAGCTTTAATTTTCTCATTGTTTTTTCTATTTTTTTTACCATTGGGGTTGCTTGGGGTTGGGGTAGAATCACTTTCTGCGACATCCTAACCCAAACTCCAACTCTCACCCCAACTCCAGGTGAGAATAGTTTTGAAAATGAAAGAAAAACATGTAGAAACCAATGCATAAAATTACATCCCAACGCAAAACCAGAATCTAACCCCAACCCCAGGCGACAATTATTTAAAAATAGAAAAAACAATGAGAAAAAATATAAAATGACACAAAAAAACTGTTTATAGAAATTTCTGCTGCGCGAATAAATTAATAAAAAAAATTTGTGACTATAACACGACTTGCCGTGAGATAGGGTTTTCCTCACAATATTGAAATATTGAAATCAATATTTAAGGTTCCTTGTGTTACTTATGAGGTAAAAAGCCATGAAATAATAAGTGGAATAATGTACAGGCAGCCGGTTGTTATCATGAAATAATCCCTGACAGTCTGATACAACCCTGATCACACTATACATTATCCCTTACCTATGCTCCAACTCAGTTTCTTGTAATTTAAAGCTACACATTCCTAAAATAATCGATCCTAAAAGGGTTTACATAAAGAACCTTTATCATCTACAGAACCTTTATGTTGCATCAAAGCTTTTTATAGTGGAGAAAGGGGCCAAAGATTACTAAAGACAAAAAGGAAATGTTTCCTTCAAGAACCTTTTATTAAACGTTGTATGAAAAACCAACAGCATCACTTCAAAGAAGAAAAATCAACAATGTAAAAAAGGACCTAAAGTATGTGATTTTACAGTCACCTGGTGATTGGCTGAATGGTTCAGTAGAGGATTCTGGGTAATCCTCTGTGTACTCCTCCTCACAGTTCCAGTCTACAGGCTTGTCACTCTTGGTCATCAGATCCACGTACATGTGAATCACCTCCTCTGCTTTCTCCAAAGCTGCCTTGGCCGAGGTCATTTGAGTTTTCACTGGGCTGTTCTGTGAATGTTTGCAGATTAGTTTGGAAAATCTCATACAGTATGTACAATAGCAGATAGAAAGCAAAGACTGACTTTGTTACCTCAAGCTCTTCATTGATTAAAGGGATGCATCCCTGGGAATATATGTTGTAGATCACGTTTTTCAGTGAATTCGTGTAACGATAATTGTCCGAGTCTTTGGCATATCTGAACTGGGTGTTGAGTAGCTCAAGTATGTGTGGGAAGGCTGCTTTGACATAACACACAACACTCTGGAACAGACAAAAATATGACAATAAACAAGCACAAAACGCATTATATATGATCATTATTTAACACACAAAGATTTGTACCCATAATGTTAATCTAATGTTCATACTAATTACAGTAATAAGAGTGGTATGTTTATAAGATTTTGTGGCATGGTTTGAAGATCTGTGACACCAGAATGTCACTGAGATGTCCTGGACTTCATGTACAGTTCATTACAATTTAAATTATGTAAAACAAGAAATAATAATTTAAATCTGTTGTTACGTAAAGCTCAGTAATCCATCAAGAGCTGAAAACATACCAGGTTCTGACGTTCAGTGAATGAGTATGTGATTGAACAACCATTTTGCAGCTGGTTTTTAATCTGCAAAGAAAAACATTTTGTGTGAAAGTCATTTGACAGCACACATGTACAGTAGCTTCTCCCCCATCTTGCAGCTAGTATAATAATTCAATTTACAGTAATTTTTATTTTAATAGTGTATGTATTCTGCTTTAGGGGGTATGATGAAAATGCAAAACGATGCAAAATCTTACCAGACGTCTTAAATTCAGGAGATGGCCCTGGGTGACAGAGTGCTTACATGGGCCTGGCACACCAGCATAGACCAAATAAAAGCACAGGATAAGGACGAACCACTGATGCCTTACCTGCAATCAGACAATGCATATGATTCACTCAAAATAATTATTCCAAAAATAATCTCTGTACCCTTTTCAAAGACATTTGCACCTATTGATAGCATTTTTGGCAATGTTTATGTCTGACAGTGTAACCTAAATTCTATCTGAAACTGCAAATGATCTTCATGTTAATAAAAATGGGCATACATTTTGCCAACTTTCATCTACAATAAAACAACAAGGATATACAGTATGCATTATTATCCGTATAATACAAAAACAAAGTAATTAAAACGCATTTATAAGGCTATAGAAACACAGCCTGTTAGATCACAATAACAAAACCCACAATTCTCTGGAGGGCAAACAAAAACCAGTTGGCTGTTTGCATAGGATTTAGTTGTTCATGATGTTGGCCAGCCCGGTACACCAGTAAAACAAGCAAAGTGTTGCTTACCATCCTCCAGCTTTAATCAAACAAGAGCCAAGCATTGCCTACTTAGAGATGTTAAAAGGTCTTTTAATATACAATAAATAAAATGAGAAATTAGGTAGTTGTTACTTAATGTTAATTTTAACTGCGGTGACATGAAGTAACTGCAATTAGTCAATTTTATTATTTTTTATTTTAATTTGAAAACACTTTATTATGTTTTCATATATTATTTTAAATCATATTTATGGATGTGAATATATGGTTACATGCCAATTAATCATTCAAAAGTCATTGTTACAACCTGGTTCTGTGTTTCCCCTGTCTGAGTTTCTTATTTTAAAGTTTTGTTCTGTCTGCCATGTTTTGTAGTTGTAACCCTACAGACACAACAGGTCTGAACTATGGACCAGCTCTTTCAGAAGATTAGATTCGACTACGGAACCCAGGAGCTTCCTCAACAATGAATCACTCATACACTTAAGTTCAACTGAGATGCAAAGACATATTGTATTGTCAGATTTTAGTATAGCATTGCATCCAAGTTACATGGCATAAAAAGGAAAATAAGAAAAATAACAAACAAAAATAATCAAAATAATCTATATTGTAGACAGTATAACAAATTTTCCCTTCTCTCTCTTTTTTTAGATGATCACTTCAGTTACAGGACAACTTAAAAGTAAGTGTTTTCTCTTTGGTGTTGTCACTATATGCACTTTTGTTCTTCTTACTCTTATGTTAACCTCAATTTACTCTGTAAAAGTAAATTACCCGAATCACAGTAATAAAGGTAAAAAAATATAAATAAAATGATTAATGCAATATTAAGTCAATTCACATTAACACTTCTCAATGTGCATATAATGATTAATTTCCTTTCCAGTTGTATTCGAAAATGTTAGACTTTGAAATTGAACATATAACTCAAAACAAAACAACAAATTCACTGTAAACTCCCATGCACATTTAAGATGTACATTATACACAAGCTCAATTAAATCAGAAAAATCAGTCTTTATAATCCTTTCCACATAAAATGATTGTATTGTATATCAGTCTTTCCTTTAAAGGCGGAGTCCATGATGTTTGAAAGCCAATGTTGATATTTGAAATCACCTAAACAAACACGCCCCTACCCCAATAGATTCACAAGTTCACACTTACAAATAATTCAGAACAGAGTTATTAATATGCGTATTTGGCGTGCTGTCCGAGGAGAGGGCTCCTAACTCGTTAATGGACTGAGCCCGGAGCGCTTCCTGGCGGGGAGAGGGTTCCGGGCTCAGCCTTAGGCCCGTACCCAGAACAATCCCCCCTGTTCTGGTTAGTAAGGTGACTTAGGCAATCGTGCGGAGAAGGGGAGGTGGAGGGATGCTGAAAATATCGAGGAATGAGGGTGAGTTGGTTTCCAGTCTATATAGGTTTCTGTTGATGCCAATCAGGTGGATACCTGATTACTGATTGTCAACAGCTGGTCGTAGTTGAGGTGATTAGGTTGATTATTTGAACGTGTTCCTCCCGAACTTTGTTAATAAAAACATCATTTCACGAGTTCACACTTACAAATAATTCAGAACAGAGTTATTAATATGCGTATTTGGCGTGCTGTCCGAGGAGAGGGCTCCGAGCTCGTTAATGGACTGAGCCCGGAGCGCTTCCTGGCGGGAGAGGGTTCCGGGCTCAGCCTTAGGCCCGAACCCAGAACAATCCCCCAAAAGATCGCAAACTAGCATCGGACAGCAGCCAGGAACTGTGTGTGTCCCCCCAAAAATTGCTGAATGTAAAGTGGGAGGTAACGGGGCTCCTGTGGGATCGTAGAAAACATTACTGCTGTGACAGTTGGAAATTGTGAAAAGCAGGGCTCCTGCGGGAGCAGAGAAAACAGCACCGCTGCGGCGGTGGAGAGACAGGGCTCCTGCGGGAGCAGAGGAGACATCACTGCTGCGGCAGTGGGGAAATTGTAAGAACAGGGCTCCTGCGGGAGCAGTGGAAAACTGTGGGAGCAGAGGAGACAGCACCGCTGTGGCGGTGGAGAAAGAGAGCTCCTGCGGGAGCAGAGATAGTGAAAAGCAGGGCTCCTGCGGGAGCAGGGAAAGTGACACTGCTGTGGCAGTGGAGATTGGGAGAAGGCATGGCTCCTGCGGGAGCAGAGGGAATAGTACCGCTGCGGCGGTTGGGAAAAACAGGGTTCCTACGGGAGCAGAGATTGTGAAAAGCAGGGCTCCTGCGGGAGCAGGGAAAGTGACACTGCTGTGGCAGTGGAGATTGTGAAAGGTGGGGCTCCTGCGGGAGCAGAGGAAACATCACTGCTGCGGCAGTTGAGAAATTGTGAAAGGTGGGGCTCCTGCGGGAGCAGAGGAAACATCACTGCTGTGGCAGTGGAGAATTGTGAAATGTAGGGCTCCTGCGGGAGCAGAGGAGACAGTACTGCGATGGTAGTAGAGATTAGTGGAAAGCAGGGCTCCTGCGGGAGCAGAGGAAATGGCACCACTGTGAAAATAGGTTCCTGCGAGGGCAGGGGAAACATCACTGCTGCGGCAGTGGAGGAAAATTGTGGAAAGCAGGGCTCCTGCAGGAGCAGAGGAAACATCACTGCTGTGGCAGTGGAGGTTAGTGAAAGCGGTGCTCCTGCGGAGCAGAGGAAACAACATTGCTGCGGGGGTGGAGAGACAAGCATCTGCAGGAGGCAGGGGAAACATCACTGCTGCAGCAGGGGAAACGGGCTCCTGCGGGAGCAGAGGAAAATATCACTGCGATGGCAGTGGAGGTTAGTGAAAGCAGGGCTCCTGCGGGAGCAGAGGAAGCAACACCGCTGCGGCGGTGGAAACAGGGCTCCTGCGGGAGCAGAGGAAAGTCACTGCTGCAGCAGTAGAGAGTAGGGCTTCTGCGGAAGCAGGGGAAACATCACTGCTATTGCAGTGGAGATTAGTAAAAGCAGGGCTCCTGCGGGAGCAGAGAAAATGGCACCGCTGCAGCAATGGAGAACAGATCTCCTGCGGGAGATGGTAAAAACACCACTACTGCGGCAGTGGATTTTAGTAAAAAGCTGGCTCCTGCGGGAGCAGAGGGAAAATCAATGCTGTGGCAGTGGAGAGAGTCTTATAGTTTGTGTTGTCCTGGAGCTGGTGGGATCCGCTGATGAGGGTTGATTGGGTTTCTCTGATGTGGGAGCGGTTTGATGTGAGAGTAGAGGAAACATCACTGCTGTACTGGTGGAGAAATTGTGGAAGGGAGGGCTCCTGCGGGAGCAGAGGGAAACCACTTCCATGGCAGTGGGGGTTAGTAGAGTTCATGGAAAAAAGGGGGGGCTCCTGCGGGAGCAGAGAAATGACACTGCTGAGGCAGTGGATAAAGTCTAAAAGTTTATACAGTCTTGGAGCTGGTGGGATCCGCTGATGAAGGTTTGTTGGGTTTCTCTGATGTCGGAGCGGTTTGATGTTAGAGCAGAGGAAAACATCACTGCTGTGGTGGTGGAGAAATTGTGGAAGGGAGGGCTCCTGCGGGAGCAGAGGGAAACCACTTCCATGGCAGTGGAGGTTAGTAGAGTGCAGAGAAAAAGGGGGGGGCTCCTGCGGGAGCAGAGGAAACATCACTGCTGCGGCAGTGGATAAAGTCTGATAGTTTATGTGGTCTTGGAGCTGGTGGGATGGAGCTGGTGGGATCCGCTGATGAAGGTTCATTGAGCTTCTCTGATGTTGGAGCGATTCAATCGAATGTAGGTTTTGGAGAAGAGGTCTGCTAGGAAGCCAGATATGAGTAGGACAGATTTAAGGTGTTTTGGAACCGGAAGCGTGTAACCCGGTGATTTGAGTCAGGGTTTGATGTGGATCTAGCCTGGGAGTCGCTGGAATGTAGATATGCTAGGAGAGTGTGGTATGGTTGAATTGGTGTTTGGAAGTTGAAGATGTAAATGGAATGGCCTTTTCTCACTTGGTCTGTCTTGCTTTGTTTGATGGAATAAGAAATGGTATCGTTGTCCGGAAGTGATAGATCTGAAAACTGTTGGGTGATTATTTGGATTGAAGTTGCAAGTGATGGCCAGAATGAACATTGCGTAGAGTATGAGGGTAGTGTTGGTGGACTGGAAATCTCGACAGAGGGTGGAGATCCATATGGTGAGTATTTCTAAGGTTACTGGCTGTCTTGCATCAGGACGGGTGGGTTCTTTGGATTCCTAACGAGCGTGGATGTCTGGGTGCTAGCTATTACTGGAGAGGGTGAGCGAAAAAGAAGTTTGTGGAAAATTTTGAATTCCACTTAGGTATCCTTTAATGGAGCTGGCTTTGAGGTTCTTGTGGTGATTGAGGTAGGATATGAATGAGATGGTGAGTAGGGACAAAATCAGGAAAAACAGGTTGTAAGAAGAGTAGAAGGTCTTGAAGCTCTTTCAAGGGGTTGGGTAGGTTTGTAGGATTCTGGGGGATACAGCTTGGAGGATGGTATCTAAAGAGGCATTTGAGGTGGGGGTTTCAAGTGAAAATGCACTGGTTCCAATTTCCTTGGCTAATTCAGAATTTCAATTTTTACTTTAATTGTGACATGCTGATACATGCTTTGGCCGATTTCAATTTTATTTCTAAGAACTATGATTGATGGCAATAGGCTACAAACAAAATGTTCTTCTTTAAAAGAACATTATTTATCAATAAATAATATATTTAAAATTGCTCTTTCATCCATGTTGAATTAAATGACATGATCTTTTATTTGAAAAGATCTCAAATAAAGTGCTCGTAAGTTTAGTCAGGTTCAGTGACGTTATTTATCAGCCGCATTAAATGTCCAAATATCAGTTGGACGGCTGTGGTTAGAAGTATAGTTCTATCGTTAGTATAACATGTAGACTTGGGTAGATCATGCTTTTAAACAAATAAGAAAGCAGCATGCAGTGATTTCTATAACCGTAATCTAAATATAAACAAAGTCTGTTTCATGTCTTTTAGGTTGTAAACAGAATTGAAGCGCTGTTTTTGGAAAACTGCGCATAACAACGAGCTTTAAGACCCTGGGGAATCCCTGGAATGAGTGACGTAGAAGGAAACTTGCGAATGAAAGACGAATCTTGTATTTAAACAACAGAGAACTAAAACGTGAAAAAAAAAAAAAAAACTTTAGATGTGATGCAAGTAGTTTACAGCAATAATAGGAAATTAAATCGATCTGAACAGATTAATTTTTCTTGACATCATTTACTTTATTGTTGAGCCAACATAGTTCAGTGACGGATGTGCGACAAAGTTGCTATGTTTTCGGGAAATAGTCATGACAAGCCAGCTGGCCTCTCCAACTATCCACGGTATGGTGGTTTAGCAGCGCGTTATGCCGTTGCTCGGGAAAAGCACCCCAGAGCAGGGTACGCACACGAGCCAGCGGAACAACATCAATGTGTCAACTGCAGCGCGGGGCAGGAATCAATATGGGCTCGGGTTGTGTTCCTTATGTAAAACGATCGCGTTTCCCAGTATGGAATTAAATTAATGTAGCTGTTGGATAACAGGAGCTGCTTCCACTGCCAGTGTGCATGTGGCTTTGAAGTTATTTCTTGCGCAACCGGCAATATGCTGCTAGCGGAGGTAGCCTCGTGCTCGAGCCCGATAGTGGAGACACAGGCAGGGGAAAGGGTTAGAAATTAGACGGAAAGGTTTGTGAAAGCAGGGCTATAACACCACTGGCGGAAACTTGCTTGAGCTGGATGGGAAACCTGTATCGTTGGGACGTGTTGCATCGTGCAGTGCATGGCAGGCTGCTTTGCGGCAATCTTCGGAGCGAAAAAATGATTGAGGCTTGGCGGCAGAATCTTGATCACAACCTGGACAGGCTGAAGGCCTGCTGGTGCTGTCTGACGAAACCGCTCTTGCGAGGATGGAAAACCTTTTGGTGAGTAGAGATGTAGCTTTGTGATCTTTCCTTGTTTAGTTTGTGGCTTTGCGGCGGGGTGTGGATTTGTAGATGGAAGAGTTGGTTGAAGAGAGATATGAAGATTGTGGAACTTCTTAGAGAAGATGTTGGCGTTGGTTGATGTTTGTCTTAAGTTTAAGCAATGTTCAATTCCTGCTGAAACTATCGAGGAATGAGGGTGAGTTGGTTTCCAGTCTATATAGGTTTCTGTTGATGCCAATCAGGTGGATACCTGATTACTGATTGTCAACAGCTGGTCGTAGTTGAGGTGATTAGGTTGATTATTTGAACGTGTTCCTCCCGAACTTTGTTAATAAAAACATCATATCTGGACCTTCTGTTGATAGACCCGCCCCACACATATGCAACCCGGCATTTGATTTGATTTGATTGGCTATAAGTGTGTTTTGGTAGTCGGCCCGTCTAATTTTCCAAAGCGTTTTTCAAACATTGTGGACTCCGCCTTTAAAGTGAATTTCCTCCACAACAGAAGTTCACTTGCCTACTGTCCGTTTGGCAATAAAAGGGTTAATCTCGCGCATTTATGAAACTCCTCGTGGCTCGGCAGTCCCAACTCCATCCACTAAGGGAAGAATTGAAAACGATTCCAGAAAGTGCGATCGTTACCGTACAGTAGCAACGTTAGCCTTGTGTGTAAGCCAACTACCCACACGCAGCATTCACAGCACAGTAGGCAACAATCATATAAACTTCAAAACAAACAAACAAACAAACAAACACAACAACAACCAAAAAACCTGACCTTAAATACACAAGGCCACAAGCATTATTAGTTTCCAAAGTCCTCATAAAATGCATTAATGTTTACATAGAGTTCAACTTTATATCAAAATAACAATCTTACATTACATATAAAGCATATAGCTTCACATTTCACTTTTAAATCGTAAAGAAAATTAAACAAACTTCTTCACATTGCATATTTAACTTAAACACATTCAATGTAATGAATTTACAAACTTTAACTCACCAAAACCAATGATAAAGTCTGTTTCAAATTTTTCAACCGTTACTCTGAAGAGGTTTATATCTCTATCTCTCTCAATATTGAGTAAAAGCACAGTAATTTATTCCCCAAATTTCTCTGGAGTTCTCTATCTACATCTGAAGAGTTTCGTTGCAAAACGAGATTAATCTGTTTTTAATATTTTTGTCAAAACATGTTTATTATTATGTTATCATGTTATTATTTTGTTTTATGGTGCTACTTAGCTGTATTTTTAAGTTATGAAGGTTTAAATCAAAACAAACCAACTGCAGTTGAATTGATATAGTAATTGGAAAGGACAACCAAAAAACGAGATTTCTGAAAAATTTAAAAACGGAGTTATCTCGAAACTCTTCATCTGCTCTCTATCTGCCGCAGGTGCAGACTACCCAGGGCTCTCACGTGGGTGAGAGAAACCCGGAAGTAAGCTAAGCAATACGCCAAACAGCATTCAGACACATCAATGGTCGAACACAACATTAAACTCTCTTCTCATTGGCTGAATTATTGACCATAAAATAACTATATTTAGGGCTTCAGCATGAAAAATAATTATATTTTAATAACTTTTGGGGTTACATCTTTTGTAGTTCTTTTGTTTCATTGGTCTCTGTGTGATTGTTTCCTAGGTGTTTCTTGTTACGTCATATCCTTTGTGTAGCCTAATTAGCCCAATGTTTCAGTTACTGTGGAAGTCAATGGACACTATGCTGTGTGCAGGGGCGTCATGCAGCAATTTATTTTAAGGGGGCACAGTGTCAACCGCTCACAGAAATTTGTGCATACACAGACATCAAACGAAATATTATAGAGCTTTCAGTCTTTTCCATGGCACTTACATTTCTAACAATCTGAAAACCCCTGCTTTCATGCAAAAACCTCCAAAACAAGAGTGATGACTAACTTTAATATCAAATACTATTCAATCGGAATAATGACACATTTGCATCATATTTACATCTGAAACGGCATGTTTTATTTAAGTCTTAATGGCTTGTTTAATTAATGCATTTTGCACAACAACTACATTATCATATAAAATGAATGTAATTTTAAATCCATAAAGTATATAAACAACGAAAATGACATAAGCCACGTGATTGATTTTAATGTTCAATAATGATTTTAAAAAATATGTTTAGATAAAATTATTAGAGGAACGGATTTTTGCATTAAATTTTACCTCATGTGAGCATGTGAGATTCCGCGCCCGCGTGAACTTTGGTGAACTTTGGCGTTGTGCCAAGAAGATGAATCTCTACTAATATAACGTTGAGACGGTCACATTTAAAACCATACATTTTCTACACAGAGGAGGTTAACTGCACATTACCGTACTGGGGTTTGGAAATGTTGTGAGCGTTTCTAACACGTTTTAATTCCTCAGATAGGCAAATGCAGCAGCAAGTCAGCAACAGCAGAGAGCTCGTGAGCGCGACCAGACGCTGATGACGTCTGCGACTGTGCTGACTGCAGCACCAGCTGCCGCCAGAATAAAAGTAATGTAACATGATCAAAACACGATCAAAACGGCGAAAATCTCCGAAAAGTGACAAGGATGCAGCACAGAATGTATAATATTGTGCATATTAAACAGATTAAAAGTCAATTAACAGTTTAATGTTACAGTACAGGTGATATGTTTTGCATATTTTGTTGTTTAATAATAAGACAATGGTTATTCTATCCGCTGAAGGACCTGTTGATAAAGTATTAGTGTACAGTGTGACTGTGATTAAAAGAAAGGCAGAGGATCCAAATAAATGAAAATTCTGTCATCATTTACTCATCCTTATGTTGTTCTAAACCTGTATGAATCATGTATGCATCCATTAACATTTTCATTTCCATCAATACAAATTCCCCTGCATTTTAGTTTATTAACCTGATCACATAAGTAGAAAACAGGTTTTTGGAAAACAAACATGCTGAAGTAATTGATCCATCAATGAAAATTTCCTAAACCACTTCTGCATTCCAAAGACAGCAGTATATGAACGAACAAGGTGATGATGACACAGGCTGAAAAATAAGATTGACGGGAAGTGTCAACCCCCATGCACCACAGGAAGGACGTTAGGGATTTCTTAAAATGGGGTATAAAATAACGGCACCCCAGGGTGTCATCTGTACAACTCCCCAGGGGCTCAACTCAATATCAAGAAAAGAGTTAACCTCAAAGAAGAAGAAGAAAAAGAAGAAGAATGAATTTCTCTGGAGTCATTCTTTCTGCTGTGCTCGTGCTTCTGCTTTCTTTGACTGCTCAGTACAGGAAAACCAACTGCAAGTGTGATTGCTGCACATTTGTGGAGGGCTTTCCTGCCAGGCTGAAGGAGCTCCGTTCATCATGTAATACTGAAATACTGAAATTTTATGTAAGTATATTTTGACCTCATCTTCACCCACATACCATACAGCATGAACAAGTTTGTGCCATGCAAATGCCAGTTGCTTTCATAAGGTCTCTAATGGATTTGTTTAATATTGGTTATATCCAGGAGTCCAATGACGATCACGAGGCTTTGATAGACGACACTGTGCAACATAACATCAATGTAAGTCATGCACTGTATCTATGCACTTTATCAATATTAAATGAGTAACAGCAGAAGCAACCATATGAAACTGGAGGTTGCAACAATGTGCAAACCAAACTTAACATTCTGCGCTGCAATGCGTGATAAGTGAATATAAAGAGCGTGTATTTGTGATTCACAGGGTCCTTATGGATGTCATGTCCTGGACGAGATCCTGCGTTTTTATTTGAACACGGTTCTGACGACAGCTGTGAAGAACCACGCGCACATCAAAACGCATATTGACTCCATCGGAAATATTTTCCAGAGTCTCCAGAGGTTCATGCGAAAATGCGTAAGTGTACACATAAAAACATATAGAGGTGGTTTAGGGATGATAGATTTGGTCAATTTAGAGTAAATCCGTTATCTTTAGTAAAATGTTAAGTAGATAAACCCTACTGAATAACCATATATGGGTTTTAATGGTACTCTACTGGTAATGTTTTGGCTATTCTATTAATCCAATAATAAAGACGACTGGAATAAACTCTACTATGTAGGAATTTTGTAATGGTTTTATTGATAAACAGCTGATTATTCAAATTGGCATTTGTATGGAAATCATTACAATTTGTATTGTTTGAATGTTAGCTTTAAGTATTAAAAAAACTGCAATGCACTGATAATTTGTCTTGCGAATGCAATTCCTATATGTACCATGATTTTTTTTACATAGTTGGCATCTTGAATATGTCGTAATAGTGCATTGTTGCGTAATGTTATGATGAGGCAAAGTACCTTTAACGACAACCGTTAACATTGCAAATTATTAAATAACATACATATCTTTGTGTTTCAGAGGAATTACCTTTTTTGCCATAAGCTCTTTGAGATCATCAGCTTGAAAAGTTTGGGTTTTGACGTCAGACCGACGTTGGATTTTGCCGTCAGGCCGGCGTTGTGTTTTGGCGTCAATTTGACGTTGGGTTTTGACGTTAGTTTGGCGTTGGGTTTTGACGTGAGTTTGACGTTGGGTTTTGATGTCAGTTTGACGTTGAATTTTGACGTCAGACCAGCGTTGGGTTTTGACGTCAGACCGACGTTGGATTTTGACGTCAGGCCAACGTTGTGTTTTGACGTCAGTTTGACGTTGGATTTTGATGTCAGACCGACGTGGGGTTTTGACGTCAGACCGACGTTGGATTTTGACGTCAGGCCAATGTTGTGTTTTGACGTCAGTTTGAGGTTGGGTTTTGACATCAGATCGACGTTGGGTTTTGACGTCAGACCGACATTGGTCTTTGACGTCAGTTTGACATTGAGTTTTGACATCATTCTGATGTTGGTTTATGACGTCAACCTGACTGTTTTGACATCAACTCGACGTTGAGTTTTGGCGTCAATCCAACATCAAATGGACTACTGCATTATGAAATTTAAGCAGGTACATTTTTTTACTTCTGTTTTATTTTTTACCTACAGAGTTTCAGAGAAGCTTAAGAAAGTTACTTTTCTTTGTGTATTGAAAAAACAATAGACAACTTGTTTTTTTTATTTTTTTTTATTTGCCAGTCTCTTAGACGGCTGTACAGCACTGACTTTGTGTTTGCTGTAAAATTGTTTGGTGTCACACACAACTTTTGGAGACTTTTCAACTTTTCCTTTGATGCATGCGTTAGCCATGGACTAAAGATTGTAAACAGTTTTGACCTTGATTTATTATGTTGATTAACACTTAACCAGTCCATCATTGACTCACATGATGATAACACATAAGCAGTCTTTATATGAAGAGTTTCGTTGCAAAACGAGATAAATCCATTTTTTTAACATTTTTGTCAAAACATGTTTATTATTATGTTATCGTGTTATTCTTTTGTTTTATGGTGCTACTTAGCTGTATTTTGTAAGATATGAAGGTTTAAATCAAAACAAACCAACTGCAGTTGCATTGAAATTAATTGGAATGCACAACCAAAAAACGAGATTTCTGAACAATAAAAAAACGGTGGTTATCTCGTTTTGCAACGAAACTCTTCATATGCTCTCAGTAACAAAGATGCATACTGTATGCATTTATGAGTGTGGTGGTGGTGGTATCGCTTTGGGACGAGTGAGTATATGAGAGGGAAAATCATACTCACTACAAAACTAGACTACACCACGATTCACATGCACAGCGACAGCTCCAAACTTATTTTAAACAACCAATATTGACTTAATTTATACGATATTTCCCTAAACTCATATTCCCCCTAAAACTAAATTTAAATTAGTCCTAGCGACGCTCCTGCTCCAAGGTTGGTTTGCAGAGAATTATAAAACAAATATTTAATTAATAGGCCTTCCAAAAATAACAAACGTAAAGCAAAATGCACATGAGAGTAAGACTCTTACCTTGGCTTTGTGGGCTGTTATGTGTGTGTTCATCTGGCTGACCTGAGCACGTAGAAAAAAATAAAGTCCTCATGTAGATTCATTGGAAACCTTTTTGTTTTCCGTTTTGATCCCAATAAAGATCCCGTAAGCCCTTCTAAAGATCTCCTGGCTTTGAACGTATTGGTATCTGTATCAGCGTGTTAAAATATGTGACTTGCTGGGCACTTTGAAGAGTGAAAGCATGTGAGGACGAATCTTTCGTGAGCTGTAATAAAGACCTCCTTCCCTTCCTCCTATTGGTTTTAAATAAGAAGACTCCTCTCCCTCCTTTCTTCTAACTTAAACCTACTAGATTTCTTTGATAGATCATTTATCAGTTTATTGATGAATAACTAATAAAATGTATACTTATAAAGTTACATTTGGGACATTGATTCCTTTTAAAAGTTGTGAGTTATGTTGTATGAGATATAGAAACCTCAGAACTGTGTTAAGTAATAGCTTCTTGAAAGACATAATGAAAATAATATTGTACCCAATTCTGTCATTATTAACTTTTATGCTAATTTATTATGTTTTATTGAGATTCACGTTGATCTTCTCCACACAAAAGGGAATGTATATAGACTACCTAAAAGTAATGAATACAGCTTTTTGTCCACACGTTCAGTAAATGTGTTTTTCAAGAGACAATGTATTTGTGTAAGGCACAGACCACAACATAAAGCACAGAAATTCTCCCAAATTTCAGTTGCCCCTTTCCACTTTTCTATCTCATTAAAACGATTGTGGCAGATTTTAACTATGTCAAGTCAATTATGAATATACAGTAAAGTTTCTCACATAGTCAAAAGGCGTGAGAAGACTTAGACTACACTGTACAGTGACACACAACTTCCACTGACCACTTTTGTGTAATTTTTTCTCTTTTTTGAACTCAATAACTCTCACCCCCCTTCCATTGTTTAGAAAAGGGCAATAAAACACATAAATGAACTCACCATTACTGTATATAAATGCTTATATAAATACTATACATGAATAATGCATACATACATATTTGCATAAATATATTTTTTATATCATTTTAAAGTCACTTTAAACCTACAGATTTACAATAAGTTTTGTGCACACTTTCTGGACATCTTTATATGTCTGTTGGGACACATAAGGAACTGTGTATGAAATTTGTAATTGGATTTAAGAACTCATGTTACTACAGCTATTCATTCAAGTAACTATATAAATATGACAACACAAAATGTTCAGCCATTGGAACACACATGATTTTTATTTCTAACCGCCTACTTTCCTTTCCTTTGATACACAAACCCTTTCCTTTGTTTCAACCCATGACTGAGTAAAATACGAACAAGCCCAACAGTTGGTTTAAATTAACCTAGGAAAGGTTAATTTCTGACCCAAAAACAACCCAGCATTTTTTTGAGAGTGTTTTCAAGGGTATTTGATGTATTTCAAACAGCATATAAAACATTCACAGCAAAGTGATGAATCGCATTCTGTGAGGGAATCAAATTTGTCGCACATATTCCACATGTACATCTTTACACTCGTAACCATAAGCACATGGTTTACACATGGACCACCTTTTCAAAGAAAACATGTGAATCTGGACCAAAATATGTGTGGTTACAGTAGATCACTGTTCTTCACATTGAGTAGCTGAGTGTGAATATTCATCTACCATTTTAATTGTTTAGCAGAAGTAAATTTTTTCAAATGTTAAAGACGTGCTTTTAAATTTACTACTGGAGTGACTTAGAATGTAATTAATAAAAAGAAGGACAATGTTACGACCTTAAAGGATTAATACATTTTAAAAAAAAATCCAGATAATTTACTCACCACCATGTCATTCTTATTTTAATGGACTTTAATAGAGCCCAACACTTAATACTTAACTCAAAACTTAACAGTTTTTTCAATGGAGTTTCAAAGGACTCTAAACGATCCCAAACGAGGCATAAGGGTCTTATCTAGCGAAACGATTGTCATTTTTGACAAGAAAAATAAAAAATGTGCAATTTTAAACCACAACTTCTCGTCTATCTCTGGTCCTGAAAAGCGTCAGCGCGACCTCACGTAAATGCGTAATGACGTAGAGAGGTCACGTGTTACATATATTAAACGCACGTTTGGGGACCATTTTAAACAATAAACTGACACAAAGACATTAATTAGTATCATTTGACCGAACGGTTCTCTTTCTCCACACTTGTAAACACTGGGGCGTAGTTTCGCGTTCGTCCTCTGTGACCTCTTGACGTCATGACGAATTGCATGAGGTAGCGCTGGCGCATCACAGGACCGAACCTAGACGAGAACTTGTGGTTTAAAGGTGCATATTTTTTATTTTTCTTGTCAAAAATGATAATCGTTTCGCTAGATAAGAACCTTATGCCTCGTTCGGGATTGTTTAGAGTCCTTTGAAACTCCGTTGAAAAAGTGTTGAGTTAAGTATTGTGTTGGGCTCTATTAAAGTCCATTAAAATAAGAAAAATCCTGCAATGTTTTCCTCAAAAACATAATTTCTTCTGGACTAAACAAAGACAGACATCAACATTTTGGATGACATGGTGGTGAGAATATTATCTGGATTTTTTTGTAGAAGATGGACTAATCCTTTAACATCTTATTGATTGTTGGTTCTTCTAGAGTTGTGAGATACGAAACTGGTTTAAGGGATCACAAAAAGTTTTGGCTTAATGTGATGAAGATTATGATAAAGAACTGCAATCTTATTTTGTCTTCCATGTTGAATGACGCTAAAAAACCTTTGATCCACACAAATAGCTTGTGAATGATTTAAATGTGTTATTTCTGTTCAGGTATTGGAGTCTAAAACATGAAAACATGTACAGTACTCAATCTCTTCTGTTCTTTGAACATGGCTATGAAATGTATTTGGCAAGACATCCACCACTATCCACTTTTATTAACTTTATACAGAGTTGTTTCTCTCTGTGCTGGCTTAAAATCTCTGTAAAGTCAATCTTGAAAATTGTTTCTAAACACATCATAAGTGTTAAAAGTGTAAAAAAAATGGTGGACGACTGCTTTCCCGCGAGTGGAAGTGGTTTCAGCGCAGAAATCTGACACCCCTACCGCTTGAGAGCAGATAATCCTGCCTGTTTTCCAAGACTTTGACAACTTATTTTATTTATTTGGCATTTTTTCCATCATTCAAATTTGGTTGGGTGGTTATTAACTATTTTTTTTCTGTGGTGTGACAAACACATTTAATATGTGACTTTACAGGGATTTTAAACAGTTACTTTATTTTACTGTGGTGAAAAATAAGAGTGAAAAATGCTTTGGGGTTTTTTATTTTCTTTCTCTCACACACACTTTGCCCCTCTAATCTCAAATGCCATCTGATATTCTTTTGGCTTATTAAATTTCTGAAGCAGAGGCACATTGTGTCACATGACTTCCCAATATAGTTGAACCACATGGATCCAGATCCTATGGCAAAAATGCCCCCTTTGGGATACAATACGTTCGGTTTTAGTTTTATATTTTTTTTTAACAAGTGCTTCATTACTCTTAGACATTCCTCCAAACTTATTAAGCCGTTGACCAATCTGCACTCAATGAGGTGGTTGTGGTAATAGAGTGTTAAAAATTTGGGCTGGTTTTTACGTTCCTGCACAGCAGCATGGGCTTTTGGGACAACCCCCAAACCCATTTTCCCCACAAAGTATTCAACACAGACCGCATGTTAGTGATACAGTCTGGCATGGATATCATGGCATGGAGTCACATCAACAATATACATTTACAGCATTGTTTTCATGTAGGAAATGCAAACCAAAGGAATTCACTAATAAATAGGATTAACCAATAGTTCAATTCTTTATGCCTTGGGCAGTCCCAGTCTAAAGGTTCATGTTCATCATGCCAAAAAAGAAGGGAATTGGGTTGCCACATTACCTTACAGCTGGTTAGAGACCTGGCTAACCAGTGACTTAGTGACTTTTCTACCCAAAGTCCAACGCATGCAGGTTAGAGGTTACTTGAGTTGGGTCCCATCTTACACCCGCTGTAATGGGATTCCAGGCACGACACACCTGTTTTTTGTTAGTTTCTGCCAGATGCAGTTACCATTTTGCTTTAACCAAAGCACTTGCGCCCATCTGTTTGATCCTGGGCATGCTGGTAAATGAAACTGAGGTGTGTTTAGGCGCACTGTTGTCACGCTGCTATTTTTAGGCAACTGAAAATGATTGTACCATTGACCAATTAAACCTGGTCGCTGTTTTTTTTATTTATTTAAAGGACACGTTAGTAATATGTGCCTATAGTTGGGTGCACAAGGCACGTACACTCTGCTTATTATTAGACACACAGCAGCACACAAACATGCCAAATATTGAATTACAATGTAAAAGGTTATTATTATGTACACAAAGACAAAAAATGTCTATGTCATAATGGATAGTCATTGCATGTATCTGCTGTAAAGACGAACGAAACTGGTTTCCTCTGTGGAAAAGCATTCAGCATTTAGCCATGTAAATAGCAAATCCCCCACGGTGCAAGTGCAAATGACTTTTAAAGGGAATGGGAGATGAGACTCTGTCTGGTTAATTGCATGTTACGACCGAGGGGCAACCTTCCGATCTCTCTGATGAAGCCAATACGGAAGTGATTTAATCTGCAATTCATCGACTGGACACTAGAGACTGGCTCCAAAAGGGAATGCCCTTGTTAAAATGCTCATCTTTAGGGCAGAAAATAATACCTTTACAGCCTGGTTCAAAGATTGTTTTTGGTCTGTATAGCTGATTTTGCCCTTCATGAGGGGGGTGAATTATTTTATTACTCATCCATTTAAATTATATTAAGCCTTAACCTCTTATGGAACGGCTGAAATTCCACAAGGGGCGTATTTGTTCCTTGGACGTTGCACAATAAAGTGACATCCGAATATATTCATTATAAATCGTGAATGAAAAGTGAGATTCGAACGAATGTCCGTTAGTGAACTAATTGTATACACTATTTATATCGAAGTTCGGTCAGAAACGTCAAGATTGTGAGACGAACAAATCGTTTTGGATTAAAAGGCTTGGATATTCCATTTCCTTGGACTTTTGGGGATTTATGAACAATTTGTTTTGGACAATTTCACCGAAGAGGATAAAGGGAAGATTTTGAAGGTAAGTAAATATCCTAAAGCGGCGGCGCCCGGTTCAGGTAACTAACAACTAGATTACAGTTTTATGACCGCTATAAATCATATGATGCTTTGTGTGTGTGCTTAATGGAATCCCGAAAGTCTAAGCTTTCAAACAATGTGCTGCATGACCGTATATATTTTGAAGAATTATTGCTTTAAAGTTACAATGACGTTTATGCAGCCTTACGTGCAAGGGAGGGGATGTGCCGTGTACGGCACAGTGTTTCTTATCAGCTTAAAGTTATGCATTATTAAGGGCGTGGCCACTTAAGTGACGATTGAACTGCCACTGCTGTCACTAGAGTCGAACTGGGTGGGCGTGGTTTCAGCAACCAGCCACCTCAGCTTCACCCACGTCCCGCCTCCTTACCCATTTTCGGATTATCCGTGAGTGATGCGCGGTGAGGATTGGCTTAAAAACGATCTTCAGAAACCTATGGGTGACACCACGGACACTACGTCCATCTTTTTTACAATCTATGATTACGTCCAAAGCACACCTATGACTCATTAAGAGAATAGGTACAACCCTTTTTGACCAATCGTCTGGCACGGTGATGGTTTTTTTTATCGTTAAACTAGCAAAAGTGGATTTTGACATTTAGATCGTTAAAAAAAGGCCCTCTGTGTTTTTGTGATTTAAAGTGTCTTTGGTGGTCACATCCTTTGTCGGTGTCATGCAAAGGGGTGCCCCTATTGTCCCAGAATATAAAAGTGTCCCTCTCAATTAAATATAAATAAATAAAATACACTGACTGAAAATTATTAATTTGTTATATGGTATAATTTTTTTACAGTAATAAAACAATTGTAAGGCAACTTTGTGCAATTGGAACAGTAACCAAAACAATTATATTTCTTTTGATTCCAGTCTTGGGCCCTGTGAATTTAAAGCCTGAGTGCACGATTTTTGAAAAACGCTTAGGAAAAGGGAGTCGGGCCGTGTACCAAAACAAACGTGCAGCCAATCAGCAGTAAGGGGCGTGTCTACTAACCAACATCGTTGCCTGGGTTGCATATGTGTGGGGCGGGTCTATCAAAAGAAGGTCCAGATTCTATTGGGTTAGGGGCGTGTTTGTTTAGGTGAATTCAAATATCAACATTGGCTTTCAGAGATCATGCACCCCGCCTTTAAGGGGGACAGCCTGATTACACATCCTGGCAGTCATTTGTTATCCCTGTCTCAGGGTCAGACAGTACCTGTCTACATTGTTTGCAGAGATACTTTTCTTAAGAATACATTTCTTATGTTTCTGTTCTCATGGCTGGCATGATACATAAATACTTATTTTAATTTGCACTGATGTAATGAAAAAATGTGTGCTATAAAATGGATTGAAAATGCCACTAAAAATGTAATTTGGAAATGATTAAATAAGCAGAGGACTGTCCTTGCATTATGTACTGACTGCAGTGCATCAGTAGGAGTGAATAGAATATCATTGACACAATATTAAGTTTCAGATGATCCAAGTTTCCTTCCAACTGTGCGAGAAACAAGCGTTGAAACAGAATCGTCTGAGAATAGTCTGTTTTATTACATACCTCAGTGTGAGACTACAGGATTGGAATTTTGATGGTTGATTTACCTGAACATAGGGAGATAAATAAAAATGATGTTTTTCACCCAAAAAATTTATGGGTGAAATAGTTTCACCATATTTTGAAAGGATCTAATCCCCTAAACACTATAACTATTATTAAAATGAACATCATTTAGTCAATCAGTGCTTATACTACATTGACACAGTGTTTTTTCAATTTTGCTTAAATGGTTAGACTGTGGACGGTCAGTGGGTATACTGCCTGAGACAAATGCCATTAATGTGGAAAAGATGATGTGATACGCAAATGGAATGATGACAACAAACACCAGAATCCTTCATAACAACACACTGATACAAATTTAAAGTAATTATTGATTTTCTAAATTAAATTATATATGTCTATTGACAACATCTGTAACTGTTTGAAACATCAAAAATTGATTCTTCCCTTAATTTATAAAAATGAAGAAAACATTCTACACTAATATAAGTTTAGCACATACCAAAGTGTATTGGATAGGCAAAGAAATCTTGATTTTGTTTTTTAAAACTAAATTAACAAATTCATAGAATATGAAAAAAAAATTCTTATAGAAACAATAGGTTTAATACACTGAGGTAACTGTATCCATCATAGCGCCGTGTCTCAGGAGCAGTATGTTTTGGAGTTCATTCAAAACAAGCACAGTCTGCATGCTTGCTGTGACTCTCAGCAGTCTCAGAACATCTTAAAACAGTGACACGCACACACGCACAGTCATGTTTCTTTTTCATTTGGTTACTGTACCTGCAACCCAAACAGATTCAACTCTGTCTAGACCTACATGATCTCACGGAAAGTCATGTTATAGTCACAAAAAATGTGATTTTTTTCATGCCTTGAACACAAATGTCTTTTTTTGTGTCACTCGCAAAAATAGTTTTTCATGTCCGTGACATTTTATGTATTGTTTTCTATTTTTTTCCCCCATTTTTAAAGGTCCCGTTCTTTCTGTGTTTTTGAAGCTTTGAATGTGTTTACAGTGCGCAATATAACATGTGTTCATGTTTCACGTGTAAAAAAACGCGGTATTTTTCACACAATTTACTTATCTGTACACCGCACTTATTCACTGTCCTCAAAACGTTCTGATGTCTTCCTTGTCCTGTAAGTCCCTCCTTTAGAAATACGTATCGAGTTCTGATTGTGTAGTTAGTGTGTTGTGATTCGACAGCAGCTTAGCTTGCCGTTAGCTTAGCTTGCGCCTGACATATTCCTGTGGCCAGAGTTTAGTCAAAAAACCTGTTCTAGTGACATCATTAAAGCAGGAAGTAGAGGGCTGTAGTCCAAACCCATCGTTTGCTGTAGCCTGGCAGTGAACTTTGAGCTTTATCATTTTACAGGTATTATTTATGCTATTATAGCAACATTACACACTAACTCGGGTTTAAAAAATGGGATCAGAAAGAACGTGACCTTTAAATCATTGTCGCTTGGGGTTGGATTTTAGAGTAGCACATCATAAAGACACCATATTGTGTGTCCAGACCATTCTTTGACCATAATAAATTCCCAAACTGATCCGGTTTGTTGCATGGTGGGTATATGAGACTAGTGCTTGTCTAATTAGCTGGTTAAGCAAGTTAAAATAGGGCATCCTTATTTGGGACACCAGCAAACAAAACACAACATACAATATGTTAGTAACTGGCTGTTTACCATGGAGTAGGCTACATGAACAAGTGTTTCCATTCAGCAGTAAATTAGAAACATTTGTGCAGGGTCTTTCTATAGGGGTCCCGGAGTATTTTTTAACTCAGAAATGTATAGTAGCCCATGCCCTTCTGAGCGGGACCGATCCTCTCCATAGCCCCTTTTAAGTAAATTGTAAATTGTGCTTTTAATGCTTATGTGAACAAAGCATAAAGTTACTAGTATGAGAATTAAATGGTAATGTGCTGACATAAGAAGTCTGTTTTAAGCCAATCATTAAATGTCCATTCATATAAAACGATTTTGTGCATTATTGTGTACATTTTGTGGTTTTTGTTTTAGTCAACTTAATGTGTTTTATTTTGAATGTAGTTTCCTGGTTTCTCATTAGTCTCAGTCAGTATAAATAGCCCTGTTTAATGGTTATGCTTATTTACTTTAATCTAATGATGGTCAAGTACATAAAATAAAAGCTTGTTACAGCAGTATTTTAAATGCTTCTGGGAATGAAACGCTAATATTTCTTATTATGTTGTCTCAGGCATTTGGAAGAATCTTACTGAGCTTTCTGAAATGTGGTCTGCTTCAGAGGCTTGACTAATGTTATTCAGGTGACTTATGGAAACCTTTTTTAAAATCCTTGACAGTTCAGTGCTGTTGCTCCCCCAACAGGTGGATATGGTAATGTATAAAACCACATTCGGATACAGTACAATATGTATTAGTGGCTATGTTAAATAAAACAACTGAGATTCAGCTTGGACAAGAACAGTATTTGGTGTGTGATTTTTTTATGTTGAAATGCTTAATTTAGATCATATTTAATCACAGATCACGTTTTTGTTTTTCCTTTAACATTTTCACAGTATTCAACAATACATATTTGGACACTTTCATATTTTTAATTCAGTTCAAGTTTATAGTTCTTTTTTCAAATTTTTGCATTGTATGAATAGGAAATATACAGAATATATGAAGAGTTCAGATGCAAAACCCACTAAGTGTGTCTGACATGTTTCCTTGTGAATTAAAAAAAATGATCAGGCTCTTATGATTAGGTTCAGTAATTTAGTCAGTAACTGAAATGCCTTTCACCAATGTCACTTTAGTCATTTGATTAGTATTTTGACAAATTTGACTTTCTTTTGCTGCAAAACCCTCTAAGTGCACCCAAAAACCTTTATCTCCAAAATGCACTTCTTTGGACAGACATAGTAAACAATTTCAAAATAACTAAAGATACAACTAGAAACATTGCAAATGATAAAATAAATGTAATAATGAAGAAACTGAACCACACATTTAGGGGGCGCTGTCATCCATATGACCACCCTACCCGTTCTCACCAAGATGCGTACAAATGACACGCAGTGTGATTATCGTGCAATAGATACGCCAAATTCCGATTTTGCGTGCATATGATACGCCAGTCCTTCCCATTCACTTGTGTGGCGAGTTGTTTCGTGACGTTTTATTTGTTGTTTTCTCATTTGTTTTCTGTTTTTTTAAACCATTTTCGCTTGGGTTTAGGGTTAGATTTCACATTTGTTTAAGCAGGTTATTTAATATACAGGTTTCTCTATGTTTTTATCTATATTTAAGCCATGGTCGCTTGGAGTTTGGGTTAGAGTTGGGGTTTGGGTTAGGATGCCATTTTTATATTACAAAAAGTTGTTCTAACCCTAAACCCAAGCGAAAATGGTAAAAAATAGCAAAAAAATTGAGAAACCAATAAATTAAACGACAAAAAAAGATGCCCCGTTTAAGTGAATGGGAAGGACTGGCGTATCATATGCACGCAAAATCGGAATTTGGCGTATCTATTGCATGATGGTCACACTGCATGTCATTTGTACGCTTTTTGGTGAGAATGGGTTGGACCACCACATTTAGTTAATCAGTTCCAAGTACTCACAAGGGACCCAAGTTTAAATGTGATTCAAAGTTTGTTTTTTGCTCACAGTCAACTTCTTTGCTGAAAAATCAACGTGTCATTTAACGGATTCAGTACAAAGCTGAATTTCTGAATGGCCTGAGGCTAGCATTAACTCTTTCCCTGCCATTGACGAGTTAACTCAAATAACAAATAAAGGTAGGATGAAATGTTTTTTTTAAGCAGAGGGTCTGTTCTTTCATTTGATATATTGTATGTTTATATATTTAAAGGAAAACATTTTCTGGAAGGCATTAAACTTTTGTGAAAATCATAAAAAATGCTAGCGCTGGCAAGCAACTTTTTTTTTAGAAATGCTGGCAAGGAAAGAGTCAAAGGCAGGGTCTCTGATTTGATCCAGAAACCTTTTTAGTTATGCTGGTTGAAAGTCTCCTCACATCCTGATAGCAATCACTATGTCAAAGTGTCTAAATGTATTTGTATAAATAAATGTCATCTGTGAAAGGCGTAGGACCAAAAATGTCCTACAATTCTGTGTTTTCCCCTACATCTATTCATGTAAAGCTGCTTTGAAACAATTAACAATTGTGAAAAGCGCTATATAAATAAAAATTGAATTGAAAATTTAATTGAATGTTCAATTTTTGAATAAATGGTTTGAAATAATGGTCAGGCCCATTTATCGCAACAGTTCCAGCACATCAATACACTATTCAGCTGACTGTCACTCAGTTAAATCTCAGTCATTTTTAGGGGATTTTTCATTAATTTCCTTTTATTAGGAAAAGTCCCTAGATAACAAAGTTGCAAACAAGTTCCTCTACAAAGTTAATAGGTGTTTTTTATCCCCAGTTAGTGGTCATCTGTAGAAAGCATTTAACAATGGAATGCTTGATAACCGAAACATGAGGACTAATTAAGGACTGACGCAAAACCTATGAAAGAAAAGAATGAGGCGAGACTGTGTCTGTTTGTGTCCCGTCAGGCAGACGCCAATAAAAAACTCAGAGGATGTCAAAGGTCATCCGCTAGGTTTGCTGTTGGTTGTCAGTCTGACTAAAATCACAGCTGAGTTTACTGCCTTGCTAAATATACCATGAAATAACATTTAGCTTGTTTTAAGTCAGACAGTACCTTCTATAGTTTCAGCAAATTAATTCAAACATGTACAAAGTACTCACTATTACATTATGGGATCAAAGCATTATGGAGCTTGGATGAGACTTTAAGCGGCTGAATGCCTCTCATTTGATCTAACATTCTGGCACAAAATCAGGAGAATGAAAATGGAACAAAATAAAGCGTTTAAAAGAAAAATAGGTTGATTTTTGAAAAAACATATGACGATAACAACCTACTGATTGGGTGCAGCAAATTACCACAACAGGGGTGTGCAATTAGTGACAGCTGAGCAAACTGTCCTTGCCGTTCCCCCAACTGAGTTCCCACCTCTCCCCCTCATCCAGCTAGTGTTCTCGATCCTGGGTCAGTTATTCATTGCCTCAACACAACGTTTCACCTTCAAACCACTGTTCCCGCTCACTCCATGGTCGTTCACACCCAAACATCAAAGGTACGTCTTGGTTTTGTTTTTCATCTTCCTGCTGCGTGAAGACTTCCTGGTAATTAGTCTTATTCGGAATGCTTTGGATCTGGGTTGCATGAATAGGCCCAAGAGAGCTCTGAATATATTGACATGTCAGGATGAAGGTGTCACGAATGTGCAGATATGCTTGATGTGAAAAGTCATGTTGTCTGACTGCTATGATGGATTTACATTTGTGTAATGTTTGCATATGTATGTTGTATTTATGATTTAGATTTAGTTCCATTTTTGTGTCAAATGCAAAAAATTATAATATATGTGGTATGTTATTCAGATATTTTGGGGAATATTTTGTTCTCCAGAGTGACTCCAGATGTATGAAAAACAGGCATTCATTCAAAACATGTTTATCTGGATTTGTTATGAGTATTTGCTAGACTTCTCTAAACATCCACTTGAAGCAGATGACAGATTACTGTTGCTACACATAACAACTTTATTTGTCTAGTCTTTGTCTAAAGTCTATATACTTTCCAAGTGTCAATTTGTGTCCCAATTTTACAGGTATACTTGTCTGAGAAGCCGGAAAGCAATGCCCTTAAAGGTTAAATATATACTCTTTTAGACAAAAGACCCCTGCAGACAGTTCAAATAAATACAATCCTTGAGGGGCACATTGCCACCATCACAAAAATAAAACCGTTATAAAAAGTTACTGAGGCTGAAAACTAGTTTTTGAAACTAGCAGTCCTCTGTTAAATCTATCCCTGCTGAAAAACCCCCCCAATAAAAACCATCACAGAAATTCTAATGGTTTCCATTAAAATACCAATAGTATTATTACCAATTCCTTTTTGTATTGTGTTTTGGGACATATTTCAGTAGGATTTAATGCCCCCACCAATAAAACCCAACAAATAAAGGCCAACAGAGACCAACAGCAACCATTATATACTAGTCAACATTTGAAGTGGATCAAAAAAGTTTATAAAATATGTCCTAAGACAAGAACAGGTATTAAGTATTGGTTTTAAGACGACTTTTATAAAAGGTTTTGATCCACTTCAATTGTTGACTAGTGCAGTTTTCATTTACAACCAATAAAATTCCCATTAAATCCAAAAGAATTTCTGTGATGGTTTCTATTGTTGTCTTTTAGCAGGGATGTCATTGTTGCATAATATATTTAAATTCACAAAATCTATAGTAAAATGACTCACAATACATCTGGTCTCCTATAGATGCCGCTGTACCGTACCTGTCTAGTTTTGACCCTAATGATGGGCTTCAGTCAAAGTGCCCCTCCAGTAGAGTCGGACCCGTATGGCCTGGAGAACTACGATGTGGACGCAGACACGTGGGACCTAAATACATACGGAGAGACCTATATTTATGATGACCTGGATGAGGAGGTGAGGGGATTCCCTTTATACCAGAAGAGAAGGGCTGATAAATACATTTAGGAATATACTAGAGCTAACAAAGCCAAAACATTCACAAATGGGTCATTCTACAGAAAAGGTGAAATTCGGGTGATGGAAATTTGCTTAAATAAACTTCTTTCAACATACCCAAAACGTCTTTAATAGCATAAATTAACTTGTCAAATCTATGAATCCGCAAAACGGGGAGCTTAACCTATTTTTACGTTTTTAATACATTTTAATAAAGAATCCATGAGTCCTTTATTTGTCATTGGTGTTACCTGTGATATAAACAAAATTAATGTTGATACTAAATATTTTTTTTAATTACAGTTTAGTTAAAGGTTGAGTAGAAGAATGATAACAGCAAGGAAAATAATTGATTATTAATATTTGTTTAATTAAATTCTTCATCTTTACCCAGCATTGTATGAAATTATTTGATTCTCAGTTTGACTTTTTTCTTTAAAAACAACAAAAACAAAAATATTCAACGAAAAAGGCTTTGATGCAAAGACTGAAATATCAACAATGTCTAACATCCCATATCAACAACAAAATATTACTAGAAAGTACAAGAAAATACATTCATAACACCAAAACTTGGTTTAACACCAATGACACAATGTAACACCAATGACAAAATTAGAATATAATAATAGATAATGAATATGATAAAACTTATAAACTTTCATAAAAATTTCCATCTTGTTTTGTTTTTATGCTTTTATGTTGGTCAGTTAAAGGAATAATGCTTAGAAAGTACTCATTAGAGAAGTAACACTAATGACGATAACACCAATGATGGTAACACTAATGACAATTTACAGAAAAAACAAACATTTTAACAAAATGGCTGCCATTAGCCATGTGCTATTTCATCAGATGTAACAATCACATACTTATTCAGTATAATGTATTTTTATGTAAAGATCTTAACACTCCCAGCTATAAAAAAGAGTAACACTAATGACATCCAAAAAATCTTATCTCAAAATTCTTAGATATATTATGATATTTTAGACAAATAAGGTAAGACATCTCTCAAACCTTTTGCCTTCCTCCACTGCACTTCTTTCACTGACCTCTTGACCCATGAAAAACTTTAAAGAGCTGATGCATTGTTTCAAAATAAAAGTGCTTTGGGTAGGGTAACACCAATGACATAAATTTGGGGGACAAATATTTATTTGATATTATTCATATTAATAGTGTATTTTTACCATTTCAGTGTTGTAGTTAGTTCATATACAGGGTTAAAGGTAAATGTAAATTTGATTTGTTTTACAAAAAACATGGTTTTAAATAATAAGTACACAGTTCAACTTCCATGTATGATCAAAGGGACAGGGCAATTTTCAGGACTAGACATTTAAAAAAAGAAAGGAAAAAAAGAAAATTAAATAAATAAACCATCTCATCATTTTAAGGACAGTCTATATTTATTAAACATTTATCATTATGGGATTATTGGGTCAAATTAAATGATTAAGGGGTCTGCAAAAGCAAGGGACAAGCATTTCCACCTTTTTTGTAGAATGACCCAAATACCCTATTTTTATGCTATAACATCTGTAATTATATTCATCAAATTTTGTTTTACCTCTCATGTTACAGATTGACGTTGTGACGGTGGCCCCTCCCCCTGCTGTCACTCAAACACCTGCTGTAGTTTATCTGGAGAAGGTTACATTGCCACCCCGAACAACAAAATCACCTGCCCCTTCCACCCTAGACTTTCGTGCACCGGGACTATTTGGACCTGACACGGGCTTGGGTACACACACTACTTGTTGACTGAAAATATTTTTTGGGGTTTGGCGCCCTCTAAAGGTTAAAAGGTTCGTGACAGAGTCATAACTGTGCCTCTTTGCTGCAGGACTGCCTTCCTGTCTGTTGTGTGTGTGTATCAGTGGCAGTGTGTACTGCGATGACTCAGAGCTCACTCAGATTCCTCCTCTCCCCAAAGACACCACACACTTCTACGCTCGCTTCAACAAGATCACTGAAGTCAAGGCCAACGATTTCATCAATCTCAGTAAGACTCATAGACTTCCCTCCTCTTTGCAGATATGGAGGTGTTTTTCAAGCAAAGATTTATACCAGGTTTAAATTGCATTGGTAGTTAGCTGTTAAAACTCCTGGTAATGTTGAATTTGGAATAAAAACATTTATCTGTTATCAGTTTGTAAAAGTTTATATATATAATTTATTATTAGACCATCTGTTTATTTCTTTATCCAGCATTATAAAGTGCTTTAAAGGGGACATTTCACAAGACTTTTTAAAGATGTAAAATAATATAAATAGGCTATATGTGTATGTGAAGTTCTAGCTAAAAATATAGATCATTTATTATAACATGTTAAAATTGCCACTTTGTAGGTGTGAGCAAAAATGGTGTGAGGTGGTGTGAGGTGTGAGTTTTTGGGTTTGTCCTTTTAAATGCAAATGAGTTGATCTCTCTGCACTAGAGGTCTTCTCAGGTCCAAAGAAATGTACCCGACCTGAAATGACCCGAATCACTTTATAGCCGAACATGACGTGCATAAATAAAAGACCCGACCCGAGACAAACCAGAGAAAATTAGACCTGAGTCCGACCCGGACCAGTGGCAATTTTATTTTAACCCGACTGGACCTGAATGTAAACGGCAGTGATGTGTGTGCATTCTGCAGCCCCGCACGTACGCAGCAGCCAGCCAGAATGAAACTCCGGTGGCCTTGCAATCAATTTGGCGAGCTGCTCCATTTGTTTTACTTATCTGACGACGACACCAAGGTAACCACTAAAATGTACATTTAAAATGGACTGACATGTCTGTCTCAACGAAAATTAACCTACCGCCAGCAACACAATGTGGCAAGCGCTCTTGACAAACAGATGAGAGGTTTGAAAAGGACATTAGCCTCTTTCACACAGTAATTCTGGTAAATTACCATGAATTTACCAGAATGAATTTACCAGTAAATACAAAAATGTGCTGTTCACACACGCAGTGGCGTTCCGTTATTTTACCAGTAAGACATCATTCACACATCAGTATCAAAATACCGGTAGATTCGTTGAGAAAGCGGAAGTACCTGTAGCTCGCGGCGAGCTCAGTGTTGTATTTGTAAACAATCCACGTCGTTCATAACCACGGTCTGTATTTTGTTGTTTTCACGTCTGTGGTAAACAGTCGCGAAGTTGCTCATGACCAAACAACATTGAATGAGACGACGTCAAACCGAAAATGCATTTTTAACAACAGTACTGTGTGCACTTTAGGCTTCACAGAGGGCATGCTAAGGACGTCGGCAATTCGGCGGGAAGCTGTTTTAAACAACTTTGGTTAAGAAATGTGGACGTAAACTTCAGGTGTGCTCAACTTTCAAGCAGCATGTGTGTGGAAACGTCAGTAAACACTGCGGGGGTAAACGCGTCATCTGTATTAAAACGCTATGATTGGCCCGAAGCTGTCAGCACGGTCTGACGCCGTCCGTTCTAAATGCCGGTAATCCTATAATTTTCGTTCACACACAGCGCTTACCGGTAAATTACTGGTAATCTTACAACCTGTCTTACTGGTAAATTGGGAGCACTGATTTACCGGAAAGGTTATGTTCACACATGACATGTTAACGGCAATTTACCAGTAAATTACCAGTAAAGACTGTATGTGTGAAAGGGACTAATGACGCACACATGCGAGAGAGTTCGGGTCTTCTCGGATCTGTTCAGTGAAACACATTCATTTTAAATTACCAGAGACCCGATGCCGCTATTATTGTACCCGACCTGTGTCCGAGGCACATGTGAAACTTTTAGACCCGAACCCGATCGGGTCTCGGGTTGGACCACGGGTTTTCAGATCTAAGTGGAAATGTGAAGACCTCTACTCTGCACTAAATGGCGGTGCTGCGGTTGGACAGTGCAGATTAAGGGGCGGTATTATCCCCTTCTGACATCACAAGGGGAGAAAAGTTTTTTCACATGCTTGCAGAGAATGGTTGACCAAAATTAAGTTACTGGGTTGTTATTTTTTACATTTTCTAGGTTGATAGAAGCACTGGGGACCCAATTATAGCACTTAAACATGGAAAAAGTCAGATTTTCATGATATGTCCCCTTTAATGTGGAGTTCTATTTTGAACAGGAGCGAGGAATGAATTTAGCTAATGTAAAAAATGTTAAATCAGATGATATAAATGAATCAAGCATAACATTCAACTATTTAAACCTATCTTTCTAATAAGGGCTGCAAGTAAATTTACAGTAAACTGTAATTGGGCATTTTTATTGTTTCCACTTTTCTTGTAAAATAGTAAATTTGAAAATTAATGGATAACAGCAATGATTATATTTTAGTGTTATAAATACTACTGTGACTAAAGAACTTGGATTAACCATTACCGAAAATAGAAAAAAATTATTTTGATAATCACCAGTACTGTTAGGTTAGTGCAATTACTTTCAACCCAGCAATGGTTCAAAACAGGACAAACCTAAACCACTGAATTGTAATTTAACCTATGCTGGTTTTTTTCAAACCAAAATTGTTCGATCAAATCTAAACATTTTCTGGGATAAAATTTTGTCCAACAGCTGGGTTTGTCAATTTCTGATCTAATGTTTTGGATTGAAAATAACCCAGCATTTTTTGGCTTGTAAAATGCTAATAAAATGGTTAGATGTTAGATGCTTTGGATAAAAGTATCTATAACCTACTAAAAGAATACATATAAATGTAATTTATTAATCAAGTTGCTACATAAACCACAAATCAGATGTAAACCAGATTCTTCGAGCATGCTGAGGCCATCACATCTCTGTTTTTAACTTTGTCCTGGTTGTAGCAATGTGTCTTCAACTTATAGAATACATATAAATTCATGCTTGAAGTGAAAGCTTTCACTTGTGCAGATGAGAAAGCGAACATCTCTTGAAATAATGCTAACTGCAGGCTTTAATTAACTCATAAACCCCAAACAGCTTTTCTAAAACTGAATTCCTGTGGAAACCCAAGGGGATTAGCCTCCCAAGACGTCCCATTAAGTGACATCATGGCTAAATAAGAGATCTATTATGTATATGACAGGACGAAAAAATGCACAAATAAAGACATTGAGTGAAAGCAACCTTGAAGCATGACCTCCAAATAACTGCGTAATGAGTATTTCTGCCCACTGTTTTCAGATCAGCTGAGGAGAATTGACCTAAGTGGAAACCTGATTAGTAAAGTGGATGAGGATGCTTTCCGTTCACTGTCTCATCTCCAGGATCTTCTTTTGGCTGACAACAACATCCAGGTCCTGCCAGAACTCCCGGTCAGCCTGAAACACATCGATGTCCAAAATAACCAGCTGAGAAGTGCAGGCATGCATGCTGAGGCCTTTAAGGTATATTTACAGTATGCATTAAAAAAAAAGTTAAAGCAGTGTTCCTGTAGCTCAGGAAGAGCATTGCATTAGCAATTCAAGTCATGGGTTTGATCTCCAGGGAACACACATACAGTACTAATAGCTTGTAGTGCACTGTACAGTCACTTTATTTAGCGTTTTAATTTTGTCTTTCTTGTCATTTATATGCTTGCACATCACATCACTTCTCTGCTGCTAAATTGTAAGCGTGCCATATAACAGGCATTATCGTGTAATCTTGTCTTAATTTCCTCTGTTGAACAGGAAATGAAGGAACTGCAGTTTTTGTATCTGTCTAATAATAAGTTAGACTACATTCCTGTACCGTTACCCGAAAGCTTAAGAGTGCTTCACCTGCAGGTAGACAACAACTCTACTTTCCTTAAATTAATATTAATAAATATATATAATCTTGAGATCTAATGGTTCTTATTTCCTCCAGAACAACAATATTCAGAGCATAAGCCAAGACACTTTCTGTAACAGCCACGACATGAGCTACACACGAAAAGCCTTGGAAGACATCAGGATTGACGGCAACCCTGTAGACATCAATCTCTATGCCCAAGCTTACGTCTGCTTACCACGTCTACCTGTTGGCACTCCGGTTTAGCAGAAAATGTCCTAGTTTTCTAGTTTGTGTGTGTGTGTGTTTTACTGTCAAAATTAGTAAATACTTTAGTTAGTATTTTTATGCCTACATTGAAATGTTTAGACATAAAGGGTCATGACAAATTTGCACAGGAAGTACAGTGCACATCATTTCTACACTTATTTTGATGCTGTGTCCGTTGTCACCACAAAGTGGCGCCCTTTACCACTTCGTACAGTCTGTGTCAACAACTGCATTTCTATAGAAATGCTTCGTTTTAAAGGTGCAAGTGTCATTTAATCTCAGATTGATGCTAATTCAGACTGATAATGGCCTGTTTTTATTAATGATAGTGCATGTGTGCTTGTTGATTCTCTTTCATTCTCATTCATCAGTTTTGAGATGCAGTGACAATTTAGCTACATCTATATTTAAATCAATTCTTTCATGTAGCACACGTTACTTAGCAACTGTCAAATATTTATAGTTTGACATTTACCCGTGTGCACAATGTAAAGAAATTTCTAGATTATATGCACTGGATGTAAAGCACCTGTAAAGACAAGTTTAATCCTAAACAGGTTTTCAGACACCGAAACATTGCATGATCAGGGTTCTTGGTGTATCGCTTTAAACTGCATTTATTTTGAGTGTTTATTTACCAGTTTGATTTAATTATTATTATGCTTATTACACAGCCACATGAATAAATAAAAAGTACATAAAAATTCATTTGTAATAATTTAATACTTTAACTATAACTATAAAACAGCGGAGTGATACATTAAACACAAAGTATCTGTGATAACTCACAGCAGTGTGTTATCAGTTTCAGGCAGTTGTTTCGGTATAACAGACCTTGAAATAATGCAACTGACCAATCAGAATCAAGTATTCCAGAGAGCCGTGTAATTCGCACCACTAATCTCTCCCTCTCATTTTTTTCGGCCCCATTCTCCTCACCGAATAATCCTGCCATTGTTATTCGCTTAATGTTTATTTGCACATGGGCTCATATCAACCTCCACCCTTTTTCTGTCGCATCTGACTGTCTGCAAATGTAAAAAAATGTCTACATTTCATGCATGCGGTGACTCACTCGATGAATTAAGATGACAGAAAACTCGAGTGATTTGATGTTTGAAGGCAGAACACCACCAGTGACTAATTGGTACATAAAAGGTTGCATGTTTGAGATGAGGATGCAACAAAATAAAATGCTTTGTAAACAATCATTTTTATAATATGCATGCTTCGATGCACTGGAATTTAGGTCTCTCTCTCTCTTTCTCTCTGTGCGGGGTCCATGAAGGTGACCTTGCATTCTGGCTGAGCTCATCCATTGATCTCATCGCTGAAAAACCAACGGGCTTCCCTCCCACATGATTCAGGAAAGGGAGGGGCTGTAGATAGGTGCATAGGCTGTGGGGGTGTTTTTCAGCAGTGTGTGTGTGTACAGTATCTAAGGAGGTAGCAGGTGATAAGAGGGGCTAAGGGAAGACAAATGTTTAAAACATGCATCCATCGTCTTTTTATCAAGCCCTGTCACCCAGAGCCATCAAAAAACAAATAGCACACACATACTCAAAGATTAAAAAAGCTTTCCTCCCGCATGCAAACTAACTGACTCTATTCTTGTGATATCAAATTACTAGGTGACTGGTTAGTGTACTGTCAAGCTTGGACTTGCTGACACTATAGTAAAATTAGACAATTACTAAGTGAATAGAGATGGCTGTCAAGCGAGATGTTTAGTGAATAATGACTTTTTCGGCCTAAAAATAACACTATTGTCATATGCACTGTGTGGTGTTTTTTTAAACAGCAAATTTTGAACATCAAAAGAGTTCAGTTTTAGGTTAACTACCACTTGAAATTCAATCGCTCGCGATCAAATCATGGACAAGTCCTCCCTCATATTTAAAATGTCTGAATAATAACTGCCTGTGACTGTTATGGCTCTAATCAGCATAAAGACAAAAGTCACAGAGACTTCAAAGCAGAATGGCTTTTACTGCAGGGTAGGGTGACATTTGTGCCTTAGCAGGGAGAGGAGGGAGAAAGAAAGATTAAAAGTTAAAGTAAGAAATATGAACAGAGAGGAAAGAGAGAAAGAGAGAGAGAGTGTAGTGAGCGATGGCTGTACTGCAGGCAAAAACACTGGGGGTTGGTGTGGGTGTGTGATCAATAAATGAGCGTTGTGTGGACAAAGTGAGAGAGAGAGATAGAATTTAGTGAATTAAATCACTATACCAGTAGTTTACTGAAATGTGCCGGAGAAACGGAGAAGGAAATAAATTTGGGGGCCATTTTCTTTACACCAAACTGTGTTTTATGGGAGTGCTGCAGTAGATGAAAGCACTCATTGTTTGTACCTTTGATACGCTGTACATCCATTATGACTGAATCTGAACCCAATGGCGACCCACGTCTGATCAGATTTGCATAAATTTAAACCGTCTGTTTACATGACATGGTTTTCAACTAAACATGGAAAACGTATTATTTACTTTGGCTATTTATTCGCACGACAATTGCGTTTTGGGGTCCTTAAAATGCTAACTTTTGTAAACAAGTTTTAAAATGCAACTATAATAAATTTATAAATAAATTTGCAAAATTATAGTGGTTATTTTCTCTGTGTAAAGTACAAGAATAAGAGTTTGTAAAAACAGTGATATCAGCCGTGCATATTCATGAATATCAGCTGACGTCACTCACATCTCAAACTTGTCTTCCGCCATTTTGAGTACATGAAGTGAACTAGAAGCTATGCCTTCAATATGTTGTGAGGATCAAAATCGCTATTTTTACAACACTAAGAAGGCTCGACACAACATGATACTTTGCTCGAAGTATCACCTGTGTCTCTACACGTGAACTCGAGCATTGAGAACATTGTTTGTGTACACAGAGTTTACTAAAAAGAAGGTTTTTGGTTGTTTTGGTGTCTGCTCGCCGCCATCTTGCCAGTCAAGATGTATCGATCTCTAAATGCGACGTAAGGAGGGAGGAGAGTAAAGATGAATAGCTCCTAAAGCATAGACATAAATGCGCGGATAATTCGTTGTTTAGTCGTACGTGAAAAACAATATTGACCTTCTAGTTAAAAAGGAGCCTCATATAAGATATATTCACTCACATTCGGAAATCGATTATATGTCTGGCAAAGATGGCGAGCACACACCATGACAGCCAAAGTCAGTTGTTCAAAACCTTTCTTTTTCGTAAACTCTGTGTACACAAACAATGTTCTCAATGCTTGTGGTCATGTGTATAGATCCAAGTGATACTTCGGGCAAAGTTTCATGTTGTGTCGTGCCTTCTTAGTGTTGTAAAAATAGTAGTAGTTCGGTAGCAGCGGACAGCGGCTGGAAGAACGCATCAGGGATCGAGTAGGCATCACACCCTAACCAAGATATTTTTTTAAAGTAGTGTTTCTTTTCATGACGGTCGAGGTGCGAATGTTGTCTTTCATAGAAATTTCCTGTATCCGGAAGAATCAGTAAAAGATAAGAAATCCATAAATCGGAGCAAGCTAGCCAATGCTTGTTAGTAGCCTACTGGTACTCGGTAGGTACTCAAGATGGCGGCAGGCAACTGGAATGACGTAAAAGGTCACATGACTGATATTCATGAATAGACGGTTTCATCCGACACATTGTGCGTTGCCATGCATGGTTACACGCCTGGCCAGAAGCTTCTGGTAGCTTAGCTTTTTAGCTTTTTTCAGCCAGGCTAGTGACAAAACTGAGCTCTGGAACAAATACCTTGTGGAAAATAAAAATGTTTCGGTCACTTGAGCGAGCTTGGATCATTGCTGTGTGGATTTGGCAGCCAGGCAAGAATTTAAGGATGTAACAGTAAAGCTAGCTTAGTGTAATGGTTGATATGCTTTAGCTGATTTGAACTAAGGTAATTTACTGATTATTTATTTTGCTGGCTTCTAAAAAGTAATTTATTTTAGAAGGACTCTGTTGTTATTGATTCATTGCGGAAGTCTACTGGAAGTTTGGGCCACAAAAGCCGTTTATGTATGTTGTTGCGACTGAAACCGACTATATGTGTTCAGACCAGAGGTGCCAAACAAGTTGTGAAAAGTGAAGCCAACACATTTCGATCACCCCCTGGTGGCTGGCTCCAGTAAACCACCTTAAACCAGCTAAAACCAGCTACCAGCTTATGCTGGTTTTAGCTGGATTTTTCAGTAGGGTTCTCCATGTAAATGAATGGGATGTAAGCCAAACTTATTTTTTTTTAAAAGGGTTAGACTTTGATTTGTGTGTCTGTGATTGAGTCAAATGGAGAAATGGGCGTAGCCTTGATACCACAGACTCTGGCTTCAAATGACATCAATGGCGCAAGATGTCAGCAACCATTTTTTAGATATTTTGGCTTTACTTTTTTACAGTGGAAGTCTATGGAAGTGCTGTCTATCTTTTTTTACAGTCTATGCTTGTGACATTATCGACTGCTGGCCTGGCAATGGCATGCATAATTTTGTTATTTTTGGATCCATGTAAACGTGGATTAGTTTAACATTAGCATCTGTGCCCAAAAAATGCAAAGAAAAACCATTTTGGTTCTCAATACGTTGTTTTCGTTAATTTTAAAACGAATTTCTCTGACAAAACCCAAAAAAACTAAAGTCTAAAACAGCACATCGATCCATGTTTAGGTTAAATTTTACATTTAACTAGAATTTTCAAGGTTCATTTAACCCAAAGGTTGAGTTTGTCCATATCTGACCCAACTAAGGGTTGAAACCCAGCATTCTTTCGAGTGCACAGTGAACTCCTGATACCACAATCATAAAGGGACACAATGCAGATCTCAGAACCATGGAAACATAGGAACAAATGCTGGAATCTACAACTCGCTCTTCCTTTTGTGGTGGAGGTATGCAGTGACAGTAGATCAACCTTGGAGAAGATATTTACTCCCCCATACTGCTCAGGATGAGAAGAGTAGAGAGCAATGGAGGGGGAAACAGTGAGGTGAATCCAAAAACATGCTGCCCCCTCAATCCATCATAGCCAAGTATGGCAGCAATCCATTTCCCTCCCTCTCAAAGGAGACATCTACTTTCAAAGCCACACAGTGATAGTTTTGTGGAGTAAGCATGTTGCTTTGCCATTTAAGGGAAGGTTACAGCAAACTGCTGCACCTTATCGTATGACTTTTCCTAGACAGATGATTAATCACTTTTGTCAGTCATAATTTTGTAGGAATATGTGGGCTGTTAGTAATTCTACATATATGTGAGTGGTAGAGGAAAAAATAATAAAAATCTGGTGCACTGGTTATAGTCTGAAATGTATAGCCTATCCACAGCCTTTAAGAGTGTAAAAAAGTTTAATATACTGGATACTGTAGAATAGATGACTCTATTAATTCAACTACTTCATGCTAATTTGGACTTCTTTACACTTAAAGTGAAATTATGGGGACTGAGTTAAGACCCACATCTTAATTATTTTCAGTAGCCTTTAAAGGTTGTCTTGATACTAAAATACCTTTTCCCATTCCAGCTTAATAGGCAATTAAAGATAGACCATTTGTAGATTCATTCCCTTAAGAATAATACCGTGGCATTAACAAAACATTTAACATGTCATGCATTCATAGATCTTTAGAAACACTAAAAACCATACAGTACTTGAAGAGATGCAAACCCCTTTAAGCACATCTGGCATGTTTTCTTGTAAATTATCAGTAATTTCACTTTAGTCATTTTATTTGTATGTAACAAATGTATTTTGCTGCAAAACCCTCTAAGTACAATGCAAGCTATTCTGGCAAAAACTTTCACTTCTAAAAAAAATGCACTACTTTGGACATAGTAGACATAGTAACATAGTAAACAGTTGCAAAATCACTAAAGATGCAACTAGAAACATTGCAAATGATAAAAGTCAGACGGTGAAAATGAAGAAACTGAAACACACATTAAGGGGTGCTGTGCTGTGTGTATGGGATGTACTCAGGTCCAAGTACGTCTTAGGGACACACGTTTAAATGTGAATAACTGTCATTTTGCATGCCATTATTCATCCCATTTATCCTTAGAGGACTCGAAAATCGTTGTGCCATTTAGCGGATTCTGCGAACAAAGCAATATTTCTGAATGGCTTGAGGCCAGGATTAAGCAGATTTGAAGGTATTCAGTGTTGGGGGTAACGCATTACAAGTAACGTGCATTAGGTAATAATATTACTTTTCTGAAGTAACGAGTAAAGTAACGCATTACTTTTTAAATGTACACATTAATATTTGAGTTACTTTTTCAAAAAAGTAATGCAAGTTACTTTTTTAGTTAAATTAATTTGATTTTAAACAATTATGTACTGAATTAACTAAACATAGTCGCATTATGCACTCTATGCGTACACGCCTGTGGGAACAGTTTTAGTCAGAAACTGAGATGGCAGGCCAGAGCTCGACATTTTTGTGATTAAATATGCAATTTCTGAATGCAGAACTTTTCAGTCATAAAAACACCTGCAAGGCCTGAAAGAGATCAAGCCTCAGCCAAGAAAAAGTAACGCAAAAGTAGCGCAAAAGTAACGCAATTAGTTACTTTTTTGGGAGAAACTTAATATTGTTATGCATTACTTTTAAAAGTAACTTTCCTCAACACTGAAGGTATTTGATAAACATATAATACGTGCCGAGAGCATGCAGTCAAGATCATTTAATTTTTGATAGAGGTGCATTTAGCGGCTTTGGCATCTGAGCTTCTCAATTGTGTTCAGAGGTACAAAACAAATCTACCCATGGGCCAATATATAGATCTGCAGTATTTATTGTATATTGGCTCTATGTTTCATATGATTTTGCAATAGATGTGGAAGAAGTTCTTTGAAAGCGTGATGTTTTATTACACTGTTGCTACTGTGAGCAAATCATTGTCATCCGACATCTAAGATGAGAGAAACTTTCACTGCAAGCTGCTTAAAGTATCCCCCTTTCCCCCTTCTCCTCCTTTAATGTGAGCTTCACAGGGAATGACATGATCCTCTTTAAACAGTCTTACCTTCAGATAGAAAAGGGTTTATCGTTTCATCAACTCCAGCTGGAGATTGTATCCAGTCCATGGCTGAAACCAGAAAGATCAATGTGACATCAATGTGGAAACCGCCTCTTTCTCCTTCCTCCTCTTTCTCTGCTTAATGGGTTCAAAAGAACAACAAAAGGAATTTTAGTAAGTGTACATTATTAATGTTTGCTAATCAAAAAACAATAGACATGTTGTGCTTTGTTTACACTCATCTGTAAAATGAATCTCAGAGCTGTGTGATTCATCAATCACTCAGCTCTGGGTGATCATTTATTCAAACTGTTGAAACTGTTGCAATTTCAGACCTACACATACGCTTAAAGGGGACATACCATGAAAATTTGACTTTTTTTCAAGTTTAATTGGGTCCCCAGTGCTTCTATCAACCTAGGAAATGTGAACAAGATCAACCTAGTAACTTAGTTTTTTTAAACCATTTTCCACAAGCATGTGAAAAATTTGGCTCCCCTGGTGATGTCAGAAGGGGATAATACTGCCCCTTAATCTGCACTATCCAACCACGACACTGCCATTTAGTACAGAGATCAGCTCTTTTGCATGTTAAAGGAATAGTCTACTCATTTTCAATATTAAACTATTATTACCTTAACTAAGAATTGTTGATACATCCCTCTATCATCTGTGTGCGTGCACATAAGCACTGGAGCGCACTGCGACACTTCGATAGCATTTAGCTTAGCCCCATTCATTCAATGGTACCAATCAGAAATAAAGTTAGAAGTGACCAAACACATCAACGTTTTTCTTATTTAAGACGAGTAGTTATACGAGCAAGTTTGGTGGTACAAAATAAAACTTAGCGCTTTTCTAAGCGGATTTAAAAGAGGAACTATATTTTATGGCGTAATAGCACTTTTGGGAGTACTTCGACTCGCCTGAAAAGTCCGCTGCCCTTCTCCCTCTCATAATGGGAGAGGGAGGGTGTTACTGCGCCGAGTCGAAGTACTTCCAAAAGTGCAATTACGCCATGAAATATAGTTCCTCTTTTAAGATTTTTTATAATTCTTATAGTTTTACCCTTGAAGCCGGTGTGTGTGTACAAAAAGGCACATTCACTGTCTTTTGTCAGGATTCTTGAACCAGCAGGTGAATGACTGGGCACTAGAGAACTGATTTCTTTAGCATCTATTATCTTCGCTCTTTATGAACTTTTGCTCAACAGAGAACAAGAAGATGTGTGTTGAGCTAATGATCCTTATAGAGATAGTCATGGTAACTAATTATATAATTAAATTGGCTATTTTATCAAGTAATAAAAGCAAAATAGTTATCTTCTTTTTGTAGTGCAAACCTGAAGTGCACAGCCTCATAAGACTTAAAGTCTCCCTGTAGTCAAGAATTTTATGATTTATTATGCATATTTGAGCATCGTAATAGCATATATAAAAGTTTTACCTCAGAGTCTTTATGCTTTAAAACAACTTGAACGTAACTCTACACCCTTGACTCATATAGTTTATGCAGATCTATGAATATGCAAATTAGTCTCCGCCTCTACTCAATCGCACAGCTCGAACCATAAATATGAATATGCAAATTATTCTCGTCTCCACTGTTTCGCACCACTTCGGACCATAGATAGGCTATATATGTAAAGAGATGCTATATTCGGCCGTTTCAGACACATACCTGCTAAGTTTGGTTTAACACAATGCATATTGTGAAACTAATCTTAAATCGCTGATGTTAACAGGTGTGAGCAGCACAGAAACAAAGCTGAAGCAGCTGTGCTGCAATCGTTTCATTTATAGTCTATGAGGCATCCAAACATAATATCTGTAACTCGAATTACTGATTCACACGTTCAACTGTGTTGATATGATTGGTAACATGCTTATGACGATGGAAACCAATGCGATTTTAAACCGCCGGAATGAGAGTGTCTTTAAATTTATGGAGAAAATACTCAGCAGTGATGATAAATTATGAATTTGCCCATGGCTTGTCTTAAAACATATTAAAAAACGCCACATAGACATTTAAACAACAATAAAAACCTGATTTTCCCCACAGTGGGACTTTGAATGACTGTCTTCATCCGGAGTAGTCAAATCACACACATCACAATTCAATCTATTCAAAATATTATAGCATTCATTATGAGTTCTCCCCGTGCTAAAGGCATTGAATACTTTTTAGTACAGAGATTATCAGACAGATGCTTCCCCACTGCGAGATGCATTTAATTGAATTCATCTATCTTTCCGCATGGCCACTGAAGAGATGAGGGGCTGGTCACAATAAAACACTACAGATGGAGGGTTGCAAACTGCTAGCGGTGGCTTGCTATTGTGCGTCGCCAGAACAGTCAATTCTTCTGGATTGCTGCCTAGAAAGAGTCCAGTGGACAGAGAGGATCAAGCCAAATACAGAGTAAAACCATCAACGGTTGCCCATCAACAAAGTGAACTGGGTGAAAAGTAGGAAATTGCTATGGGTTTTATTAACAAGTGCGCACGCCTTAGGGAACTGCTACAGTTGCAGAAGTTAAAATGGGCGGCAGTAAATGATGTGATAGAATGGTCAAGCAATTAATCCAAGCACGCAGTAAATGTCTAAAGGAAAGCACTGTGCTATCTTTGCCAATTCCAGTGTAAACTGGTTTAAAAAGCTGTCGCTGGGGCAGGACTCTTTAAAATGGTCTTAGTTTGTACCATTTAGGTATAGATATGTAAACATTTGGTACCAATATGTACCTATGAGGTACTAATATGCACTCTTTGGTTCCACTGTGTGGCTTTGAGGTATTATTATGAACTCTTAAGGTGCAAATGTGTACTTTTTTGAAAGGGCACCACCCTTTCAGATGAAGCAATTTCCTCCGTATGAAGCAGATAAATCCAAAACAAAAGAAATCTCCATGACTCCTGACGCAATGACATTTTGTGAAGCCAATCAATCATCATGGGCGCTATCTTTATTTCAACATGATCTCACAAAAAGTCGTATTATAGTCACGAAAATGTAAAATGTATTCTTGTCCATGGCACGAAATTCAGCTTTTTTCGTGCCTTGGGCACGAATGTCTTTTTCGCGTCACTCGCACAAATTTCTTTTTTTCGTGTCATTTTATGTTTGTTTTCTCCTTTTTTTCTATTTTTAACTCATTGTCGCTTGGGGTTGTGGTTAGATTTGGGGTGTATTTATTGGTTTCTACATGTTTTTCTTCCGCTTTTAAACTATTCTCGCCTGGAGTTGGGGCTAGAGTTGGGGTTTGGGTTAGGAAAATGTAACAAATAGTGATTCTAACCCCAACCCCAAGTGACAATAGTGAGAAAACAATACATACACTGCAAAAAACGACTTTCTTATTTTTTGTCTTGTTTTCAATAAATATAACTAAAAATTCTTAAATTAAGATGTATTTTCTTGATTAGCAAAATGAGCTAAGAAAAAAGTCTAGTTTTAGACAAAAAATATAAAATGTAGGGAATTTGTGCTTAAAACCAGCCAAACAAATCTGCCAATGGAACAAGAAACATTTTCTTGAATTAAGTGTTTATGAAAAAAGTAAACTTATATTTAAGAGATTTTTTCTTATTGCATTTGCAGATTTTATTTTTGCTTGTTTAAGCACTCATTTACTTATTTTTACACTGCAAAAAAAGATTTTCAAGAAAAAAATTCTTAGTATTTTTGTTTTGTTTTCAGTAAAAATATCTAAAAATTCTTAAATTAAGATGCTTTTTCTTGATGAGAAAAACGACCCAAGAAAATAAGTCTAGTTTTTTGACCAAAAATTTAAGTGATTTTGTGCATAAAACAAGCAAAAAAATCTGCCAATGGGGTAAGCAAAGTTTTCTTGAATTTAGTGTTTAAGAAAAAATTTTGCTTACCACATTGGCAGATTTTTTTTGCTTGTTTTATGCACAAAATCACTTACATTTGTTATTTTTGGTCTAAAAACTAGACTTACATTCTTGGGTTGTTTTTCTTATCAAGAAAAAGCATCTTAATTTAAGAATTTTTAGATATTTTTACTGAAAACAAGACAAAAATACTAAGTGATTAAGTCATTTATTGCAGTGATGAAATAACACAAAAAAGAAAGTTGTGCCACGGACACAAAAAACTATTTATAGAAATTATAATAGTAATTTCTGACACGAAAATAATAATAATATAGAGTGACATAAAAAAGTATGGAGCCCCTAAGGGGACATGGAGCAAAAATTAGTACATGAGCACATGAAAGTTTCACGTGAGCACATGAAACTAAACTTTAGATTTTTTTTACTCCAATGTCACCTTAGGGGCTCGGTAAAAAAGACATTCGCGCTCAAGGCCAAAAAAGGGTGACTTTCGTGCCATGGACACAAATAAATTAATCTAATTTTTAGGGACTATAACATGACTTTCCGTAAGATTAGTCTGCTCCTTCTTGTGGTTTTTGTTGGCAAACCAGCCTCTTGGTGCGATCTACAAAGCGGGAAGGTAAAGTGCACTTCCTGATTCACGACACACCCGTCGCTATGGGCGGGCCTTAGGGGGCCGGGCCCGCCCTCAAGGACGCTTGTGCCCCCCCAGTATTTAAAACAATACTGTCATTTTAAATTATTAATGTTGCTAATTTTGTGTTGCATTAATGTTGTATTCTTTATAATTAAAACATTAAAAATATAAAAAACAATGGTGTGATTTTGTTTGATTGATGGGAATCTAGCTACACTGCAACAGCCTATCACGAGGCTACGTACGACACGTACGTGACGTAGCCTACGTCAGTGTAGCCGCTCAACAGTTACCGCACTTTTTTAAACTGGATGAGTTTTCGCTTAGCTATACTGCTTTAAGATGGATATTATCCGCAAATGGTTAAAAGCCCAACAACAGTCTCCAAAAGACGCGCAGCAGTCAGACAGAAAGAACTCCGGTGGCCTTGCAACCAATTTGGCGAGCTGCTCCATTGGTTTTACTTTGTTATCTGACGACGACACCAACGTAACCGCTAAAATGTACATTTATAATTGACTGACATGTTTGTCTCAACGAAAAATGAACCTTCCGACAACCACACAATGTCGCAAGCGCTCTTGGCAAACAGATGAGAGGTTTGAAAAGGACATTGACGCACACAGGCGAGAGAGTTCGGGTCCGTTCAGAAAAAACACATTCATTTTTAAATTACCCGAGACCCGATGCCGCTATTATTGGACTCGACCCGTGTCCGAGGCACATGTGAAACTTTTAGACCCGAACCCGATCGGGTCTCGGGTCGGACCTCGGGTTTTCGGATCTAAGTGGACCCGTGAAGACCTCTAACGTGGAGCCCGACCCCGGGCCTAACAGACTAAGCTACATTCAGAAGATATGGACTTGTTCACTGCGGTGATTCAGCTTGCTTCTGAAAAGGACCTCACTCACAAGTTTAATTCCGAGTGGACACTTTATTAATGAGGAGCTTCTGCTCGGAGAAACGCCGCCTGCCGCTGTACTGACAGGAGGGAAGGGAGAGACGACAGCGCTGCCTCGCCTCCACAGTACCGTAGGTTCAAAGTCTGCGTGCGTGTGTGTGAATGTGTGTGTGTGTGTGTGTGTGTGTGTGTGTGTGTGTGTGTGTGTGTGTGTGTGTGTGTGTGTGTGCGCACGTCTCATGGCAATGCATATCCCTCTGTTGACTGCTTTAAAATGCAATGTTTGAGAGATGTCTGGTGTCACATGTATTATGTTGTATAGATTTATGGATATTCATAAAATGTTTCTATGTAATGTGGTGTGTAGGCTATAGGCTATCTGGTCATATTGCTGATAGTTGTTTAACGTGATGATTACGTGCTGCGCGAATAGAGTATATATTATTATAAGTATACGTACTGTAGGCTAATATAAGTGTGCCCTCCCATGCATTTCATATGCCCCCCTTAAGACTGAGGTCTGGCGACGGGTCTGATTCACGAGAATGACGTATATATGCACATGTGAACGGACGCTCTGTGTATTTACAATGGGGAAGGAGGATGCCTATCCTGGCTGTCCACTATTTGCTAAATATCTTCTTTATTGTTCTACTGAAGATAAAATGTCACCAAAATTGTCAACATATTAAAGGGTGAGTAAATAAACAGCATTTTTTTTTATTTTTGGGTGAAGTACCTCTTTAAGCTTTGGGTTTGCTGGTGTTTTTGTGTGAGGGTGCATATGGAAATAAAGCTCCAATGAGTGTCTCTTATACAGTTGTCAGAGTACACAAGATTAAGAGATTGTACTGCCCTGTTAACCACAATCATTAAAGGGACGGTGCCATTGGTTTATTAGCAAGGCTGTGGATGGACTGTAATTCAATAATTACAATCACGGCACCTGACAAGACCATCACTCAGCTGCTCAACACATCTGACCTCAACTTTCTACTCTGTTTCTCAGTATTTGGTCCCCTGGGCTTAGCCACACGAGAGGATGGGATTCTCCACCCAATCATCATCACCCTTGGGGCTTCTAAGATGAGAGGAAATGCCTTAATGGTCAGACACGGTAAAGGAGTCTGAGGTCTATTGAGCTACTGGTCAGTAAAAACACCTATGACAATGGATATTGCAAAAATAATGACCTATATGTTTTCAAATAGGTTTCTTAAACACTTTCTACATCTTCAATTGATCTCGAAGTGGCATGACTGTGTAGAAACAACAAAACATAGAGCGCTAAAGGCTAATTTATTATTCTGCGTCAGATCTAAGCCGTAGGCTATGCATCAGTTTTCATTAATACTTATGCGTCGTTGTTCGCATTAACATCCAAGTTTTGTTGCAGCTTGCGTTGTTAACCTCTTGAAAAGCACCCCCACTCTAGCCCAAACCATGAAAAGACCTACTTTCACTAAAAGAGTTGTTTTTACTAAACCATTTAGAGTATAAGCATAACTATGGTATCATTAGAAAGACACTTTGGTATCATTAGAAAGGTATCATTATGGTATCATTAGAAAGACACAAAGGACACTTTATGGTGCTACTTAGCTGTATTTTTTAAGTTATGAAGATTTAAATCAAAACAAACCAACTGCAGTTGAATTGAAATTAATTGGAATGCACAACCAAAAAACGAGATTTCTGAACAATTAAAAAACGGTGGTTCTAGTTTTGCAACGAAACTCTTCATATATTTTTCTTTTAAACATATCCTACAAATTTAAACTAAATAAAAGCAAACGACCCACAGAAATGTGCAACTGTGCACGGCAATAATTAAAGACAGTGCCAGGCCTATGTAGTCTTAAACTGAATTAAATAATAATTTAAAAAACTAAAACAAAAGCATAAACACAAACAGTAACACTGCCGCAATAGGGCAATTTCGCGCAAAACTGTCACTTACAAGTTAAGCAACAATTTCTTTATTAGGGCAGGTATATTTTTCTTTTAAACATAAAACAATTTTAACTGAATAAAAGCAAACAACCCTCAGAAATGTGTAAATGTGCACGGAAAGATTAAAGACAGGGCCATGCCTAGGGCAAAACAGAATTGAAATAATAATTTAAAAACTAAAACAAACGCATAAACAGTAACACTGCCGCAATAGGGCAATTACAAGCGAAAGTGTCACTCACATTATCAGCATTGCATTTCAAACCATTTTTATTTCTCACCTTGCCCTTCATTTATTTATTTATTTTGGAAATGTGCTTTTAAAAAGCAGAGAGCGTCGATGGACTCAGGCGGTTTCGTATTTGTGTAACAAATTGGCCGCAAATAGAGAACGCTCTCTCCGCCTCCACAGATGTAGCCTGAATAGTGCTAAGAGCATCAAACAGCTGTGAATGCTCATGAAGTCACTGTCTTTCATTTCCTCTGAGGCTGGCTTAGTGGTCATTGAAAAAGCCAGCTGCAAATCTAATCTAGCGCACGTTTGTATAAAAAATATATATATATAAATTTCCCGTTTCCCGTCATAACTTTTCCCGGGAATCGGGAAATAGTCTTGATAAGATTTCCCGGGAATCCCGTTTCTCGGGATTAAACCCTAGTTTCCACACCAGAAAATCAAACGTCACACAAAAATCGTTAGATTCTTTATGTAATTGGCTACACGTCTATCAATATTTTCCATGAAGTCATTGGAGGAACGAGAGAGTCACGATTTTTGACACCACTGTTTGGATATTATGTATTATACTCCCGCCTACTTTAAAAAACAAAGTTTGAACGCGGGTTTATGTGTTTAGCGGAACCTAAAGCGTAATCTCATATACAGTGTTATGACGTAAATAGTAAAAAAATATTGTATATTATATTCTATTACAAGGCGTTCATGCGAAATCTGATGTAAACAATAGACTATATATCTATATTTCATGGATTATACGCATTTGTGGACAAAAATGGTCATTGGATGTATTCTACTAGACGGTTTTCATGGGTTATTCACAGACTGGATTTGACTCGCAATCGTTATATCAACACAAAGGTAAGAAGTCCCGTTTATATTTTGCATGTTGTCATCTGGACTTCTGTCACAAAATACTACGTATATGATGCAAGAGAATCTCAAAACAGTGACCATACACTGATGCTAAACCCATAGACCTTTTAAACGATGTATAGTAATGTTAATATTACACTGAAAAAATGTGTAATTCAATTTACTCAATTTTTTAAGGTAAGTGGTCGCAATCAATTTATTTAAGCTACATTTAAACAAAAAAAATTTGAAAAACAAAACAAAACAAAAAACGTTTGTTTATATGTAGCTTAAATAAATTGATTGCAACCACTTACCTTAAAAAATTGAGTAAATTGAATTACACATTTTTTTCAGTGTATTTATGTTTGTAGACATTACGCTATATAGATATTGTTAGCAGCGTTAAAAAAAACTGACGTCATCTCGCCCACGAATTAGTGTGCGTCGAGAGTTTAAATATCGCTCCTAAACTGGGTCCATGGAAATGCAGCACTTTTTTACCTGAGAGAAATTATCTAGCAGACCAATCAAACTGTTTGCAGTCCATGTAGAATTGATACGTTGATCCATTTTTGGAAAAGTGCAGGTCAGGGACAGTCTATGCCGTAGGTCTGGCGCAGAAGTATAAATCAGCCTTGAGATGACACAAGTGGTATAAGTTTTAGGGATGCAGGGGAAACGCAGGCTCTGCTGTACCAAATTTAGTCATTTCTCTCTCCTGTTCTGTGAGGTCGCGAAAGATAAAGATTGTCCTGACTCTACACAACCTCCATTTAGGGAGTCCAGACATCTCTCTCAGACTTGCAGTGTCTGGGATCCATCTATAAGCAGTCACACAATGGTGTTATTGCTGTGCATGATTCAAAAGGAAGACAGTAGGCTTTATATTAGAATGCATTTCAAGCACCTAAATATGCCCTGCAAAGCTGTTCATTTGGATCATTGTTCATGCCACTTCAAAGCTTTAAGAATCATTTTGTATGACGTATTATATTAGTGATCAGAATATTATGAGATGATTTTGATAATGATGGTATCTTCCAAAGTTTTCAAAGTCACTCTCAAAATTTAGAAGATACATTTTTATATATATATATATATATATATATATATATATATATATATATATATATATATATATATATATATATATATATATATATATATATATATATATACATATACATATATATATATATATACATATACATATATATATATATATACATATACATATATATATATATATATATATACATATATATATATATATATATATACATTTATTAAATATAAAATATCAGACAAATCAAATAAGTTATCATTCCCCACCTCAAGCCAATCATCATCAAAATTGTATTAAAGAGCATCTACTGCATTGCTTAAAAACTACGTTATTTTGTGTATTTGTTATAATACAATGTGTTTGCGTGGTTTATGGTTAAAAAACACATTATTTTCCACATACCGTACATTTTTGTAGCTCCAGATTTTTACTCTTTTTCCTGAAACGCACGGATTTGAAAAGATCTGTGTTCCTGATTGGCCTGCTAATCTATACGTTGTGATTGGCCTGAATACCTCTGACGTCAGCAGGAAATGAGAAGCTCCTTACTATGTTTGAAAGATTTGTGCACAATGCAATGCTAAAAGGAGCTAACTTACATGCTGGGAGTCCGAAGTGGGAGGAATTATGATAATGACGGTCTTTACTACATCACCAATCCCAGGAAGTAAACTGTTGCCTACAATCCGTGTGTTTGTTGTAGTCCAAGAAAAGAGATTTACGTTGGAGACGATAGCTCGTGTCATCGTTTACTTTGGGGTTTGTACCTTTTGCATATCGTTAACATGTACTAATACACACTTACACACCAATAGAAATGTAAAAATTTGAATCGGACAATAGGTGCTCTTTAAATGTATTAGTCCTAAACTCAAGCACTGATCAACAGGGGGCTGGAGAAAGCAAACAGCAAATACACAGTGTGAGAAGATTATTAATAAACATTCTCCTTGGTTGATTCATAAATCAGCAATCCGCTAAAAGAAGAGGAATAGCTGTCAGGGCCGTCTGGCCCTCTCCCCCTGGAGTTAGGGTAACATGGTGTCTGGAAAGCTGTCACACATGAGGCCATCCCACAGATGTGACTCCTGACTGCTGAGTGAGACAATAAGATACAAAGTGACAAGCTAGCCTGGCAGGTACTGCAGTCATACACCACAGCAGTAACATCTAATGAATACATTAGCATGACATACACTGCACCAGAGCAAAGCATATATCATTAATAAACACTCATTTACAGATACAGTAATGGATGCCGGGGCAAATCAGTAGTTAGTTTGCTGCTATATTCTTGCAGTTTGGGTGAAACATTTAAAGGGGGGGTTCAATGGTATTTCAAGCATTCTGACTTATTAACACACTTATAGAGTTGTTTCCACATGCTTAGGCAAAGTGTCAAAAAAGCATTTGGCCGTGTTACAGAGTATTTTTGTGCCGAATGCACTTCACCAGGGTTCGTACAAGTTTCGGAAAGTTTTTTTTCGATTACAGGCCCAACTGACGTTTCAGGGGTTTTCTATACGTATCACTTCTTTATATGGGCACTTCCCCCGGAAATCCCCGCCCACCAGTCAATCAGCAGGAGACGCTACAACTTGCAAACATCTTATCACGCCACACATCTTTGTTTAATTTATATTAAAAATAAAAAGATACAGTTTAAAAGAAATCAATAATGCATACATCTCGGGTGTGCCTCATAAGTCTTGAAAAGTGAAGCCGCTGGGTCTTTGATCACCCCTAGTGTCTGGCTACAGTACAGGTCATAAACCCCGCCCTCTCCATTCAAACGAATGGGACTCTGCTTTAAATAAAAAAATATTTTTACACTTCCAATAAAAGTTTCCAAAAGATGGTTTACTTTAAGTCCTTTCTGGTAGTTGATATCACGCTGATATATGTTCAAGGTATGTGTTCATTTTTGTGATGTTTAATTTTAGCTAGTAATTTGATGCTATAGAAACCGGGCGTGTCGTTATGATTGGCGTGGTTGAATTGGGCGGCTGAGCGCTTGGGCGGAAGTTTGATACCGCGGCTCCGCCTCTGGCTCCGTGACAGACGATGTCTTCTACGCATGACTTGGTTCCAAACTGACGTTTTTACGTAACATGGCGGCGACCATGATCGGACATTTTTGGCTTCAATTCATTACAATGGAGGGAGGCGACGTCGCGTCGTCCATCTTTTTTTACAGTCTATGGTACATCTACAGTACTGTACCTTTTTTGCGACACCCAGATAATAAAACTGAAAACAGACAATCTCACCTTTGTGATAAAGAGAAATCTTTGTCCCACCGAATCATTACTCAAAATCACAGACATTTGGAGGTAAACTTTGTAACTCGGATGTCATTTGGAAAACTAGTGCCATCCGAAAAGGGCTGTCTATACTAAACAGTTCCATGCCCTTCTGATTCTGGATCAGTTTGAGTGTCAGTAAATGGTTGAGTGGTTGGAGATCCGATCAACATCTATTTACTATTGACAGACCCTTGCACCAAACAGATTAGTCTAGTAATCATCTGGGAAAGCAGAGTATAAAGTCTGTTGTGTGAGTTCAGGTGAGTTAGGCTGCATTTTCAAGTCTTAATGCACAGATCCGATCTTTTGACCATATCCGACTTTTTGTCCTGCCTGTTTACACATACTTTAGACATGCCTCATATCCGATGTGACGTCCGTGTTTACATTAAACTCCCGGCCAGACAGAAAGCTAGCGTAACTGGGTATAGTGTTAGCTATCTAACATTAATATCATCACTTATTCGGCATCATCATCCACATTGTCTTTCTCAGTCTTCACGTCTTCCTCTGAAAAACTGTCGAGAACTTTGGGGGGTCGGCAGCTAGGTTTATCACCCAAAGTTCACTCCAGTTGTTCATAAAATGGGCAAGTCGTTCTGTCCTGATTGAATATTGCGGTTGTTGTGTTCCTTAAAGGAATAGTCTACTCATTTTCAATATTACAATATGTTATTACCTTAACTAAGAATTGTTGATACATCCCTCTATCATCTGTGTGCGTGCACGTAAGCGCTGGAGCGCGCTGCGACACTTCGATAGCATTTAGCTTAGCCCCATTCATTCAATTGTACCATTTAGAGATAAAGTTAGAAGTGACCAAACACATCAACGTTTTTCCTATTTAAGACGAGTAGTTATACGAGCAAGTTTGGTGGTACAAAATAAAACGTAGCGCTTTTCTAAGCGGATTTAAAAGAGGAACTATATTTTATGGCGTAATAGCACTTTTGGGAGTACTTCGACTTGCCTGAAAAGTCCGCTCCCCTTCTCCCTCTCATAATGGGAGAGGGAGGGTGTTACTGCGCCAAGGTTATAATCGTTAACGAAAACGAACGAAAAAACGAAAACTAGGTGGGAAAAAACATTGTCGTTAACTGAAATAAAAATAAACACGAGTCATTATAAAAAAACGATAACTAACTAAAACTGTAATGTGTGTCTGGTAAAACTAACTAAAATAAAATAAAAATATAGATTAAATGTCCTTAGTTTTCGTCTTTGTCTTTTATAGAGCAAATAACGCTTCAAATTCCTTTCCATGCGTCTCTCACTCACGCGGTATCACATACACACATTCGCGAATTAATGACTCGTTTAAGTTGATTCCTTACAAGGTGTTGCAAATAAATGAGTCTTTTGAGTCGATTCTTTACAAAGCAAACGGGCCAAACGTTTTGAATTGGTTCGCGAATCAGTTTAAATGAATTGTTTAGATCGCTGCAACGACTGAATCGTTTGATGCGGTTTTGCTTGTGTCTAGAAACACGCAGAACATAAAGAGTGTTGTATTACGTGAATATGAATTTACCAATCTTTTAACTAAAAGCTAAACTTCACACGTGTACCCGCCATTATATACGCGCGACCTGTTCGTCGGCAGAAACATTTAAACGCGTGCAACCTCCAGAAGCACTGTGAACACGGTGACCATCTTGGGAGATCTTCTGAGTGAACTTTAATATGCATAACTGAATGCAAAACACTGTCGGTTTACTTGTCTGATATTTCAGCTATAAGCTGTATACATCAACATTAAGTTTACAGACAAACAGGCAAAAATCCTCAGTTTGCTGTGGAGTCAAGAAATGTCTAAACATTAAAAGATAAATAGACAAAAGTACAGAAATGTCACCTGTTTTAACATGCACACTATTCCAAGTCAATAACACAACACGTTTGTATTTTAATACTATCTAATGTGGCCACGTTGACACAATTAACTCAGAAGTGTTCAAGTGAACTGTGTCCTAATGCATTAATTGTTCACACGTGTAGTATCAGTTTGATCCATTTCTTTTGAGTTTTGCGTTTGGGTACAACATACAAGTCAGCATTAAAGGCTGTTTTTCTTTGTTGTTAAAGCATGTATGTGTTGAAACATAGTCAAAAGTTGATCAAATGTGACTTCTGTACTTCTGACACACTGATATTCATCTTACCAATTTCTGGTCTCCACAGCAAACTTTTGTCTTTACTGTCCTGATACTTATGGTGTGCACTGTATACTGTGTGTGCATGCATGTATGTGTGTATTTTTTTTCTCAAGAGTAACTACTAACTCGCTACTTGAGTATTTATTTCTTTAGATTACTTCTTTTCACCTCTGGTTATTTGTCATGGTCTTGTCTCAGACTGCGCTCTCTGACAATCTGACAGAGATGTCTTGTTGTGGCTCAAAAATGGGTTGAGTACATGCTGTCTTCTTTAGTCTGTTGGCTCTTTAACTTTTTTTCTGGCACACATCACATTTTGCACTTACTGTGGAGTGTTGAACTTGAGACTGTTTACATATTTGTGCCCATATGTACATTTTATGTACTGGTTTTATTTTTGAATTAATATTTTCTAAAATTGTATGATGTTTTTGTTGAGTTAATATTACACAATTCTTTTTCTGACCTTCTTGAATCTTGCCCCTGACAAATAACCCAAATTATGAAAAAGACTAAAACTAACACTAAAACTAATAAAAACTAAACTAAAACTAAGCATTTTCAAAAAATAAAAACTAAACTAAACTAGCAAACCCACTTCAAAAACTAATTAAAACTAAACTGAATTTGAAAACAAAAAGTCAAAACGAAATAAAAATAAAAACTAATGAAAAATGCAAAACTATAATAACCTTGTACTGCGCCGAGTCAAAGTACTCCCAAAAGTGCTATTACACCATAAAATGTAGCTCCTCTTTTAAATCCGCTTAGAAAAGCGCTACGTTTTATTTTGTACCACCAAACTTGCTCGTATAACTACTCGTCTTAAATAGGAAAAACGTTGATGTGTTTGGTCACTTCTAACTTTATCTCTAAATGGTACCATTGAATGAATGGGGCTAAGCTAAATGCTATCGAAGCGTCGCAGCGCGCTCCAGCGCTAACGTGCACGCACACAGATGATAGAGGGATGTATCAACAATTCTTAGTTAAGGTAATAACACATTTTAATATTGAAAATGAGTAGACTATTCCTTTAACATCCTAATACTTTGCTTCAATTATCTTTATTTTGTGCTGGCATTGCAGCCGTGTGTAACTTCTTACTTCAGGTGCGAAATGATGACGGTCAGCGCAATCCATTGTAGAATCGGATGTGTGTTTAGAGGCAGTTCGGATGTCTGGATATCGGATATGTATTCGATAAAAATCCACATTTGGAAGTGGCTCAGAATGGATAGAAAAAATTTGGATCTGTGTTTATACACCTGCAGCAATATCTGATTTGTGTCAGATGTGCGCACTAAATCCGATTTTTTTGTGCCAGTGTAAATGCAGCCTAAATGTTGGTGCTGTTCCTGGTAGCAATCTGCACTGCATCTGTTTTACTCATAATTCTCCTACAGATATGCATTTTTTCTAATAATAAATTACACTACCCTGTCACTTTTTCTTTATTTTGGAGTTTTACTCTTCAACGGGTGTTGTTGGGCCTGGGCCTTGACATAATTTTTGATCTATGTTTGAGTTTGATTAATATTTACCTCTGTGTCCCATTTGAGTTACCACACGTTGTCGAGACACACATTAACCTAACCTTTACATAAAAAACAAATCCCACCCAAAGAGATATCAGTTTATTTATATTACTACAGTCACACCTTACAATGCCCAAAAATGGATTTCCTCTCGCTTTCATACTCTTCATCATGCACACCATGAGAAATCATTGACGGCACTTCAGTTGCTCCCTCATTCCTGTCTGACCAAGGAAACACTAGAAGTGAATGGAGGCTAATGGAATAGACTCTTTATAGCACAAAATGAACAATATCTTCCCATGCTTTGAGTAGTGTGCCTATCAGACACACCATGGTGCTAATAATGTTGTGGTGTGTGCGTGTTTGTGGCGCTGTGCCCATACCCAACAAAAGTGTGAAATATGGCAGTGCTGATGCACTCCGGGTGTGTTGATTAAAACCACTCAATACTCACCTTCATTTTTCACTCCTCCTCCTGTTTTATTTCATCTTCTCCACAAGGACCTCTTCTCTGGCACTTTGGCTCTTTCTTAATCTCACTGTATACTATGTTCACACTGCAATCAAAATCCGATATTTCGTTTTGATTTGACTGACTGTCCACACTGTGTATCAAAACTGTTTAGGTTTCGATTTGTGTGTCCTGTAGCGCTTTTTCGTTTTCCGGAATAGCTGCATTTGTTTTTATAGCAATGACATTGCGTATTTGAAATACAGTAGGTGGCCTCAAGTTGTGCAGACTCGCCGTTACATCAAAATACAGTAAGAGCGAATCGCTTTCCAATCTCTCTCACATTACTTTAATGTCATACGACTCCCTATCTGCGCAGTGCTACATGAATTCAAGCACGTAATGTTGTCTTACAGCAATGTGTAGCCACGGTTTTGGACTGCTGCATCTAATTAAGCAGCGACAGAAACGGATGCTGACATACGCGTTTTTTCTTTTCTTGTCTGGCATCTGTACTCGCACATCAATAACACAACGACCTTGCTTCTGAAGTAACAACGTCTGACGTGCTTACGTGGTGCAAGAACGTGAAATAAGTCAAAAGCTATGCCAAATCTGATCAAAGTGTTTAGATTTGAATAGGATCCGACTAAAATCCAATCTTATTTAGTGTGAATGGCAAGAAAACTCATAAAATTCGTTTTCCAATTACATTTCTGGGAATCTGTTTTAGTAATGTAGTTCCTTTAGTAATCCGTTGTAATGTAGTGAATATAAATGTATACAGCATGTGACCCTGCCTGTCAAATCCAGGCTAAAGTCTAAAGTAAAGACATTAAAAGTAGGGCTGTCAAAAGATTAATTGCGATTAATCACATACAAAATATTTTTTTTGCATAATATATGTGAGTGCACTGTGTGTAATTTAGTTTGTATATGTAAATACACACACATGCATGCATGTGTTTAAGAAACATTTATATTCATATATTTATTTATTTAGATTTTGATATTTTTATATTATATATACATTTAAAAAAATTATACATAAATAAACTTTTCTTAAACTAAAGGCGGAGTCCACGATGTTTGAAAAACGCGTTGGAAAAGGAGACGGGCCGACTACCAAAACACACTTATAGCCAATCAAATCAAATCAAATGCCGGGTTGCGTATGTGTGGGGCGGGTCTATCAACAGAAGGTCCAGATTCTATTGGGGTAGGGGCGTGTTTGTTTAGGTGATTTCAAATATCAACATTGGCTTTCAAACATCATGGACTCCGCCTTTAATACATGTATGTGTGTATTTATATATACACAATAATTACACACAATACACACACAAAATAATATGCAAACCCAAACTTTTATTTTGTATGCGATTAATCGCGATTAATCTTTTGACGGCCCTAATTAAAAGCATAACATTTTAATTTCACTTTAATTTTAATCTTTAACTTAAAGAGCCAGTAAGATGCAAGTCCCTGACAACAGGTTTAAATGCATGCAAGGTCAAAAAACACTGTAATTTTCTCAAAATATAAATTTAAAATTACCCAATTTCTCAGAGGTCCACAAACGATTTGTGTGAAGCCGTTCAACGACTCAGTCTGCCTAAACCCCACCTTTCAGTAGCCTACTCTGCTCTGATTGGTCAATTGACACAGTCTCCGCACTGACCATAGATTAGTGGCACAGACCAACAATAGTGCAACATGTATTGACCTAGTGCTAACATGTTTTACTGAGAAGACATTATTGACATCAATACACATCATTCATCATTAATCCAAGCATTAAAAACGACGATAGAAACTAACATTTTACACTCATTTAAGCATTTATGTAAGCTAATCGGACCATAGCAAAAATGTAAACACAAGTGCACATGCTTTAGCCGCTTGCTAATGTGACTCCCTGACAGTATATTAATTGTTTAAATACACATCATTCATCATTAGTCCAAGTTATAAAAACGTTATTAAAATTTTTACACTCATTTAAGCAAGTGTAACTTAAGCTAACCGGGCCACAGTTTAACTGCAACGTGTTGCTAGCGCAGCTTACTGATAAGACATTACAGTAAGCTAGACATTTTAGAACACTCTGGGAGAAAAAAACTAAATGTAATAATCATACTTACAGGTTGTGGTTAGGAGACGCATGTTGTTTCAAATAATGTGGGTACTGAACCATCTTTCATTGCCAAACGTTTATCTCTCCTAGAAAAAGTAATTTTAACCACTCATTCTTCATATTTTCATCCTTTGGTAGTGAAAACAACACAAACTGAAAACAGTTTGACGCTGATGTTTACACACTTACTAGCTGAAGCGGGCAGGTCAGAGTTTTTCTCCCGGGCTAGGCTGTAGGCGGATATTATTATGCAAAGTGTTCGTTTGACGTGGATGGCCCTGTCCCAAATGGCGCACTTCATGTGGACTTTCGGTCTTGTGGCCTTAAATTGCGCGTGCTCGCTTAGTCCACGAGTCCGTAGGGTGTCCCATCTGTCATTTTTACGCTTTGAAGTGTGCTCATCAGCGCCTCCTTTGCCCCCTTCAACTACTTTGCACATTGTTTGGGACTGTGTAAGATATATAAGTGAGTTTGAGAACTATGTGCACTCCCCTGCTGAAAAAACAGCATCAAACCAGCATGGACCAGCATGGGAATAATGCTGGTTTAGCTGGTGGTCACCAGCATACCAGCACCAAAACGCAACATATGCTGGTATGACCAGCAGCATGGGATGCTGGTGCTAATGCTGGTTTAGCTGGTACTAATGCTGGTTTGGTGCTGGTTTAGCTGGTGCTAATGCTGGTGCTGATGCTGGTTTGATGCTGGTTTAGCTGGTGTTCACTAGCAAACCAGCACCAAAACACAACATATGCTGGTATGCTGTTTTTTTTCAGCAGGGTCTTGCGATGCCATCAGTCCGTCAGTGTTATCAGGAGGTTATTTTCCTGCACACCCTTACGAAAAAGAAGGATACTTCAAGTTCATTTTATTAAGTATACTTAAGTAATGTTGGAGTAAAGTTTTAAGTATACTTTATGTAGTAAGTGTACTAACATTTATGTTCTAGTAGTATACTTGTAAGTGTACTGCTTGAATACCGCTTGGGACTAAATTGGCCCACTTTTAGTATATAAAAGTATACTTCTAAGTGTACTATAAGTGTAAGAGTAGTCAACTTTAAGTATACAACTAGTGCACAATTAGTTCTTCATTTGTACTGCAAGTCAACTCATTAGTATACTAGTAGTTTTCTAGACTTATACTTCAAGTGTACATGCGAATGTTCTGTTAGTGTACTCTTAGTAAACTAGTAGGTTACTAATTTTGTGCTGCAGGTATACTTCCAAGTGTTCTTTTAATTTATTTTTAGTTAACTAGTAGTTTACTAGTCATATACTGAAAGTGTACATGCAAGTTGTCTGTTAGTGTACTCTTAGTAAACTAGTAGGTTACTTATTGTATGCTGCTTGTGTAACAAAGCACTTTGACACTGAGGATACATCTGCAGGTTTTTATTAAACACTCATATTCCAACAGGCAAGGTCAAACAACAGCAATGTCAGGCAGGCAAACCGCTCAGCAATGACAGCCAGTACAAATCAAGACTTTGCGCTAACTAAATGTTTCCAGAGAGTTTATATAGGCTGTCCAATGAGCTTCAGGTGGCAGAATAATCAGTCCAGGTATGAGGGATTGTGGGAAATGGAGTCCAGAACGAAAGTTAATTTTCAGGGGATTCAGCCATATATATAGATACATATACAACCTCAAATCAGAAAAAGTTGGGACACTGTAGACATTTTGAATAAAAAAGGAATGGAATAATTTATAAATCTCATAAACTTATATTTTATTCACAATAAAATATAGATAACATATCAAATGTTGAAAGTGAGACATTTTGAAATGTCATGCCAAACATTGGCTCAATTTGGATTTTATGAGAGCTACACATTCCAAAAAAGTTGGGACAGGTAGCAATAAGAGGCCGGAAAAGTTAAATGTACATATAAGGAACAGCTGGAGGAGGACCAATGTTTAGGAATAGGAATGGTGTCCCATTCTTGTCTAATACAGGCTTCTAGTTGCTCCACTGTCTTAGGTCTTCTTTGTCGCATCTTCCTCTTTATGATGCACCAAATGTTTTCTGTGGGTGACAGATCTGGACTGCAGGCTGGCCATTTCAGTACTCAGATACTTCTTCTACGCAGTCTTGATGTTGTAATTAATGCAGTATGTGGTCTGGCATTGTCATGTTGGAAAATGCAAGGTCTTCCCTGAAAGAGACAACGTCTGAATGGGAGCATATGTGGTTATAGAACTTGGATAAACCTTTCAGCATTGATGGTGCCTTTCCAGATGTGTAAGCTGCCCATGCCACACGCACTCATACAGCCCCAAACCATCAGAGATGCAGGCTTCTGAACTGAGCGCTAATAACAACTTGGGTTGTCATTGTCCTCTTTAGTCCGGATGAAATGGCGTCCCAGTTTTCCAAAAAGAACTTCAAATTTTGATACGTCTGACCACAGAACAGTTTTCCACTTTGCCAAAGTCCATTTTAAATGAGTCTTGTCCAGGGAAAACACCTGTGCTTCTGGATCATGTTTAGATATGGCTTCTTTTTTGACCTATAGCGTTTTAGCTGTCAACGGCGAATGGCACAGTGGATTGTGTCCACTGACAATGTTTTCTGGAGCACATGTTATGATTTCCATTACAGTAGCATTCCTGTATGTGATGCAGTGCCGTCCCGAAGATCCAAAATGATCCAATATTTGGCATTTTTTTATTTATTATTTTTGTTTGATTAGCTCACTGATAGCATACGAAAGATTTAGCTTCAAATTGAAAGTACAATTAAAAGGTATATGTCAAGTATAAAAATTAATACACAGGAACATATTGTACTTTAAGTGCAATGTATATATATTTATAGTATGATGTTAAGTTCACTTAAAGTAGTAAAGTAGTATAGTAAAAGAATACTTGCAAGTATACCTGCAGCACACAATTGGTGGCTTACTAGTTTGCTAAGAGTACACTAACAGAACACTTGCATGTACACTTTCAGTATGACTAGTACACTACTATTTAACTAAAAGTATAGTAAAAGAATACTTGCAAGTATACCTGCAGCACACAATTAGTAACTTACTAGTTTAATAAGAGTACACTAACAGAACAATTGCATGTTCACTTTCAGTATGAGTACTAGTTAACTAAAAGTATAGTAAAAGAATACTTGCAAGTATACCTGCAGCAGTAAATTAATAACCTAGTTTACTAACACTAAAGATTCTCCATAAAGATAATATACATTTGTACACTACATATACTTTCAAAATGTACTTAAAATATACTGTTTCTAAAGGATGCTAAATAATGTATTTTATAAATATGCTGTTAGTGCATTATTATAATGATAACTTTAACAGATAAAGTATACCTAAAGTAAACTTTAAAATAAGTTCAAATTATTATACTTTAAAAATTGCACAGAACTTTATCTCCAAGTATATTTTTTTAAAGTATAATTTTAGAAAATATACTAAATTATAATTATTTTGAAATATGTTAAAAGTTTAATTGTAAGCAAATATGTTGTAAGCATACTTTCAATATATTCAAAGTAGTACATTTCTTTCTAAGTATATTTGTAATGTATATTGCAAAGTTAAATATACTTGAAATACAATAAAGTATATTTATTTTTCACCAGGGCTATTCATTCATTCATTACTTTATACTATATAAGTATATGTCAGTAAACAAGTATAGGCCAAATATACTTAGACATTTCTGTCAGTATAGGTCAAGTATACTTTATTACAATTTAAGTATATTTCTGAGAAAGACCTAAAGTACATTTTAGAAAAGTACATAAAAAGTAAACTGAAAGTATACTTTCTTATTTTAAGTTTAAAAGAAGTATACTTTAAGCACACTTGAATAAACTTCTTTTTCGTAAGGGCATTGTCATATGACATTTAAAGCTTAGGTATCGTAGCTCAAAATGTGATCCCAAAAGCAAAAACAGCACATTTCAAATCACGTACTTCCCTGGCTTCATTCATCAGCCGAAAGACTGCCTTTTAGATAGATGGTAATGCTAATAGATAACTTTCTTTGTGTATAATTGACCTCCTTGGCAGCAACAAAGATAGGCAAAGAGTTACAGCTTGTTATGGTAACTGTATATCAGTTTCAAGATTGTCAGTAGTGTAAATTTAGAGTGTCTGTTTGGACTATTGACATTGAGCAGGATTTTTATGTTGTAACTGAACTATAAAACTTGACCGATTGATTTTGCAGTTTGAAGCATCTTAGCTTACAATTTAGTATGTATATATTTTCCCTTGCATTAAAATTATATCTAGAGCTATCAAATTATGGCTATAGACAAAAACATTTGTGGAAGTAATAATGGGATTTTCTGAATCAACCCTTATATAAAGAACAAACTTATCCCCATATGTTTCTTCTTCATATGCACTATACATGCATATACACTATTATAATTTTTTGCAAGTACGTACTGTACCAGCACAGACCTCCAGCATGTAAATGGTATCATTAGGGCAAAAAGATCTACTGGACGAAACATAAAGCTGCAGGACGTTTTGGTTCCCATGGAGACCATGTTCTCTACCTTGACATTGCCGTAAATTGAAACGAGCCCTTTCGTGCTCTTTCATTTCTTTATGAGCTACAGCCATCAAGTGCACATTTACTGGCTGTCTGTGGCTCGCTAAAGCAGCCCAACAATACATTACATGCAACACCATTACTGCAGTGGGGTCTCTGTTTTGTATAATGTGTTTGCTTAGGTGTGTGTACATTTTTATCAGTGGAAAGGTCACTCTTGTAAGGTGTAAATGGCAAATATCCTTAGTAAATCACAGCTGTGTGTAAAAGACCAAAGAGATGCCTAACAGGCTGTAGATCAGATGATTTGTGACCGCTGTCTGTCAGTGTTACAGTCTTGTATTTCTATTCTAGTCACTTGCTTGCTTGGCTCTGTTGTGCATTTACATAGAAATTGCATTGGCTGATTTTTTTTAATGCGGTTGCTGCAGGAGTCTTGAGTCATCTGGGCTGATAATGGTTGGGGTGGGAGTCTCTTAGGCCTATTGCTTTAACTCCAGATTCTCAATATTTATGGGTGGTGACAGCAACATGCCATACAATGCATTCATATTACATTCCTTCTGCATTTTGTAAGGATGAATCACTCCTTCTATTACAATAATAGTACATTGATCAACATATCTTAATGGGGTAGTTCATGTTAATTACCCAGTTTAGAATGTAATTATGCAAAGCATTAGTCCACAACAGGGCTGCTCAGTGGAGACATAACTTCCTGAATGTCTGGTTCTAACCTAATACACTTTCCTGTTAATAGGGCACAGTCTGTGAAAACCCTAGCCTGGGATTCCCCATGATGCCTTGCGCGCAAATTTATTTACACTGCAAGTCTAGCATGGAAACCATGGACCAATTTTTCCCCTGAAATAGGGAACCAATCACAGAACGGGGAGGGGGCAGCAAGACGATGACGACGTCTATGCGACACACCGAAGCATTTTTGTTTATCCAACACGGCAGGAAACGCAAAGTTACTTTTTGATGCAGCCTTAAATGGTGTAAGTAGAGCAACTTTTGCCGTTAAACAATTTGGATGTTTACATATGGCAAGACATGATAGCCACTGAGTTTTACAGTATAGGACCAACATGCTAGGCATCGTCGTCGATGAAGTCCATTTAAGTGGTATTTATTAATATCATATTGTCATTATGACTGTAGCCTACCTACTGTGGTTGTCACAGTGCCACTAGGTTGTGTTGCTTTTCAATATCAATATACAGCTACTGGTTAAAGGTGCAGTGTGTAATTTTTAGAAGGATGTCTTGACAGAAATGCAATATAATATACAAAACTACATTAGTATGGGTGTATAAAGACCTTTTTATAATGAATCGTTATGTTTTTATTACCTTAGAATGAGATGTTTTATCTACATGCACGAGGGTCCCCTTACGTGGAAGTTGCGATTTTGTGCCACCACGTTTCTACAGAAGCCCTTAACGGACAAACATTTTTGTCTCCGACAATGGCATGTTTTTCTGGTGGCGGCTACTGTAGCTTCTCTATGCATTTCGAAAGCAAGGGGTGAGCAGTGGGCTGAGGCGTTGGTTTCTATTCGTAACCTCATCACTAGATGCCACTAAAATGTACACAGTGCACCTTTAAGTTGCATAGCTTTCATCTGTGTGCACACGTAACTTTAACCAATAAAAGTTGTTGTTGACGCTTGAATTTATGTCGCTCTACATACGTCATCTGGTATAATTGAATCGATTGTCTATGAGCTACGTACAGACGCATTTGATAGACATTCATAGCGCCCAATAAACGGCTCTGGGCATTCGTAAACCACGCCTCAAATACGAGAAAATAAGCATGGTTCCCGGACCACGTCTCATTCCCTATGAGACTGGTCTGGTGTTAGCCAGGCTATGAAAACCCAGCTATAGTTGTAATTTTTTTCTGATTTGCTAACATAAAATCATCCAATATTGTGAAAATATATTATTGATATCTTTAATATTGACTGAGTAAGGTCATGTCAAAAATTGAAGTCAATGTAAAATGAATGACTAAAATCAAACTTCTGATCTCATTAATACGTTATGAGGCCGGGATTTCACAAGACAAGGTCACACATTTTAAAAACGGTTGGTAAATGGTTCTGCAGAAAAGGCACTGTGATATTATAGAAAATGCTATGCATTTATTTTCATAAAAACAAAAGAGAAAACATACTGTTTAACCATAGCACTCTTTTATACTTTTAAACAGATTTTTTATATAAATGCTAAATAAATACAGGCAGTTTTTCCAATTTTTGTAATAAAAAACACACATTTTTTGTGTTAAAGTCTTTTTGCCTTTGGGAAATAAGATTAAGACAAATATGTGAAGCACTCTGTTAGATCATAAAGTTACATTTTCATCCCCACGGACATTCCACCTGTTACAAAGTGCAAAAAGCTGCATATCGATTGGAGCGACTCCCTCTTTGCCTGGTGTGCTCACTAGCACAAAATAATCACAGGGCGGGACCAAAGTGTCCTCGCCAGCTCTGCTGTCCTTCTGGAAGCACAAACACACATATGAACGCATGCACACACACGTTTGTACTCTCTCAGGGCTGGACGGAGTCTCTCAGGATAGACGCACAGTGCCGGGGGAGTTGCTGAAAGGTCATAGTGGATAATTGTGTTAGTTCCTACTGTGCACCTCAGTGCCACTGAGAACTGATGAACAGGGCACACACACTTACACATGCACTAGTGTAACCGGTCCTTATTAGCCATGCGAGCAGAAAGAAGACTTAAAAGAATAGTTCACCCAGAAAAATAAAAAAGGATCTGTCGTCATTTACTCTCTCTTGTGTCGCTTCAAATCTTTTTGACATTCTTTCTGGTTGTTCTTTTGGATATGATGAAAGTGAATTACAAGACAGCATAGTCAAAACCACTTATATAAGTAATTAAGCAACTTCTTGTCAACCACCAGTCATGGGTTTTTTAGTAGACTGTCTGCTTAACATCTGCTAACACTTTTTGTGATAATCTACAGACATCCAACTGACTATTATCTTTATAACTACATGTCATGTCATTATCCTAACCCCTTTTCTAACCCTACCCTTACAGTTTACCAATACTATAATGAGAGTTAGAGCACATCCACACAGAGACCCGTTTAGCCGAATACGTTCAAATTTTGTATCGTATCTTTGTTAGGCGAATCTGACGCCTGGGACCCTGAAATCATTATTATTTGAAACCGAGACCCAGAGTAGATAACAGTAGATGAGACATGCGTCCTTACTACGACACGCCCCATACGCCATTGTTTCTGCCTTTTGTTCACACAGGACACTTTTTTGGAAAAAGATTGGATTAAAGGTATAGTAAATTAAAAATTTAAAATGTAAAATTACCCCATGATTTACTCACCCTGAAGCAACCAGATTTACATATGTCCATCCTTTTTCATACGAACACATATTCAGATATTTTTGAATGTCCTAGCTCTTTTCATGTGGACTTTCGATCTCGTGGACTTAAAGGAAAAGTCTACTCATTTTCAATATTAAAATATGTTATTACCCCAACCAAGAATTGCCGATACATCCCCCTACCATCCGTGCGCGTGCACGCAAGCGCCGGAGCGCGCCGCGACGCTTCAATAGCATTTAGCTTAGCCCCACTCATTCAATTGTACCATTTAGAGATAGGGCCCTATCTTGCACCCAGCGCAATTGACTTTGTCAGTGACGCATGTATCATTTCGTATTTTGCACCGGCGCACAGCGGGTTTTCCCCTCCACAGATGCACGTCGGCAAACTAGGGAATGAACTTGCGCTCCCTGGGCGGTTCAGCGCAAAAAAGGAGCCGTGTTCCGGCGCAAAACATCCCTGATGCTATTTTGCAGTTTCAAAAAACAATTGCGCTACTAACCAGAAAAAACTAGTCTAAAGTCAGTGGCGCGTTGCTCGTAGTTCATTATGCTATTTTAAGAGCGCATGCTTGACCATAATGTATAGCGTGCACAACGCGCATTGCTTATCTAATCTACACAGATGCAACAGTTATTTTTGCAAATCATTAATTGTTACAATAAAAAATATTAACACATGAGATAAGGGAAATCATAGTGGTGAGCATTGTGGTGATAGTTTTTATGTATTGTGTGTCTGCGTTAAAAAATTCTCATGCAAATAACGATTAAAATATTTTCATAAGTTTGTTGTGTGGCTGTATTACGTTTATTTTATGTAAATTATAATTAAAATGTTTTCATAAGAAACCTTAATGTATATGAACTTGATTTGTAAGTGTACTTTGGGGTTGGACCTTGCTTGCGTTTCCGATTTCAAAGCCCCCAAACCCTTTCAGCGGTGAGGGTGGACGCAGCGATGTCCAGACCAGGAACTATATTTTATGGCGCAATAGCACCCCTGGGAGTACTTCGACTCGCCTGAAAAGTCCGCTCCCCTTCTCACTCTCATAATGGAAGAGAGAGGGTGTTACTGCGCCGAGTACTCCCAAAAGTGCTATTACGCCATAAAATATAGTTCCTCTTTTAAATCCGCTTAGAAAAGCGCTAGGTTTTATTTTGTACCACCAAACTTGCTCGTATAACTACTCGTCTTAAATAGGAAAAACGTTGATGTGTTTGGTCACTTCTAACTTTATCTCTAAATGGTACCATTGAATGAATGGGGCTAAGCTAAATGCTATCGAAGCGTCGCAGCGCGCTCCAGCGCTTACGTGTACGCACACAGATGATAGAGGGATGTATCAACAATTCTTAGTTAAAGGGACACAAGGCAGCATTTTTATGTTAATAAATCATCTTCGTAAGTCGGTATATGGTTAAATGACTCATTACCGGACGAATTAAGTCTCTCTCGCCCGCCCCTACCGTCTGTAGGAAGAATACCCCACTTGCAACTTGGCTGTATCCGACCCGGTGTCCTTCAGTCTCGCAAAGTCTCAGATATCGCGAGAACCAGTATCACTTTACAGCAAACAACACAGAGGCAGGCGAGCTAAACGCAGCTAGCGATTGTTGCAAATGGCAGAGCCGGGGAAGAAGCATCGAAAACCCTTGACGGAAGGGAAACCTAACTGGATTGGAAATAAGCTGATAAACTTGGTTCCGAGGGGGGAGGGACAACAGTTCGTTTTTACGACAGTGTGTTTGAAAGCATTTACTTTCAGACACTAGGGGGAGCTCGTAGAGAAATATTACGCAGACTTGCCTGGTTTCCCTTTAAGGTAATAACATATTTTAATATTGAAAATGAGTAGACTATTCCTTTAAATTGTGCGTGCTCGCTTAGTCTACGAGTCCGTAGGGTGTCCCATCTGTCATTTTTACGCTTTGAAGTTTGCTCATCAGCGTTCCCTTTGCCCCCTTGATGCGGTCTCCAGCAAAGCCTGCACTGCAGCAGGCTTTGTGCATGCACTTTACCAACCCAGAAGTCTTTGCGAAAGAGCAATCAGACCAATCCGACGAAGGAAGGGAGTTCACACTTACGGGCAACTTCTCTTTCTATTTCCGGCGTGACGCTCGAGTCTGTCCCAAAACACGACTCCGGTGCACCCACGTGGACTTGCATCAAGGGTCCCTAAAGTCTGCAAAGTTTGGTTTCTGAGGTGGACCACAAGTCCGGAGTGTGCCATTTTGGACAGGGCCGTACTCTCTCCTGAATGCTGAGAAGTCTAAGATGGCGGCAAAATCCCTTACAAAATCCCATCGTTTCCCCCTAAAAGGCCTTTATTTATCCCCAGGACCATGTGGAATGCACAATCTTTGGAAGGAGCGGACCCCATATTCATCTATTGTAAAGATTGGAAGAGCTAGGACATTTTCAAAAATATCTGAATATGTGTTCGTATGAAAAAGGATGGACATATGAAGAGTTTTGTTGCAAAACGAGATAACTCCGTTCTTTTATTTGTTCAGAAATCAAATTTTTTGGTTGTGCATTCCAATTAATATCTATTCAACTGCCGTTGGTTTGTTTTTATTTAAACCTTCATAACTTAAAAAAATACAGCTAAGTAGCACCATTAAACAAAATAATGACATGATAACATAATATTAAACATGTTTTGGCAAAAAAAAAATGGATTTATCTCGTTTTGCAACAAAACTCTTCATATGTAACTCGGGTGAGCAGAGCCTGTCCTCCCTATACGCAGAGTACGCAATGCGTAGGGCCCCGAACCACTAGGGGGCCCCCTCGCTCTTAAAGGAATAGTCCATTTTCTTAAAAGAAAAATCCAGATAATTTACTCACCACCATGTCATCCAAAATGTTGATGTCTTTCTTTGTTCAGTCCAGAAGAAATTATGTTTTTTGATGAAAACATTCCAGGAATTTTCTCATTTTAATAGACTTTAATGGACACCAACACTTAACACTTAACTCAACACGTAACAGGTTTTTTCAACGGAGTTTCAAAGGACTATAAACGATCCCAAACGAGGCATAAGGGTCTTATCAAGCGAAACGATTGTCATTTTTGACAATAAAAATAACAAATATACACTTTTAATATATGCTAGATAAGACCCTATATGCCTCGTTTGGGATCGTTTATAGTCCTTTGAAAATCCGTTGAAAAAACCTGTATTAAACATGTATGTACCTGAATATTCCTTTAATGTCATCCGGCGCTGCACAAACCAGATGGCGAGTGCAATTGTGCTGCAAGAGCCATTCAAAAGCATAACAAGCAGTAACATCTCAGGATACTTTAATTCAAGTTTTCAGTCGGTCTGTCCGCATGCAGTTGACACGCCTATCCATAAAGATATCCATCAGGAGCAGAAAACTAAAAGCGCCATGAAGGTAAAGTAAAAAGATTAAGAACACATTAATGTGTTAAATTTCTATTTAGTCTTGAGTAACCATTCAATGGATTTACAGTATTACACTCAGTCCAAATCCCCAGATTCAACATTAGTCCTGTGTGTTTAGTACGCATGAATAACCAAAATCTTACATAATTAACGCGTTAAAGAAATTCACCAAGCTGTTTTACTACAGTAATGGTTTTACTGCAGTCGTTATTTTGTGGTAACCATGGTTATACTACAGTAACCATGTTTTTTTTGTTTTAACATGTTTTTAGTTAACATTTTGTTTATATCTACATTTAAGCAGAGACCGTAAATGGGTTTTATAAAGGCGCTGACAGGGCCCCCTCACAAAGTTGCTTATGGCCCCCCAGCATCTAGGACTGGCACTGAGGGCAAGCAAATCATGGGGTAATTTTCATGGGGTAAAAAGACTGGATAGGAAATGCTCTGGCTTCATGTGGATGACATGCATTGGCATATTAAAGAGAGCTAGTTGACATTAGTTGCAAAGTTATTTATAGTTAGTAAAATGTAATGTGGTGTATCGAAATAAAACGTAACCAAAATCAATCAAGATCACTTTTATTGACCATCCGTGACCCTACATATGAAAACCAAGCTGAAGCATTTTTTTGTGATTTACTGTTTACTACATAAAATCATCATATTGTAAATAACATTCTATGAAAATATAACCTTGATATCTTTAATATTGATGGAGTAAGGTTATGTCAGAGATTGAAATTAAAGTAAAATCAACGAGTGAAATCAAACTTTAATGCTCCTAATCTCATTATGCAATGCAGGGTCACATATTATTCAATATTCATGTTTGAGTGAACACATTTTCCCCTAAGCTTTTGCACATGTTTAAAAGAGAACCTATATCTCACATCCTTCTCACTCTCCTTTATCTCACCTTCCTCTCTCCCTTCTGTCTTTCTCTCTTTCTTTCTTTCTCTCTCTTTCAGCTGCAGTCACTGTTAGCACATACCGTATCTCAGTCATAAACAGTGTTCTCTCACCCCACCCCTTCACATTGACATGTTCTATTTATGCGATTTGCATGCAAGCTTGCGTCTGTGTGTGTGAAATGCGATATAATTTTAATCATACCAATTACAAACTACACAAACAAAACCCATTTTATTTCGTTCTTTCAACAACAAAAACAACAACATGGGTGGTGATGATGTATGGGGATGGATAAAGTGGAGAAGGGGAGAGGTGCGATCCACCCCGCATTGAAAACACGCTGAGCAAATATGTAACAAAGTGCTTAATTTTAGGCACATTGTGGGAACGCACTGCAGGTTTGTGCTGGTGCCTAATGTCTAACGGCAAACAAAAACAGAAGCCAGGGGAAATCCAAGAGAAAATACACAGAATGCTAGCCTGGGCACTTTTATTGTTTTGGTCCTATCGGTTTGTACTGAGGATTGAATCAGGTGTCAGACCAATGACCGTGTGAACTCTGAAGAGGACTGCAGACGTCATCTTCGAACTTTTGTTGACACTGCAGTGTTTTAAATGTGCTAAATGTTGTTAAACCAAGGGTTTGGGTTATCACAGTTTAACTAACCCTCGCTGGTTGATGCAATAACTGGTAGATACCATTTTGGAGAGGATGATTTTATTATAATGAACACTTTACAATTTACACTTTAAAAAGCAAGCCCAACCCCTGGGTATAAAACCTATGCTGGCTTGGTTCAATCCAAAATGATATGTTGTTTCAATCAATGGTTGGGTCAAATATGGACATTTTCTAGGTTAATTTAAATCCAAAAGTTGGATTTTATCCAACATTTTGGTTTGGTTGGAACGACCCATCATTTTGTAGTGTGTCGATATCTTTGTCTCATCGAAATATGAATCCCATAGACTGTAAAAAAAAATGCGACGTCGCCTCCTTCCATTGTATTGAATTGAAGCTAAAAATGTCCGACCGCCATGTTACGTAAAAACGTAAGTTTGGAGCCAAGGCATCGCATAAGGAATCATCCGTGGAGCAAGGCGCGGAGCCTCGGTATCAAACTTCTGCCCAAACGCTCGGGCGCCTAATTCAACCACGCCAATCATAACGACAAGGCATGTTTCTATAGCATCAAATTACTAGCTAAAATGAAACTTATCACAACAATGAACATTTGAACATATATCAGCGTGATATCAACTTCCTTAAAGGACCAAAAACATCTTTTGGAAATTTTTATTGGAAGTGTAAATAATTTTTTTATTTAGAGCAGAGTCCCATTCGTTTGAATGGAGAGGGCGGAGTTTATGACTTGTACTGCAGCCAGCTACCAGGGGGCGATCAAAGAGCCAGAGGCTTCACTTTTCAAGACATAACGAGGCACACCCGATGAATCCGTACATATTTTATAAGATGGCCAATTTAGGGTCATACCGTGCCATTTTCCTGGATGCATCCTGGCCATGATTTTGGGTGTGTCCTCCGGAAGTCGTATTTGTCGACAGCATTCATTATCAAGGTTTCTTACATTTCAGTTAAAAACATATACACTCATTGTAGTACCTGCAGTACCCGTACCTGAAATAATAAACCTTGATGGCGTATGCGGTCGACAAATACAACTTCAGGAAAACGCACCCGAAATCCTGGCCAGGACGCACCCCGTAAAAATGGCACGTATGTTCACCCCAGGCTAATTTGTATGAAGTCATATGAAGTGAATTGAACAAAAACATACAAGTGAATTGTACGATTATAAAAAAACAAAAAAGATACCCCACCCCTAACCACGCCCTAAACCCAAAGTCACAGGGGTCACAGAGGCGTTTTCATTCATATGAATTCGTATCCACTTTGTAAAATATGTCTGAATTGCCATGAGAATGTTGAGATGAGTTTATTACACCCTGCAATATGAAAATGTGTATGAAGACTTGCATATAATAAGAAATTAACTCTTGCATGCAAACATCCATTATTTAAAAGCTGGGCTTATTGTTAAGGTATTATAAGGTTAGGGTTAAAGTCAGGACATCCTGGGTTTATTCAGATTATCGCAGGTCTGATGAAACGATAGAAGGCTTAAGATCAGCAATGTAAATGTTGTGGTTTGTGAGGGGAAAACATTTTCATGTGCGGGTGTGTTCGTTGACAGGATGATACATTAAGTGATCCTATTGCCTGAAGTAATGGCAGCACACGGGCCATTAATCTGGGTATGTCATCAATGAGAACAGGCTTAGATGTCTATCAGATTTAACCCCTCCCCGGCGCAAGCATCTCGTACCGAGAGGATTTATATCTGCTGTGGTTTTGAAAGAGCTTATGGAGAGACTTCCAATTTCACATCTTTCATCTTTAGCTGACGCCTCTATCAAGAATAAACAGAAATTCCCCCATTTTATATATTTGCAGTTTGATGATGCAAACAAAGGCCAGAATGGGGGCAAAAGGAAAGGCGAATGGATTTCACTCTTTTTTTATTTTCCTTCTTTATGTGAGTGTAATTTCTTCAGGTCCCCACTGTGTACTAAAACAGACATATTGCTCTATTTAAAGATGATAGCTTCCGCTACTGTAATGTATAGGGTAACTTCTCGTTTCCCTTAAAAGGATTAAAACAGTTCACAGTGTGCATTGAACTGAGCTGTTTGTTTCTTTAGGTCTAAACACAAGCTTAAGTGTCTATATGTTGAGTATGTATGCAAGCAAACTACTGTATCAAAAGTGTTAGACATATAGTGGCCCCAGAAAGCATTTGAACATTAAACCACACTTAAAAATAATATTCAAATTTATTTTTATAGTACTCTTTACATTTTGTATTGACTTTACAACAGACAGTAGTGATATATGGAAAAACATGGGTATAAAACAATCCCTTGCTGTCACTAGAGAGTTAAAAGAGGTTCCAAAGAGTGCATATTAGTACAACCACAGTACCTATTAGTACCTTAAAGGTACATATTTAGAGTACAGCCCCAATGAGAGCTTAGGGCCATTTTCCTGACAGTGTAGAAATGTAAAAATAAAATTATAAAGTATGCAGAATGCATGCAATTATAGCAAATATGAAAATAAATATCTGTAGTATTGTAGTCGGAGAACTTTTGTATAACAATTTTTAAAGCAAGTGATACAAGCATGCTTTTTTCTCATGCATGTACAAGATTAATGATTGTATGTTTTATAAATTAGCTTGTTAAAGGCAATTAAAACCTATACATTTTAAGAATTGAATATCTATAGATTTAAAGTACTCAAAAACATTCAGATTCTTTTCGGGGGCCACTGTACTCCTGCCAACTATTTGTTTAGTTTGTAAATGCCTGTAGAGTTATTCATAGGATAGTTATTGGAGGTTGCGAAGCACAGAGACTCTGTCATTAAACACAGAACCTCTCATCAAACAGAACCTCGCTGTTCCTCACCACAGTAAACAAACTCCCCATGAGCGAGCAGAATGACAGAGAGAGAGAGAGAGAATAACTTACCAAGCGACAATGAAAGCAATATCTCAGTATGGTCATGAGAGGATCATGTATATGTGCTACTGAGTCGAAATCAAATTTATCTGCTGGGATATTTACAGTTGTATTATCTGTCAACAGATGTGTCCTCCACAGTGTTTGTGCTTTCCTAAAAGACACACTGTGTTGCCTTTTAGGGATGGGAGAGGCATAGATCCAATTTAGATAGAAATGGAAGGTTGATCACCTCATTGCTTGCTGTTTCTATTCTGGCCTTATCAGCTCCCTCTGCTTTAATTTGGTGTCCAGCACTGTTGTTTATTTTGACATTGTACTGTCTGCTTTAATGCGGCCTTCTGCGTTCGAATCCTGGAGCTTTGCTGGTAAAACATTTTCTCAAAAAAATAATAATAATAATAATAATATAATGGTGGAAATCCTGGAGGAATTTCTAATTGATTTAACATGTAATTTCAACCACTTTGGAGCCGTTTACTTCTCTGTTATTAAGATGCATTTCTGTTGATCAGATCACAAGTGGAAAACGCTAAATAAATGGTAACGACTATCGGTCTTGTGCCTATATTTAGCCTTAGATGGAGTTACCTGCTTTGGGCTGCATTTCCAAACAACCAGACTTCGAGAAGTCCACGGGGTCGTCACTGGCCTCACACCGTCCATGGGCTAAGCCTCCATCAGATTGAGCTTCTTTCAACTTTCTGATTGACGCTCAAAACACGACGCGGATGGATTTAATGCTCCTTGCAGCTGAGAGAAGCCAGCTTCCATTGTAAATTAATGACTTTAAGTAACTTTGGAAGCTCAAGTCTGCGGCGGTGTGTAAGTACAGTAAGGTGGAGCGGACTTCCATACGCCACATTTCCTGTGCCCGCTGCACAGGGATTCGGCACTGGGCTCCTCCCTCTTCACTCGCCGCTACTGAGGGAGTCCTTGTTAGTTTCTTTTCCTCTGCTTAGTAATATGTTTACTTTTGATATAAAGATGCGTTTTTGTTGATCAGATCACAAGTGGACAACGCTAAATAAATGGGACCGACTATTGGTCTCGTGCCTGTATTTAGCCTTACATGGAGTTTACCACTCCCTTTGGGCTGCATTCCCAAATATCCCGACTCCGAGAAGTCCGCGGGGCCATTACTTGCATCACACTGTCGACGGGCTAAGCCTCCATCAGAAGGACTTAGGCCCCTGGCCCACACTAAGGTGGGGCGGACTTCCGTATGCCACATTTCATGCGCCTGCTGCAGACAGGGATAAGGCGCTGGACTCCTCCCTCTTCACTCGCTGCTACTGAGGGAATCCTTGTTAGTTTCTTTTCCTCTGCTTAGTAATAGGCTTACATCTGGTATAAAGATGCATTTTTGTTGATCAGATCAAAAGTGGACAACGCTAAATAAATGAGACTGACTATCAGTCTCGTTCCTGTATTTAGCCTTAGATGGAGTTTACCGCCCGCTGTGGACTGCATTCCCAAACAACCTGACTCTGAGAAGTCCGCGGGTCCATCACTGGCCTTACACTGTCCACGAGCTAAGCCTCCATCAGAAGGACTTAGGCCCCTGGCCTGCACCAACGTGGAGCGGACTTCCCCCTTGGTCAACCCTAACTGTACATACATACTGCCGCAAACCGGTCAAGGATGCTTGTCAAAAAGTATAGGGAAGCTTGTTGATGCTTTAGCTGCTCTGAAGTCTGTGTTTGCGGAATTAATGTTTTGGTAGGAACGAGTTTACATTGTATGTTTCTCCGGAATCAGTCAGCGAAGAACGTCTAGGCTATATTCGGATTGGTTGCTGGTGTTTTGCCACTGATTGCTGCTGAACCGCGTCATAGCTCATTACCGTAAAGGTGAGCTTCTTTCAACTTTCTGATTGACGCTCAAAATGCGATGCCGATGGATTTGATGTTACTTGCAGCTGAGAGAAGGCAGCTTCCATTGTAAATGAATGACTTCCGGTAACTTTGGAAGCTCAAGTCTGCGCTGGTTTGTACATGCAGTAAGGTGGAGCGGATTCTGCGCTGGGCTCCTCCCTCTTTCCTCGCCGCTACTGAGGGAATCCTTGTTAGTTTCTTTTTCTCTGCTTAGTAATATGTTTACTTTTGGTATAAAGATGCATTTTTCTTGATCAGATCACAAGTGGACAACGCTAAATAAATGGGACTGACTATCGGTCTCGTGCCTGTATTTAGCCTTAGATGGAATTTACCACACCCTTTGGGCTGCATTCCCATACAACCCGACTCCGAGAAGTCCGCGGGGCTGTCACTGGCCTCACAACGAGCTGAGCCTCCATCAGCAGGACTTAGGCCCCTGGCCCACGCTAAGGTGGAGCGGACTTCTGTATGCCACATTTCCTGCGCCTGCTGCAGACAGGGGTAAGGCGCTGGGCTCCTCCCTCTTCACTCGCCGTAACTGAGGGAATCCTTGTTAGTTTCTTTTCCTCTGCTTAGTAATAGGTTTACATCTGGTATAAAGATGCATTTTTGTTGATCAGATCAAGGGTGGACAACGCTAAATAAATGGGACGACTATCGGTCTCGTGTCTGTATTTAGCCTTAGATGGAATTTACCACACCCTTTGGGCTGCATTCCCATACAACCCGACTCCGAGAAGTCCGCGGGGCTGTCACTGGCCTCACAACGAGCTGAGCCTCCATCAGCAGGACTTAGGCCCCTGGCCCACGCTCAGGTGGAGCGGACTTCTGTATGCCACATTTCCTGCGCCTGCTGCAGACAGGGGTAAGGCGCTGGGCTCCTCCCTCTTCACTCGCCGTAACTGAGGGAATCCTTGTTAGTTTCTTTTCCTCTGGTTAGTAATAGGTTTACATCTGGTATAAAGATGCATTTTTGTTGATCAGATCAAGAGTGGACAACGCTAAATAAATGGGACCGACTATCGGTCTCGTGTCTGTATTTAGCCTTAGATGGAGTTTATCGCTCGCTGTGGGCTGCATTCCCAAACAACCTGACTCTGAGAAGTCTGCGGGTCCGTCACTGGCCTCACACTGTCCACTGGCTAAGCCTCCATCAGAAGGACTTAGGCCCCTGGCCTACGCCGAGGTGGAGCAGGGATTTGGCACTGGGCTCCTCCCTCTTCACTCGCCGCTACGGAGAGAATGCTTGTAAGTTTCTTTTCCTCCGCTTAGTAATATGCTTAAATTCAGTGGGTTGTAAACGTTTTGAACTTGTGCACTTTCAACCATATTCAGTGGTAGTCGAAAACACATTTGATTTGTCAGAAATAAAGATTGAATTTGAAGTAGCTCCTCAAAATGAACTTCCCTCTGCACTTTGGGTTTGACCTTGGTCTGGAAATCCCAATATACTGTAAAGTAATGATTTTGAAGATCTACATACCTGGGACACAGAAACTCCCGCATTAATCCTTACAGATGAGGTTAAACTGCATAAAAATGAATTAAGGATTAGATGAAAAAATTATTAAAGGAAAGAGGCCTGTTAAGCAATCAAGCAGAAAATTGGGGAAATACTAATGATGGAGCGGCATTATGGTCTCTTCTCTTTTCACATACCATTGAATCTCATCAAGAAAGACCTTGTTCATCAGTTCAGCAAAATGTTATGTGCTATTATGTTTAAAACACATTTTGTTCAGTGTCGTGAGAGGAGATTGTATTGTAATATTACAAGAAATGGAATGAGTTAAATTGGTATTTTTACAGCCTGCTTCAATTACATTCTCTCTGTGTGAGATCCACCATTTTGTCCAGCTCACTGTATATTTGTCTGGCAAAGTTTCAGCAGTATGTAGCAGTTAAAAATTTATCAAAGTGCATTTATTATTAATATGTAGTGAGTTAATTATGGATAAACAGTCCTACGGAAGGCCTAATGATATGCAGTTGTGCCGATAATTAACGGGGTTGCCGATTCTCTTTGACTGTGTCGATTTGGTGTTGCTTTGCACCTGCAGTGTTAAATCTTCTCGCCTGCCGGTGAGAACCTCCATCCATCAGCTACACTGGCATTTCCATAAATGTCATTAGTTTCGTTCAACGTCTTTTCTTGCCTGTCTTTTCTGCAGTTCTCTTTTTCTATTCCTTTTATCGCCTTTTTAAAGCCACACTTCAACAGAGTGATATTTTCTTCTCAGTTACAAAGGTTAATGTTGCTTTGCTCTCGCTTTGGTAGAGTAAATCACACTTATACCAGCATTACACGTGATTTACTGAATGACCTTCGGATGCATTATACAGTTAAATGCAAATGAACAAAACATTTATTGAAAATCTTTACTTTTTAAGATCTTCTGAGTGTCAGATAAACAAAATTAAAACAGGTATTGATTTTGTACTGTAATTGCGGATGTGGATAGTAGCACTACTGGTAACATTTTGGAATTACTTACTTATTCTTAATTTATATTTTTACCACATTAATAAAAGTAAACTATGACTTAAAGTGCAAACCAATGTGTTTGGACTATATGTGTGTTGGCAGTGTGTGAACACAACAACTTTACAATACTGAAAAATCCACCTACTCCTGTTTAGTCCCCATCAGAACATGCTGGTCAGAACAGGTGATTTAAGCAATTTTGAGCGTGGCATGGTTGTTGGTGCCAGACGGGCCGGCTGAGTATTTCACAATATGTTCAGTTACTCGGATTTTCACGCACAACCATTTTTAGGGTTTAGCAAGAATGGTGTGAAAAGGGAAAAACATCCAGTATGCGGCAGTCCTGTGAGCGAAAATGCCTTGTTGATGCTAGAGGTCAGAGGAGAATGGGCCAACTGATTCAAGCTGATAGAAGAGCAACTTTGACTGAAATAACCACTCTTTACAACTGAGGTATGCAGCAAAGCATTTGTGAAGCCACAACACGCACAACCTTGAGGCGGATGGGCCACAACAGCAGAAGACGCCACCGGGTACCACTCATCTCCACTACAAATAGGAAAAAAGCCACAATTTGCACAAGCTCACCAAAACTGGAAAGTTGAAGACTGGAAAAATGTTGCCTGGTCTGATGAGTCTCGATTTCTGTTGAGACATTCAGATTGTAGAGTCAGAATTGGGCATATGAGAATGAGAACATGGATCCATCATGCCTTTTTACCACTGTGCAGGCTGCTGTTGGTGGTGTAATTGTGTGGGAGGTGTTTTCTTGGCACACTTTAGGCCCAGTAGTGCCAATTGGGCATCAATTAAATGCTACGGCCTACCTGAGCATTGTTTCTGACCATGTCTATCCCTTTATGACCACCATGTATCCAGCAGGATAATGCACCATGTCACAAAGCTCGAATCATTTCAAATTGGTTTCTTGAACATGACAATCAGTTCACTGTACTAAAATGGCCCCCACAGTCACCAGATCTCAACCCAATAGAGCATATTTGGGATGTGGTGGAACGGGAGCTTTGTGCCCTGGATGTGCATCCCCCAAATCTCCATCAACTGCAAGATGCTATCCTATCAATATGGGCCAACATTTCTAAAGAATGCTTTTAGCACCTTGTTGAATCAATGCCACATAGAATTAAGGCAGTTCTGAAGGCGAAAGGGGGTCAAACACAGTATTAGTATGGTGTTCCTAATAATCCTTTAGGTGAGTGTATATAAATACATCCCTACTGTATACTGCAGCGGTGAACCCCACTTAGCACTAAAACTGGAAATTCTCTGAACACAGTTTCTCAAGGTAAGAAGATTACATGATGAGTTCACACATGTGCAAAGCAGCAGTCGATAACTTGAAAGTCATTTTGTAAAATATAGCCAGCACATTTAGGATTCAGTCCTTCCCTCCTTGTTTCTCCGGTCACAGCTTCTTTCTCTTCCTTCCATCTCTCTCTGCTCATCCCTTCTCATTCTTATTCTTCTCTCCTCCCGATCTTCCTGCATCACTTCACACAGACCCGCACGCTAGCTGTCCAGACACATAATCAATAGAGCGAATGCCAGGGAGAGAACTTCTACATGGATTTCCAATGGGCTGCCACTGGTGTATAGGAAAAAAATTGATAGAGAAAGATAAATGAGTGACATAGCAGCACAAACCACATGCTTACCTTTGACCTTTTACTGTAAAAGGGTCAAACGGTAAACTGTTGTGCTCATTGCTCTTTAGCTGGCAATAGTTTGGAGGAAATGTTGTGAATACTAAAGCAAAAAGTGAAACTGGTATCACCGTCTTGGCACCTAATTTCTTGTTGCTTCGATCTTACATGATTTAGATTTATCGAAGCTGCTTTCCATATAGTGATTGCAAACAGTATTTTAAATTATATATATATATATATATATATATATAATAAAATGTTCTAAAAACAAGTCATTGTCTTGTTTTGTCTGGTGCACCCACAAAAGTAGGTGTTAAGCAGTGCTCCAAAATAATTTCCTCGTGTTAAATTGTAGATGAAGTAGCTTTCTTCTGTCATAGAGGTTTATATATTGTGTTGTTTGGAGCGATTGTTGCCAAACCTCTCCTGTGAGTGTCTTATCTCTCACAGGCTAATGTGGAATAAATGACTCATTAAGGGAGTTTTAATGGTTTTTAATGTAGGTTGTAAGCTGTTGATGAGTTGTATTCCCACCACAAGGCATTTTCTGGGTTGGTGTATGGTTTTGTGAAATTGTGAGTAACATTAGTATCCAAACCGTGCGATCAGATCTTGGTGGGCAAATTATTGTGTGAATTCTTCACAATAACCCTGCAGACATCATATCTGAAATATCACTGAGGCAAGCTGTACTTTCTGTGAATGGGTTTTTATCTACTACTTTTGATATAAGAGAACAGTCACAGAGGAAGGAAAAATAAGGGCAAGCAGATATGATCTACTGTATTAAACCTCTTGATGGGACAATGTGTGACCTCTAAATCCTGCTGCCATATCTGTTTTTACCGCTTTTATACAGTAAAGAAACACAATGACAATATACAATGTTGTACAAAATAATTTTACACTGTCTGAAAAAAAATCCATCTATAGCTGTCACAGAGGCAATACCCTTTTAAAGGCACAATGTGTAGTTTTTTATTAGTCAAAATCAATGTCTTTTTTTCAAAAATATGTCCTCATTGGTGTCAAATGACCTCTGAAAATGATCTGACTTTTCTTGGTAAGCTTATAATTCTCTTTACTTACATTGAACGGGTAAGTCCATGTCGTTCCGCCATATTAAAAAACTATAATAGCAGAGAGGGACAAAAAGCACTAGCCTACTGTAATGCATTTCCACAACGCGTTTTCGTTCAGAACACATAAACTAGCTGAAACGGACAAGGAGTGAGTACATAACGGCTAGTGTAGTTGCAACACGCATTTGGAAAAGCGAGGCGCTAGAGAGCACTATTCCTTTGAATGCAAAATACAATTTCACCACTAGATAGGGGAAAATCCTACTTACTGTCCCTTTAAAAAGTAAACCTTTACACCTACAGAGTTCATATTAGTATCTCAGAGTTAGCCTATACTGTAAAAAAAATCTGTAGAAATTGCAGCTGGGTTGCCGGTAATTTACCGTGGATTTGGATTTGTGTTATTTGCTGGCGACATTTTGTTCAGGGTTAAATAAACATTTAACATTTACGGGTCATTGTCTTTACAGAGTGAAACTGAAAGGGCGGCATCGGGCAAAGCATTCTGGGAAACAAAATCTGAAGCAGAAAACAGAAAAAGGTTTATGATGATTTCTGGTTCCCAGAATGCTTTGCATGAGGCTGTTATTGTATAGTTGTATTCTGTAAAGATAAAGACTTGTTAATATTAAAAATTTATTTAACTTTGAACAAACTCTTGCCAGTAAATAACATAAATTTAAATCTACGGTAAATTACCGGCAACCCAGCTGCAACAAAATTGTAATTTCTACTGATTTTTTTTACAGACATATTGGTACCAGATGTACACTGTAAAAAATTTCTGTAGAAATTACCGTATTACTGGGTATTATTGGCAACTAGCTGCCAACTTACTGTAGATTTTACATTTATGTTATTTACCGGCAACAGTTTGTTCAAAGTTAAATGAACATTAAACATTTTCAGTCTTTATCTTCTACAGTAAGTTACTGGCAACCAGCTGCATAATTACAGCAATTTTTACAGTGAATTGCCCGAATGTGAGATAATTTCTGAGTTTTAGATTTGTGCTAAAAATAAATTTGATGATTGATCCACTCTCATACATGACTGGACATTTGAGAGGTCACATTATTTTTTGTGATGTCAGTTTCAATGGCATTTATGTATTTTTGGTGTACATACAAACATGTTAGGTGTCCCACATTAGGAAGTGTCCCACTTTAGGGCAAATTTACCTTGTAACTAAATGGTGCATTTTAAAATGGTGCATTATAACCTTTTTAAAGGTGACTGGGACTATTTTCTAACCCTTTTTCTGACAGTGTACTGTATTAAAATGGTAGAGTTTAAAACTACAGGTTAGATTTGTTATATTTTAACTTTTATCCATTTCATGTCAGCATTTATACCCAAATTTCACTGTGTTTCAATTAATACAATTGCATATTAATTATTTGATGATTGATTGATTAAACAAGATTGATATTTATATACATGACTGTGATTTTATACAATCCTTGTGTCTGGTGAATATAAGGTGTGATGGCATCCTCATTATAAATTTACAACAGTCTGTGAAATCCAGCATATGTCGGGCTCCCACAGGCTTAACCGGTGCCTTGAAGTGGAACTGCTGAACAAACTGAGCAGGTCTTTTAATCTTAGTAAAAAATGTGCTTTTGCAGTCTTAGCTGGTCTCTGTAATTGTAAAGGGATCTTTATTATTTTCTATCTGACTATATAAGTTCAAATGCTTGGAACACTCTATGCTATATACAGTAACTGCATTGAGCGACGCAGTAACTTTTTTGAGGTCATATTAAAATGCAGAATGTGTTTCAAAGCCTTTCAGATTATTTAATCAATCATTGATGCTTGATGCATTAAGCAGAGTATTCATACTGTTTGAGTGGAAAAAAGTATTGATTGTTTCCTGATTGACCAGTTGCTAATCGGGCTTAAATAACAAATCAATAGAAAATGCAAAAGTAAAAAAAGACTAAAATGAATTATTCAGGCAACCCAGCATGCAATAATGTCAAACTAAGAAAAACAAGGAATTGTATGATGATAAATTCACACTACTGTATGGTATGAAAACCTTTTCAACACAGACTTTAAACGATAATTTTTTTGTTCCAATACTTAGAATGTTCCAAATTTCTCCAGAATAAAAGAGGCATAAGTGCGGCGTGCATTTTTATTTTTATGCAAATCAATTTCTGCCATATTTCTATAGCACAGTATTTGAATTTTAAAGGGAGGTGTTCACAGTAGCACAAGGTCTCAATCTTCTTTCTAGGTCGTTGAGGTTTAAAATATTCATTTTTGATGATGCAGAGGGAAACCCTGCAAAACCGCTAAATAGGTTTTGCATGCTAATGATGGTTAATGTTAGGATCAGTATTGGTTATGCCTCATCACGGTTACCTAAGATTAGTGTGCACTGATGCTAATCACACATTTTAAATAATAATGATCAGTAATTTTTGAGGTGTTATACTTTACCTGAAGGGATGGTTCACCCAAAAATTTAAATTCTAGCATCATTTACTCAGTCTCATGTTGTTCTACCTGTATGAGTTTCTTTATTCTGTTGAACACAAAAGAAGATATTTTGATAAATGATTGTACCCACACAGCTGACAGTACCCATTGACTTCCATAGAAAAACAAATACAGACAGTTTCAGCAGTAACAACATAAACAAGAAGCTTTCGTGAAAAACACAACTTCTGATAAACTCCGCATAAATAACAACAAAGTCATTTTAAAGTAGTTTATTTATATAACAAGCAGAATAAACAACATCGATTACAGAGGAAACCAAAACATGTGTTATTTTCAACGAGGTATTTGTTTAAAAGTTCAGTTAACAACTATAGTCAGACCATTTAACAAGAAACCGGAAATAAAGTTCTGACCAGATGCGTATCACGTCCGATGAAACCGTCTATAGTCAATGGGTACCGTAAACTGTGTGCTTACTTTCATTAAGCATATCAATATATATATTTTTTATGTTCAACAGAATAAAGAAACTTATACATGTTTAGAACAACATGAAGGTGAGTAATTTTTTTTGGGTTGAACTATGTTTTTAGATATATTTTCCTGAATGGGTATATTCTGTAAAATCACTTTGAAATGCATATGTGTAAATGTATGTTTAATTGCCTCCTACAACTCTACATTATTAATGGCATGGTGCTGTGAAGAGACTGACAAGTCTACTATTACTGTGCCTCAAACACCGACACTAAAAAATCACTTTGCTTTGTTGTCCCTCTCACATAATTTAAACCAAAATCCATTATTTACATTTCCATTTATGCATTTGGCAGAAGCTTTTATCCAAAGCAACTTGCATTACATTTTTATCAGTTTTCCCTGGGTTTAAACTCAGCATTTGCTAGTGCAATGCTCTACCACTGAGCTATACAGAAACATTATTATTTATTTGATAAACAACAAATAATTATTTTTTCTTAAACTGGTGAGTAATGCTAACACACATTGTTTGTGTTTTTGTAGCATTGTCCTGTGATATTTGTCAATGTATTTATATCACTCAAATGGTGCCAGTGTTACATTTAACTGAAGCTAATCTTGTATGGCACAAATGTGTTTGTTTTACACTGTTAGAGAGAGAAGAATGGGAATCAGAAAGACAAAGACTGCAACAATGTATTAAATAAATGTAATTAATCTGAAAGGGTAGGTTTGTTTTTGTCATTTATGGGCAAGGAAATAAAGTTTTATTCACCTATAAAAATATATCAATAGTTAGCAGTGAAAAAAATGGCAAGAGACAAATTTTGCATTGATTTTTCCATTGGGTATAATTCCCACATAGTTGATATGGTATGTGTTCTGTCTGGCAAAACACAAGCTGCTCTTTACAGGACAGTCTGCGGGATAAAGATGCATAAAATGTTCCACTTATAATTTTATTAAAACATATTTTAACAAGTCATATGATTATAATGCCAAGATAACGTAGTTAAAATATTGTCTTGTGTAAAATAATTACTTCAATTTTGCTCACTCCATCTTAACATGCTTGACAACGAAACAGTAAAATCAAACTGGGGGGCTTAGATTGTCCTACACTGTATGTACTTAGGGTGCTCCCCAAGGATAAAGGTTGTAAACCCCGCTCTAGAAGTTCAGATGGGTGCATGCACATTTGGTGTCCAAAGTAATTATTTTATAATCATATTTAGTCATTATTAAATGATGATTTTTTATTATTTTAATAATTTGGTACCCGGGTGTGCCTCATACATCTTCAAAAGTGAAGCTGCTGGCTCTGTGATCGCCCCCTGGTGGCTGGCTGCAGTACAAGTCATAAACCCCGCCCTCTCCATGCAAACCAAGCATGCCGCACAAGCCCCGAAAAGCGAAGCCAAAACGTCTCGAACGCCCCCCAATGACTGGTCCCAGCACAGGTCACAAACCCAGCCTCCCCCATGTTATTCAATGGGACTTGAGACCAACTAAACAATTTATTTACACTTCAATTATCTTTTTTCCAAAGCTGGTTTCTGTCATTTACTTTAGTTTTATCATGCTGATGTAAATTCAAGTGTTTGTTTTTAGAATAAGTTTGTTTTTAGTTATTTAATGCTATAAAACGGTGGTGTCACGTCATGATTGACAGCTTTGATATGCGCATTCTGCGAGAGCGAGGGCGGGGCCTTGATTTCGCTGCTTTACTTCCTGCTCACTACTGCGCAGGACTGGTCCCGAAATCGCTACTGCGCAGACTCAAAACCCAAAATGTAAGCGCCGTATCGGGACACTGATGGCTTCACTTTTCACCAATGGGAAAGAGCGAAGAGGCGCCGTCCATCTTTATTTACAGTCTATGATGCAAACGAAGTGGACTTGGGTCAAAATAAAAAAATTACACTTCGAATAACATTTTTCAAAAGATGGTTTTGGTCCTTTAAGGTAGTTGTTATCATGCTGATAAATGTTCAATTGTTCATTTTTGTAATAAGTTTTGATTATAGCTAGTAATTTGATGCTATAGAAATGAGGCGTGTCATTACGATTGACATTTGTGATTGACAGCTTCTCTGAGCTGACTCTCTGAGCTTCGAGGGAAGAGTGAAGATATAACTAACTATTAATTTTCGATTTTTGTGTTATTTCACACCGACAAAATGAGTTGTATTCAACTTACCTTATTTTAGGAAGCCAGACAAATGAGACATTTAAGGGGTGTGGTTGAATTGGGTGCACGTCTCCACGGAAGATTTCTTCTGTGCATGCCCTGGCTACCAACTGATGTTTTTGCGTAACATGTCAGCGCCCATCATAGATATGTACACTAGATGTCGCCTTGGCTATGCCAGTTCATTGGATCAAATGCGTCAAACAGAGCCGCCATCTTGAAACAGGGGAACCCCACATCAGCGTCATTGTAGGCAATGGTAAATGGACTGCATTTATATAGCGCTTTTAACAGACCTATGGCCATCCAAAGTGCTGTACATGTTGCCTCACATTCACCCATTCACTCACACATTCATACACCGTTGGCGGTGTCAGCCATGAAAGGCGCCATCCAGCTTGTCGGGAGCAGCTGGGGTTAGGTGTCTTGCTCAAGGACACCTCGACACTTGGTCCGGTGGAGCCGGGGATTGAACCACCAACCTTCCGGTTTGTAGACAACCTACATGAACCACTGACCCACTGCCGCAATGGTGTAATGGAAGTAAAATCATCAATCGTCATGAATGCGATTTTCTTGGAGTCCAGAAAATTAAAGTTTTGATATTTTGAAAATCTACTTTTTCTAACTACAATGCATAGTGCTAGTAGGTATAACATCAATACACAGCACAAAAGTCTGGCATCGTCCATGAATTCGAAATACAGGTGGAGATAGCAGCGTTACCTAACTACTTCCTATGACAAGACCCCTGTTCCAAGATGGCGGCGGTTTTGACGCATGCTTAGAACCCCAAGGCGACATCTAGTGTATATATCTATGAGCGCCCATCATAGGAAATTTTACGTTCAGTTCAGTACATTACGTCTATGTTGTCATTGATCACAAAATGCTAAAGGTCATAACAATATCAAAATCATGATTTCTTGTTGTCTGAATTAGTCAGTGTCAACTCTGTTACCAAGGTAGAATAACACTGTTGACATTATGTAACTGGCAGTCATACACAGAGAAACACGCACACTCTTTCCCTCTCTATCTCACACACATACATGATTGTCAACATGGTTACACTTCCTTAGTAACAGAGATAGTTTTACACCCACATATATATTTCCCAAAACCAGCCCTACATTACTCAGACATTTTATAAATATACAAATAAGCATGTGACGTGTGTAATAAAAATGTTCACCAATAGATGTTTTTAAACATTACCCTCATCTTCCATTGGTCAGTCCCATCCCAAATTCATACCACTAACATTACTAAACCATACAAGGTCATTGTTGCTATTTAAGTAAATATACACTTTACATTTAACAAATGTTAATGTGTTTTTAACCTGTCTTTCTACCTGAATATCTAGCAGGGATTCCCAGCAGCTCTCCTCTCTCTCTTGTTATCGTCATAACTCAGCGAGCGCTGGCCGCGCTCCAGGCTCAAGGGACGATGACTCCCTTCCCCATGCTGACTCAGTCTGTTTCCTGGCAGGCTCTTCTCTCTCTGGCACCAAGCATCAACAGTTGGACATTTGGAAGCAAAACAGCTTCAGGGCAACAGTAGGGAGCTGAGGACAATGTGACAAATACAGAACTCATATTGAGACACAGATTGTAATTTTACTGAAATGCACATATGTGGAACTCAAATCATGAGGACGAAAGGCACCAAATGATCCTCTAAAGCTGATGGGCAATAGTTTGCAAGAAAATTAAGAATGAAGGGGCAAAGATGAAGACGACGCCAGAGGGTTCAGATCCTTAAGGGCACCCATATATGGGTTTATTTAGTCAGAGACAGCTAAGGTTGAATGAAACAGCGACTAAATGTGTGTTTTCACAGCCAAAAGCACTGCTGTAATTCAATAAGTCCTCCACTGTCTGTTGTATACGCTGCATTCTGATATCATCTACCATATTATTAACAGTTTATTCTGCCAATGTTATCTAATAATATAAGACTTCAACTGAGAACTTATGTAATGTATACACACAGAACTGAATATGTTCTTATGACGTGTACCTTCTGGTGACAATTACTCAAAAAGCAATGTTTATTTTATATGTGGTATACAAAAGACATTTATTTACATTTGTCTCCTTTGCTTTCAATCTTTTTTCTTCACGAGACACATTTTTTTTCTATTCGAGCCTATAAGAGCTTTATGTTTTTTATATGACACAGACATCAAATGAACAAAGCCATCCGTCGAAACCCGTTCTCCAGTTTATGCCCCCTGTTTACCCCCATTCAATCAAAGAAATTGAAGGAGTAATTAGAAAATCTCATTTGCAGCTCGCACATGAGCCTTGAGAGTCGCTCGCTCCTGTGATGAATGGCCACGGCCCTCTCAGGCCAGCGATCGTAATGAACTCCGCAGGCGTGCAATGTGTCAAAGCAATTGATAGCCTTGCTAACTGTCACTCCGCCTGTTCTCTGAGATGTCCCTGGGATGTAATTTTTTCACAGGACTGTGGTGTAACAACTCCTCACATCTTCTCGTCTCCTGCAAGGCATGACTAGACTTGAACTGAACTTCCGTAAACTATTGGAGCAGCGGGCAACCATTTTACTGGAGGCACAAACACCAAGCCAACGCTTTATCATGCATTATTTTTGTGTTCGGTATTAAGATTTATGCTGTTTACATGGTCTGCTAGACTTTTCAAAACCAGATGACATTTAAGTTCTTTCTCAACTTTCCTTGTGATGCATGTCAGATCAAAGCTCATTAATAGTAAAACAACAGCAAGCAGTCTGCTTTCTCTATGTTATAAAAGCAGTGAAAGGATACAGAGAAGAAACACTTGAACATTTACTTTTTTGTGATATGGTAGTGCAACGGTGCAAGTAAATACTATGAAATATAGTGTATCACTTACAGATGCACAGTTTTTTTTTTTCTCAATATTTTAAAGGGAATGAGCTGTGACTGAAGCACAAGAAATGCAAATTTTTGGGGATTTAAAGGGACATTCCCCTTTTTTTGAAAACATGCTCATTTTCCAGCTCCCCTAGTGAAACATTTGATTCATAACGTTTTGGAATCCAATCAGCTGATCTCCAGGTCTGTCGCTAGCACTTTTAGCACAGCACAATCCATTGAATCTGATTAGACCATTAGCATTGCGCTAAAAATAACCAAAGAGTTTCAATATTTTTCATATTTAAAACTTGACTCTGTAGCTACATCGTGTACTAAGACCGACAGAAAATTAAAAGTTGTGATTTTCTAGGCAGATATGGCTAGGAACTATACTTTCAAACTGGCGTAATAATCGGTGACTTTGCTGATGTAACATGGCTGCTGCAGGCGTAGTGATATTACACACTGCTCAAAAATAGTCCACTGCCATTGAAAGTAACCAAGGGTGTGTTAAATCAGCAAAGTCCTTGGCTGTTTCTCAATATGCGTTCTTTAGCGATCTTGCGTCCTTGTGTCCTCGCTCTACGTCATCATAAACCATCGAAATTCAATTCCAATTCTCAAGAACGCAAGTACAGAGGACGCATGAAAATACCCGGATGTGTTCTTGATATCGAGTGCAGACTTACGTGCTGAAATTGCTTTACGCCCCAGAAGTCATTGCGGCAAAACGATGGCGGAGGTCAGGTGACCAACAGGAAGACCGCACACAACTCAATTCTCACAAGTGCGTTCTGTGTTCTCATGACCTTCTGAGTTCGTTCTTCCAAGGTCGCCTGGCAAGATAAATCTCCACGAGAATGCAAGTCCGTTCTTTGCGCTCTTGGAATTGAGAAACAGCCCTTGATTATTATGCCAGAATGAGAGTATAGTCCGTATCTGCCTAGAAAATCGCAACTTTTAATTTTCTGTCGGTCTTAGTACATGATGTTGCAACAGAAGAGTCAAGTTTTAAATAGGAAAAATACTAAAACTCTTTGGTTATGTTTTTGTGCAATGCTAATGGTCTAATCAGAATCAATGGATTGTGCTAAGCTATGTTAAAAGTGCTAGCACCAGACCCGGAGATCAGCTGAATGGATTCCAAAACAGTAAAAATCAAATGTTTAACTCTAGGGGAGCTGGAAAATTAGCATATTTTCAAAAAAGTGGAGTGTCCCTTTAAGACAATGAAAATGCTGGGTTATTTTTTACTCATAATAGGTAAATATTGGCCAGAACACATGCTGGGTCAAAAATGACCCAATGTTGGGTTGTTGTTAAGCAACCACGGGGTAACGCAGCGGTTGGGTTAAAACAACCGAGCATTGGGTTAATTTTAACCCAGCTGTGTGTTCCTTTCAATATTTACCCATTATGTGACAAAAATAACCCAGACATTTTTAGAGTGTAGTTATAATTTATTCCCAAATACTATTGAATGAGCCATTAACTGTTTTTATGTAAATACATATATTTTCACATATTTGTTTACTATATACAGCTGTATATGCAAATCTGTCCATAAGTCTTTTGTCCCAGATTTATATTATTTAAAGATGTACACTTTGACCCTTGACCAAACCAGTCATAAGTAGAATGGGTATATTTGTAGCAATAGCCAAAAATACCAGCCTGATCTCACGAGAAAACTTGCATATTTTACGAGTTGGCTAATTCGTATCAATTCATACAAAGTTAATTGTGCAAAATCGTACGATTCTCATGAAACAACAATAAAAACCGACATCACAGGGGTCATGGCAAATCATAACTTACGAATGTGGTCATATGAATTAATGCGGATTAGCCAACTCGCAAAATATGTACAAATTCTCGTGAGATAGCATTGAAAATACATGTATGGGTCTAAATTAACGATGCCAAAAAGTAAAGATCATGTTCCGTGTAGATAAATTGTACATTTCTAAATATATACAAAAATGTATTAAAGGGGGGTGCATGATCTCTGAAAGACAATTTTGATATTTGAAATCACCTAAACAAACATGCCTACCTCAATAGAATCTGGACCTTCTTTTGATAGACCCACCCCACACATACGCAACCCAGGCAACGATGTCGTTTAGTAGACACGCCCCTTACTGCTGATTGCCTACAAGTGTTTTGGTACTCGGCCCGAAGTGTTTTTCAAAAATCATGCACAACGCCTTTAATCATAGTAATATATGAACAAATTTAAAAGTGATTTTCTCAATAATAAAATTTTTTGCACCCTCAGATTCCTGATTTTCAAATAGTATCTGGGCCCAATATTGTTCTATCATATGAACAAACCATACATCAAAGGAAAGCTTATAAATCTATATTTTAAAAAATTTACCCTTATGACTGGTTTTGTGGTTCAAGGTCTCATACAGTGGTGGCTCACGTTCACAAAATGCACGCAAGACACTCACTTAACAGTAAACTCTGATTATGCATGAGATTATGCGAGTATCTGGCAAACGTGAGCGTCTCTTTTATCATAAACCCTTTAGATGCATCTGCAGCAGGCACTTATTTTGACAAGACACGTGATGCACATAGGATCACTCGACGTGCCAACACATTTTTTGACATTACAAACCACATGACGGGCTACATACAGTATTGTTCAAAATAATAGCAGTACAATGTGACTAACCAGAATAATCAAGGTTTTTAGTATATTTTTTTATTGCTACGTGGCAAACAAGTTACCAGTAGGTTCAGTAGATTCTCAGAAAACAAATGAGACCCAGCATTCATGATATGCACGCTCTTAAGGCTGTGCAATTGGGCAATTAGTTGAATTAGTTGAAAGGGGTGTGTTCAAAAAAATAGCAGTGTGGCATTCAATCACTGAGGTCATCAATTTTGTGAAGAAACAGGTGTGAATCAGGTGGCCCCTATTTAAGGATATAGCCAACACTTGTTGAACATGCATTTGAAAGCTGAGGAAAATGGGTCGTTCAAGACATTGTTCAGAAGAACAGCGTACTTTGATTAAAAAGTTGATTGCAGAGGGGAAAACCTATAAAGAGGTGCAAAAAATGATAGGCTGTTCAGCTAAAATGATCTCCAATGCCTTAAAATGGAGAGCAAAACCAGAGAGACGTGGAAGAAAATGGAAGACAACCATCAAAATGGATAGAAGAATAACTAGAATGGCAAAGGCTCAGCCAATGATCACCTCCAGGATGATCAAAGACAGTCTGGAGTTACCTGTAAGTACTGTGACATGTAGAAGACGTCTGTGTGAAGCTAATCTATTTTCAAGAATCCCCCGCAAAGTCCCTCTGTTAAAAAAAGGCATGTGCAGAAGAGGTTACAATTTGCCAAAGAACACATCAACTGGCCTAAAGAGAAATGGAGGAACATTTTGTGGAGAGTAAAATTGTTCTTTTTGGGTCCAAGGGCCAAAGCAGTTTGTTAGACGGCCCCCCAAACTCTGAATTCAAGCCACAGTACACAGTGAAGACAGTGAAGCATGGAGGTGCAAGCATCATGATATGGGCATGTTTCTCCTACTATGGTGTTGGGCCTATTTATCGCATACCAGGGATCATGGATCAGTTTGCATATGTTAAAATACTTGAAGAGGTCATGTTGCCCTATGCTGAAGAGGACATGCCCTTGAAATGGTTGTTTCAACAAGAAAATGACCCAAAACACACTAGTAAACGGGCAAAGTCTTGGTTCCAAACCAACAAAATTAATGTTATGGAGTGGCCAGCCCAATCTCCAGACCTTAATCCAATTGAGAACTTGTGGGGTGATATCAAAAATGCTGTTTCTGAAGCAAAACCAAGAAATGTGAATGAATTGTGGAATGTTGTTAAAGAATCATGGAGTGGAATAACAGCTGAGAGGTGCCACAAGTTGGTTGACTCCATGCCACACAGATGTCAAGCAGTTTTAAAAAACTGTGGTCATACAACTAAATATTAGTTTAGTGATTCACAGGATTGCTAAATCCCAGAAAAAAAAATGTTTGTACAAAATAGTTTTGAGTTTGTACAGTCAAAGGTAGACACTGCTATTTTTTTGAACACACCCCTTTCAACTAATTGCCCAATTGCACAGCCTTAAGAGCGTGCATATCATGAATGCTGGGTCTTGTTTGTTTTCTGAGAATCTACTGAACCTACTGGTAACTTGTTTGCCACGTAGCAATAAAAAATATACTAAAAACCTTGATTATTCTGGTTAGTCACATTGTACTGCTATTATTTTGAACAATACTGTACATGTTGTGACGGACTTCGCATAGAGCACCCTTGAAAAAACGTCACTGGCCGCCACTGGTCACATATATGCATGTACGAAAAACTGTGAAAAAAACAAGTTTGCAATGCCCCATCTAGGTATTTATTATGTCTATTGGTAAATCACTGTTTTGCAGGCTATAACATAAACTATATTCTGTTAACTGTTTATAGAGAAAAGCTCTTTACTATGTCCTCCCCAATGTCGTATCGTTTCAATAGGAAATGTGTCAACACAAGAAAGAAATTGCATTTGTCAGAGAATAGCTTTTGGAGACATCTGAAGGAGAAATATAGATTGCACAAAGGCAGGTCCTTTTAAAGGTCATCATATATCCTTTGTATCTTGAGGGCTTATAAAGGTCTAGGAATTATTGCTACCGAACTGAAATAGAAAGAGTGGACGCATATCAGCATGTTTGGACTTGTGGGTTTCTTTGTTAGACTGAAACAACTTTACACAATACAGAGACTTACTCCTTATCAAAGACCTTCACCGAAGTTAAATTTCTGCTAAGCACATTCATCCATGGAGACTGATTCTCTCGCTGCTTTCCGCTTTCAGTGTAAACGTAAGACAGATGGAGCCTTCGAAGAAACGCTTCGTTCACATCCTTTTCTGTCTCTCTCTTTCATCATTTGCATCCACAACATGAAGCTCTCTTTGTGAAGCAGCACTCCACCTCTCTCTTACACCCAGAAGGCATCATACTTCAGTCTCACACCGGTTCTCATGACTACTGAATCAGCCACGGGGTGATGTGGCATCCAAATAATGTATCAATATCAATGTGTCACCTACCTGCAATTAACTGCGGTCGCTATTCTGTGCCACAGTTACATGTTTCACTAACAAACGCAACAACTAGAGCGAAACAGGATAGCATCGCAGCGGGCTTCCTGAAAGAATCTGGGCCTGACATGCGATTTAGAGCGTTGTGTTATTTTGTTAGTCATCCGTGCTGGGTCGCATGGATTACAGCTGTTGACAAGTGCTTGCTGAAACCTCCATAATCTCCATTAATCAAACCTGAGCAGCACCTTAATCGTTTGATTTATATTACTGATGCAGCCAATACAAGACAAAATGTGAATGGTGTCCATTTCACTGGAAGGGAGCTAAACGACAAAGGCTAATGGTCATGTCAGATACCTTTTACATAATGTTCAGAAAAATTCAAATTAAAGATACAAATCATTCAAATTAAAGATAATCAAATGTGTCATGGGAAATGAGTCAGGGAATGCCCTCTTAGCTAGTTTTCAACATAAATGAGTAATAGATTTTGGTTACCTAAAAACAAAAACTAAAACATTTTAACAGTATTGGAGAGAATTCTAAATTCAAGGCATACATTTTTTTTGTATTAATACACAATTAGATAAAAATGGTCACTGGGCAGTACCCTTTTAAAAAGTACACTTTGCACCAAATTAGTTCATATTATTACCTCAAAGGTACACGTACCTAAACAGTATTAGAACCTTTTTAACTGCCCCAGTGACAGCTATGAACCAATTTTTGACCTTTTGTTTTAAAACAGCGTACCATACTTTCCGGACTATAAGCCGCACGGGACTGTAAGCCAGTCCCTCCAGAAACACATGACTATGCGATCGCGTGATTTAACACATAATCAGTCAAAGTCCGCATATTTATGCGGGAGGCGCATTTTTTCAAATACACTGCACTTTTTGCAGCATAAATTGCAGATTCCGTGCGCAAAATATGCGGGGCTTACGTGATTTCATAATCCTCGCATTTTCGTAGCAAAAATAACATATATCTTAGCAGAAACTTGAAAAATGTTTCATTTACCTCACACCAGGCCCGGTACTAGGCCTGCTGGACTGGGGGGGCAGTCAGGATTTTTGGGTGGGCAGCCATTTCTCGACTAAAATGATTCATACACTTAAATTATGGATGTTTCAATCCAATATTATTTTGCATATGTCTTATAATAAAGGGCCATTTATATGTCATTTTGCACATTCAAATTTTAAAAGTAGATGCAATTGGATTTATAATGATTTATAATGTTATAATCAGGGAGCTACACTGCGACCAAAATGGTCGCATATGCGACCTTTTGAACTGCCGTTGCGACCCTAATTTTTAATGGGTCGCAAATGTGCTACCTAATGTTTTAGACAATATGCTATGATTTACTATGAGCATTTATTAAAACATAAATGTGGATTTTAAGAATACGTTTTATAACGTGCTCTGAGCCATCAACACGTTGGCTTCATTTTGCGTGAAAGCACGTCGTGTCTCTCCCCATCAGTGTGCGTTTGCGTGCTCAGCTGTTTCTCAATGAATTGGGTGCGACGCGACGCAAGCGCAGTGTCTTCCATGTTTCTGAACTTGAGCAGAGGTCTTTCTTCACTGAGGACGCGGGACCCGTATGGTTCCGGGTTTATATTTTAAATGGTCTGTCGGGTCCGGTTAGGTCCTAGTTTAATTACTTTGGGTCCCAAGTCTGATTAATATTGAGTTTATAACCCGAGTCGATCGGAAAACGGCCATGAGCGCTACCGCGCTAAAGCTCGAGTGAAGTTTAGCGTGCCTTCGGTTTCTATGGCGATGGTTCTTGTTACGACCACGCGCTGTGTTTTCTTTCTCACATGTTTTTAATAATCTTATTATTAATAAACCATATCTTTTCTAAAACCATATCCATATTAAGTTTGCACAGATTGTAGCAAAAAACAGTGCTAATGTCAAGCCCATTGCACTAAACGAGCAAAGCAATGTATAAAGTTTGTCACCGGGACAGCAAGTAGATTTGAAAATAAAATAAGTGGAATAATATTATTGAAATAATGAGTGGATTAAGCTTTTTAAATCGGCAAGAGAGAAATAGAAAGATAGAGCAGAAGCAGTAAAAGTGCCTATTTAATAGAAATTATTACCATTATAACATCAGTCATAACATCAGTCACATTTATAATCTATAGACCTGCACTGTCTATTAATATACTATACATAGTATTGTATTATATTGAGTTTGATAAAAGGGGTCTAATTGCTTCATAGGCCTATATCAGTGCAAAAACAGTAAGTGTTTTCGTGGTGCTTTGACAAACAGTGTCAGCTTTGTTAATGGCAAAGAAAGTTTGGAGTGTTTAGATTAATGAAATATAATGTGAAATTAATATTAATTTTCAATAAATCAAAGTATTGTGTTGTGTCACACATTATTAGTTCTTCGTCATATGTATAGTAGACCATTATTTGTCAGTGGGTAATGATTGCCCTTTTTACCGGTTACCACCACCAGGTAAATTTCAGATCTGTGGGAAACACTGACTGCAACGTTTAAGAAAACAAGGCGGCATGTGGTTTAAAAGATGGCAAGTAAAATAAAAAGCATATCTGTATGCAATACAGTTTCATTATTGTTCATTATTAACAAGAGAGCCTTAATATAACTTGAAAAAAATATGTGCGACCAAATCATATTTTGCGCCAGTAACTGAAAAAGTTGGTAGCGCAAGTGCCACCAGTGGAAAAGGTTAGTGTAGTTCCCTGGTTATAATGATTACACTTAATGTAGTTTTACACATTAAATCAGGTTAATGAAATCAGGCAAGCAGGTGATATAAATGCAAAGCTGTACATATTAGCTATATTTTATTAATGTGTACACTGTATTTAATCTATTATTTCACTTATAGATAAATTAAAGCCATTCTTATACCTACCCTACCCAACATATTCCTTTATTCTAAATAAACACTTGTTAGGGACTTTATTTCCACTTCTCAAACATTTTCTTCATTTAAAATAACGCATTTTCAATGTGATATATTTGATAAGCTATATTTTCATTAATTCCTGATCATGCTGCTGCAGCAACCTCAAATATCACAACAAAGCACAACGATTTAAATAATCTATTTTGAAACATCATGAAAGCAATAGACCCCTTCACGGTTCACGTCACAGGCGGTTCCCACTGCGCATGTCAGGGTCAGAAAAGTCATTACAGCAGATTGAGTTGCGTATTATTCGGTATCGTAAAAAATACCTACTTACGTCGTGGGCTGTGAAAATCGCACCAGGTATTCCGCTAAGTTTTCGCGATCCATGCAGAATCTCAAAAACAAAAAAACTAGGGCTGTCAAAAGATTAATCGCGATTAATCGCATCCAAAATAAAAGTTTGTGTTTACGTAACATATGTGTGTGTAGTGTGTATAATTATTATTAATATATAAAAACACACCCAATCATGTATATATTAAAGAAAAAATTGTTATATTTATATATAAAATATTTATATTTATATATAATATAAATTATATAAATGTATATACAGTATTTAAATGCAAATATTTCTTAAATATATACATGAATGTGTGTGTATTTATATATACATAATATTTATACACAGTACACACACATATGTTATGTAAACACAAACTTTTATGTTGGATGCGATTAATCGCGATTAATCTTTTGACAGCCCTAAAAAAAACACAACTGCGGCTGCAAGCACGTGCAGACTGGGACAACGCAAATATCAAAGAGGCTTGTGGTGTTTATAGTGCTCACTTCATTTCAGGTAAGTCATCATTTTTCAGCCCTGTTAGATTAAAGTATAAAGCCTCAATTGTATGAACAGTTTGACCCCATGCTGCGCGCGCACCCGATAGTCATTCAATGTTTACAAACCTTGAAGGGGTCTATTTGACATGCATGACAAATTCGTCAAAGCTTAACCTGTAACAGCACCAGACAAAAGCACAAGCCTTAAAATACTGTAAGTGTGATTTGGGACGAGACCAAAGATAAATCACACTTCTTTGTTCATATCACAGCAAATTACATATTATAACAACGCAAAATGATGAAATACAATGTTTTACCTTACGATGACATTGCAGAGTGAAAGCTCCTCCTGAACTTAAAAGTCTGTAGATTTTTGCGTGTTAAGTTTTCCTCAAACGCGAGCTGAATGAGCTGATGAATGACGATGACAAAACCGCTAAAATGTTATTTTAAAACTACACGCGATGCTCAGCTGTTACAATACTGTATATTTACTGTATAACCATCTTATATAATTTATATCAACTATATAGTATGCCACAACCAAACTGCATATTCTAATTTTAATAAACAGAACTACGTCTAAAACAAACACACTAAATGCTGCTGGAGACTTGCCATTGTACGGAGCCCGTAAGGGGACACTTTGGTGAATATTTTTAGACCACACTATTGCGTTCCCACGCAATACTTTTGCGTTCCCACGCAATACTTTTGCGTTCCCTCGCAATACTTTTGCGTTCCCTCGCAATACTTTTTGCGTTCCCTCGCAAAACTTTTGCGTTCCCCCGAGAAACCTTTTGCGTTCGCTCGCAAAAAGAGACTACTGTTTTCGCGAGAAAGCACCGCGCTTCACAGCGTCACCTGAGGCAGTTCATTAGGCATTGGCATCATTGATGCCCACTGTTTGAAGATATGATATATAACTACTGTTATTAAAGAATTATACAGTATTTCTTTGTATTTAAGTCCAAGTTCAAATGAACAGTGGCATGTAAGACTAGTCTTGCATATTTAATTCACTCCAAAATGGTCTAGTATTGTCACTTAACTTATGCTGCTTAAGCGAAGCCATCCCCTGTTGCCATGTGAACGTTATGAAGTGACCAGAGTCGTATAATAATAGAGTTACGACACTCACATAGACGTCCGTTGTAAGAATGGAATGCGGAAGTAACAGCGTGTCATGTAGTGACGCATAGTTCCAAACGCAGCACTGAAGCCCATTCATTTCAATGACACCTGCTGGTAAATCGATGAAATTACCGTTTCTCTTTACATTTTCAGACATTTTATGAATATAGTCAACAGTGATATTTTATGAACTCTGCTGTAGGTAATGATTATCGTTAATAATAACTAGAATTTTTTTTATATTTTAATGAGTTGTGTATAATGTGTTTTTAATGGTTTAATATTTTATTACTGGTGGCCATCTACTTTATACTTATCTTTTTTTATATATTACAAGTAACACTAGGGGGCAACAGCGACAAGCTAAATGCCTTATAAGAAAGTCACACTGCTTCACAATGCTGCTGTGTTTCATTGTGTTTGGTAAGTAATACGAGTGATGTATCCTCGAAAATCGTGTATAATTATATTAACATTTAATGTGTACTATAAATACAATTAAATATGAATTTAGTGTGTTTCTGTTATGCTTCACTGTTACAAATAACCGCGTTGGCGATCTTTTTTGTGATTTTTAATATAGTAAAAGTGTAGGAATTATGTTTTTAACAGATTGATAGCCATTTATATAGCCATATTTTTGCTATAAAAATAAAAGATAAACTGTGTTGCTGTAGTTGGTATAGATAACCACAGTTATCTTTGGGTCATCATTAACTGTTTATCTTTATTAACTGATTTACTGTATTTCCATCACTCCCTAGTAAAAAAAAAACGTTATAAACATAGTAAGTATAGTGATCAATTCACATTACAAGCTAATATTTACCTAAAATAGCTGAAAACCTATACAAACAGATTGACAGCCCTGCTTGGTTAGGAACTGTAGAACGTTACATGAATCACGTGACCGCGCGGCGGCGAGATCAAAGCGTTTCGTAACTCTCTCTTTATATGACTCTGGAAGTGACGTGATTATGTGACGTGAACATCATTGAAAAGCTGCACAAGCTGAAAACAGTTGTGCAAGTTCCCGCAATTTCATCGCATAAAATTGCAATAAATATCCAGCGTATTCGCATTTTTTATGAAAACGTGCCGCAAGATAAAATATTTTTTCCCAGCAACAATCTAAAAAAAACCCTATTTTTTTCTGAAAGGACTGATAAGCCCCATCATTCAAAAATGGGTCATTGAGACGAAATAACATTCACAGTGGACTATAGACGGTTTCATCGGACGCACGTGCGATGACGCGATTATGTAGTCGGAACTTTACTTCCGGTTTCAGTTTTTTTAATGGTCTGACTAGTGGCTAAACTGAATTTTTGAACAAATACCTCGTTAAAAATAATAAATGTTTTGGTTTCCTATGTAATCTACGTGTTGTTTATTTTGCTTGTTATATAAATAAACTACTTTAAAAGGACTTTGTTGTTATTTATTCTTAGCGGATTTTACCGGAAGTTACATGACCATGAAAGCCTTGTTTATGTTGTTACTGCTGAAACCGTCTACGTCGCATTTATTTAGAAAATTATTTCACAAAATCCAAGCCGAAGAACAGGCATTTAATCTGGAAAGAGAAGTTATTCAACTAAACAATAGCAGACAGAACAGCAGGCTGAATAGATGTCTGTACGTTAAAGTAATATTATCAGTTATTTAAAAGATAAACCATAGCATACAGAACTTACCTGGAAGGTTGAATAGGCCAAATTAACCGAACAAGCCAACTAGCGTAAAGTTTGCATACTCGTCATTCCACATTACTGAATCCATTGAATTACATAAATACAGAAGCAGCATATGGCGGACTCTCGCGGCTGTAGACGGTAATGTTGTCTCTCATAAATGTCAAAATTAATTCATACTGACCTACAAGGCGCACCTGATCATAAGATGCAGCACCAGCCAAGTTATGAAGAAAAACGCGACTTATAGACCGAAAAATACGTGGGAATCGGATCCACAACTTTTCCGTTGCTAAAATAAACACATTATAGTTTTCACTTCCATAAAAGCAGTATTTTTGTAGTATTTTTAGTAATCAAAATGAAAGTAATCCTGTACTGTAAAAAAATCTGTAAAAAACAGTAACATTCCGGCAGCTGCGGTGCTGGAAAAATACTGTAAAATAACGGGTACAATATATAGTATATTAACGTACAGTTATATAATAAGTTTGTTCACTTTTTATTCAAACTATTAAATAATTGCGGGTTATCTCTGTAACCTTTTGGAAAAGGAAGCTTTGCTAAGGTAATGGGCCATGCAGTGTTATACAGTACATGAACATATAGTTGCATGATGGAACAGCAGAATTTAAGCACAACATAGGTGTGGTTTCCCGGACAGGGATTAGCTTAAACCAGGACTAGGCCTCAGTTTAATTAGAAAATATAAGTCGTTTTAACGAACATGCCTTACTAAAATGATTACTTGTGTGTGCATTTTGAGGCAAAACAAAGGGCACTGTTATATTTTAAGATATGTCAGTGCAAGTTGTTTTTTAGTTTGGACAGATCTTACGTTTATTTTAGTCTAGAACTAGCCTAATCCCTGTCCAGGAAACCACCCCATAGAGTCTTATTAGCATATAAAGAGCTGGTGCTCTACGTCCCTCTGGCTGATATTAAATGAGCAGAGTTTTCATTCGCTCCCGCCAAGCTGTGAACTTATTACATTTAAAAGTAATTCCAGAATCCTCTTAAAGCAGCTCCGTGTGAAATAGGCCAGTGGTAAACTCAAGCATGTAAATGTTGGGAGGAGCATTATGTTTGAAAAAAAGAAAGGCACGATTCATGAAAATTATTGATACCCTGCATCTTTGTATAGTCAAATTCTGCTATTGCGGATAAACCACTGTGGGTTTTGCTACATGCGTGTGTTCATGTAAACGTGTATGTCTTCTTCACACAGATTTGGCTTTATTTGGATAATTGAGCTTGTTTATGCCCGAGTACACGACGTCCTATATTTGTGTATACTTTCTTAATACATGGCTCTCGCATATGATCTAAACTGCAGTGCTGTGATGCTGCCGACTGCATGCGGACTGAAACTGCGACGGTGTTTAAAGTGAATGCTTGGGCACAGGATTGTGTGCTTGTGTGTGTGTGTGTGTGTGTGTGTGTTTGTGGCTTGCATGCTAATGATGAGGCAGTGGTACCAAGCGTGGGAGAAAGGAGAAAGGTCTAACATAGCCCACGCTGGTGACGTTACTCAAGAGAGGCTTTGCAGCAGTAGAAACTCAATTTCACACTTTTCTTTTAGGATTACAGATTTGTTAAAAACATCATAATTAGAACCAAATTTGTGGCGCTGCAAAATCATTTTAGTTTAGCTGGAGGATTGACAAATACAATGATTGTTATTCAACCATTAAACTTGACTTAAAACAGCTTTGGGACCTTTTTGATTGCAATGGAGAACAATCATGAGAAATAAATAAATGTATTCTCGTGGGTCCCATTTCAAAGTGGAAATCTATAGATGGATTCTCTTGTGTGCTCTCACATTTCATTGTCTCAGCCACTTCAGGTTTAAGGAAAAAATTGACTATAAGATCATCCATAGGGCAGAGATATTGCCCCACCAGGTTGTGCATGGGAAATGGAAAGGTTACTGTTTCTGGTTGGTTCACTAACACACAGCCACTTGTGTATTGGAGCAAGCTCATAAAAAAAGGTATACTTGTCATGAATCACATAAAATGTCCGCCTTTTTCTTAATAGAACTGATGACAGAAATAGTCCTGCACTTTCCGTAGCTATAGTAACACTAAAGTATCCGAATGCTTTGTTCTCTGGCTTCCAAGTAACATTCCTTTGAAAATGACAGTCATTATCAAAACGCCTAACAATTTTGTGCTTTGGTTTTAAAAATGCAGGGTAACTTGTATCAGAAGGTTTTTTAATGCCAGATTCCTAAGTACCTAATGCAAAACTGTTCATCCACAATGCAGTCTGTTCATCTGAAAAGTGGATAAAATACAAGTTAAAACAGTGGCGGCTCGTGACTGCTCATCTGAGGGGCGCCAATTCAAAATATGTGTTCGGAGTGTCATGTGTGTTGCCTGCGTTTTCAAAATATGTGTTTGTTGCGTCATGTGAACAATGTGCATCACGTGTTTTGTCAAAATAAGTGCCTGCTGCACACGGGTCAAAACCATTAATGATAAAAGAGACACTCACGTTCACAAAATACACACAAGACACTCCCGTAACAGTAAACTCTGATTACGCATGAGATTATGCGAGTATCTGGCAAACGCGAGCGTCTCTTTTATCATAAACCCTTTAGATGCGTCTGCAGCAGGCACTTAATTTGACAAGACACGTTATGCACACAGAATCTCTCAATGCACAGAGCACATATTTTGAAAAAAGGAACCACACACATGATGGGCTACATACATGTTGTGACGAACTTCGCATCAAGCGCCCTCGAAAAAGAAGTCACCGGCCGCCACTGAGTTCTAATGTAGATTTGGGAGGAGCCTAAACATTCAGTCCTGTCAATTATCATTACAATATAAGCAGCAGTCATGTGCTTTCCTGGTGACAATTCTTCCGGCCTCCCAACGTCCTACCTATCAGTTCTTATTCTTATATGCAATTCCATTATTGGGCGTGGGGGAATGGTGGTTGGCAAGTTTAGTTTTTTTACCATTGATTGTTAAAGACTGTTTACACCTGATATTGGGGTGTGTTTTGGTCAACCGGATCACAGGTGGACAACGCTAAATACAGGTGTAAATATGTTGTAAAACGTTTCAAGCTTGTCCACTGTCAGCCACATTTAGAGGTCACCAGTTTTATCAATAAAAGCCTAAAGATTGCACTGAACACCGTTGGTTTGCACTAAAAGTCATGTCCAATGTAACAGATTAGATCAAGACGTGAAGAGTAGGGTCTTTTGTCATTCGGGCAGTCATTCGACCACATGAGCATCTACACCACAACAGCAAAATGTTAATATAGACTGCAGCCAGAAATTCTGCCAATCCAAAGTAATACATGAAAAATATTTAGTTGCTTAGTCTAAACTCACTAGTTTAAATCACTTACAAAAGTACATACTGTATAGTGGGTTATTAAATGGTTAAAGTGCACATATTTCATTGTTAAAACAATGTTATTTTGTGTATTTGGTATAATACAATGTGTTCGCGTGGTTTATAGTTAAAAAACACATTCTTTTCCACATACCGTACATATTTGTAGCTTCAGATATACTGTCTTCCTGAAACACATGGATTTTGTACAAAACTCATCAATCTAAAAAGCACTGTGTCCCTGATTGGCCAGCTAATCTGTACGTTGTCATTGGCATAGATGTGTATAAAGGCTAGATGGCTTACTGGAGCTGAGAGCCAATGGGACCCGACGACGTCACACGGCGGCCATCTTAGGACAGGACCGCTCGTCCAGTTATAACATTAAAGTCTATTGTGCATGTAGTGCTGAAATAACTATATTTTGTTCAATTTTCAACCGATTTTCAAACGGCTTGGTGTGTCATAAACGTCAGGGATGCGGCTATGTAACTGCATACTTGTGAAAAATTATACATCGAAACATCGGCATCAGCACGAATCATAGCCACGTTAATAAGGTTTGTAATACACCAAACCGTTTGTAATTCCGTCAAGAATTCAGCAAGTTACGAGCATTTTAGTTGGCGTATGTCACTCACCTTCCGTCCACAGCAGCAGGGAGCAGCGCTATGGCAGCACTGACCTAAGATGGCCGCCTAGTGACGACACAGCTGACTTCGCCTTGAGCCATCTAGCCTTTATACATATCTATGGTCATTGGCCTGAATAACTCTGATGTCAGTCGGAAATGTGACGCTCCTTACCATGTTTGAAAGATTCGTTCACAAGTCAATGTTAACAGGAGTTAAGTTAGAGGCTGTGAGTCCGAAGCGGGAGGAATTATGATAATTTCGGTCTTGTCTACATCACCAATACCAGGAAGTAAACAGTTGCCTACAGTCCACGTGTTTGTTTGATGTCAAACACTGCAAAAAATTATTTATTCAATTTACTAAATTTTTTTAAGGTGAGTGGTTGCAATCAATTTATTTAAGCTGCATTTAATCAAACGTGTTTTGTTTTGTTTTGCTTTTTTAATGATCTTTGTTTAAATGCAGCTTAAATAAATTGATTGCAACCACTTACCTTAAAAAAAAATGAGTAAATTGAATGAATAATTTTTTTCAGTGAAGAAAAGAAATTTACGTCGGAAACAATAACTCGCGTCATCGTTTACTGTGTACTGTGCGGAGACGTATGTGTGTCCTTTTAGTAGAAGCTTTGTCACAGTAATACAGTAGAGCTCATGAATTTCTGAGCCTTAAAATCTGCCTGGCACCAGATATAATTGTATTGCCAGGAGTGAAAGGCCAGAGCAACAATTCTAGCTACAGGCTGGAAAAATATTCCTTTGAGGATATCCCACTGTCTGGAGTCAGGTCAATACTGTAGAAACCAGGAAAGATTTACTGTGAAGAGTAAAACCTTACAGAAAAAAGTGCATTGTATGCTACTAGTATACAATAGTAGGAAATTGGTATTTTAGCAGAAATAAGTAGTTCTGAATTTTTTGGCTTGTCAAGCTTTTTTTTGACTACTGACACAATTTCTATATAATTTTATATCAGTTATCACTTTATCGATTTAATTTCTTTAGACAATGCTCAGCAGTAATCCCTGAAGGCAATCATTAAGAGGTCAAGGCATGCATAGCAAGTTGCATGAGAAATATAGATTGCCTATCAGAGTAGCCATGGAGACCAGTTGTCGCTGTTCATGGGTGCACACACTCCCACCCACACCCACCCACTTGTACACAGACAATTATAGACACTGTACACAAGGTATCATCACAACCATTAGATCAAACTGTCCTGAATATGTTTATATGATTTTTAAGGAAATATTAATAGTAAAATCTGATTTTCACAAACTTTAAGATACTGTATTGAAATTTTACCTGCAAATTTGTGTATAATACAAATAATGAAGACATCACCATTGGTGTGATATCCCTTAGGTTATAGATTTAATTTAAAGTGACTTACATTATTAATGTAAGTACATTAATTGCAAAGACTCCTAGTGTGAAGTGTTCAGCACGAGACCATGATCCTGAACCTTAATATTATTGAGTAACCCCGACTCAAATCTTCAGCACTATTCACCTATTATGCATAATAATATTTTTTTCATTTGTCTCATGTATTCTATTCTACAAATAAACTATAAAAAGACCTCACATTCAAGACAGTGTATAACCTATGTGTACTTTCATAGACATATTGGATATGAGAAAGGGTGTTAATATGGGGAATTTTTAACTTTGGAGCTAACACACTTTGAGGTGAGGTGTTAATCTGAGCTGAAACTCGTGCGTGCGTCTATGTGCCTCTCGCTGTGATGAGTTAGTGTTGAGAGGCAAAAATTTCTTAAGCAAATGTTGCCATTAACTGTATGAATGCATTGTGTTTACAGATTTACAATGTTTTTATATTTATAATATATATATACAAGTAGATTTCTACCTCTGCACCTAAATATCTTTTTGTTGAGAGTGTAATCTTAAGATCAAAAGGCTGATGTATCTCGCACAATAGATCTACTATCATCACAGGAGTCAATACAGCAAATATTGCACTGCTATTTAGATGAAGCTTTTGAGGCATTTTACATAAAAGGAAGAGATCTTAGAAACATTTCAGAGAGGTTTAAGAGGCAAGGCTTTGCAGCATTTCTTGGCAGATTTCTTAGCAAAGGTGAGAGAAATTAGCCTACAAGAGCAAAACCTTGACACCAAAGGCACTGTTTTTTGAAGGTTCCTCTATAGAGAACATTATGAATAATAAAAGAAAGCACAGTGCGTTGGCATTGATAGATAAACAGTGATCTGGTTTCTCCAGTCATTCTTGTATTGGTTATCTGACACTGCATGTTTAATAACAAACTGACAATGTGTGCAATATTATATTTCTTTCTACAATCTTAATAGCAATGCATGAAATAATTATGTCAAGCAGAGCCCCACTTCATTTAAAAAAACATTCATTTAAAATTAAATTAGCCCCTAAAGAACATCATAGTAATATATGATGTTCATTTCAGCTGACTTGGATATTATGGTCTTCTGTAGCTTGCTTTGTTACAGTCCATTTTCTTCCTCTAGTGTTTGAGGATGTAAAACTAACATTTTGCATAGTAAGAAAAATTAAAAAAGCGAGAAGTAGTAAATGCTTTAGGCATTATGTCTGACTCCGGAAGGAAACTCCTTTTCTTTTTGCCAGCTCCTCACCACATTAAAATTTAAAAAGCAACTCAGGCTATTTTTTTTCTAAACATTTCCCCCTTGTCTCTGGAGAGGCTGTCTGCTTTCTTTGCCCCTGGACTTTCCTTCTGTTCGGGGATTCCTGTTGCTTCCCCTGATCACAACAAACAAACGCAAACAAGAGAGTTTAAATCTACCACATATCTACAAAGTTGTCTTTAAACAGCCTTCTCCCCCACATTTGTCCTAGGGTGCATCTTTGAACGGAGTCATTTGGGTGTTTTAATAGTGTAAGAAAATGCAAAAGCAAGCTGTTTGTTTGGGAGATCTGTTTAAACTCCATTATAGAGATGAATATCATTACCATAACAGTGTGAGGACTGTCTGTCTTAATTGTTTACTTAATTGACCTTGAAAAACTGGTTCATAACACCTAAAACAGGCAAGTGGCTTAGCTGAGATGGACCATAAAATTTGGATGAATCATATTTAGGCCATTAGCCATGACAGTCCATACATCAAAAGAAAGCATTTCACTTGCCACTTTTAAACAACGTCTTTGGCCATCTGTGCAATGTGTCGGTACACATACAACATCATCCATTATGTGTGTGTGTGTGTTTGGTGAAGATTCATTTATTTCTGGCTGCTGGCTTCATTTTCAACCTTCTGCCATCTACTGCTGCCACAACAGCATTTGTATCAGTTGTAAATATGCCGCTCCAAAATGAGATCCCTGAGTTATAAGAGCAACAGGAGTCAGAAATAAGGCACACTGCGTCCTTTGGGATATCTTCCCATGCTTCAAACAATAAACAACAGGTTCTGTTCTCTAAGGGGATGATTTGTTTTTTTAGACGTCTACACTTCTAGTGCTGCACATCCGTTTACACTCTGCATGTGTAAATACTGGTATTTACAGTAGATCAGCTTTGAGAAAGGACACGAAGTGAAAACAAACAATGGAAAACCAAATATACCCCTAGATGATGATGAAATTGTGCCATTGAAGGAACATTAACAATTGTTATCTGCCTTGACAACGTTTACTATAGGCAGTGCCTTAGGAGGTAACAAGAAGGAAAGATTATTGGCCTTTACAAGATGACTTTGCACTGTGTTGCAGACCTTATCTTGCAAAACCATCAGTTTGGGGTTTCTAATTTAATAACATGATAAGCATGCCATCAACAACGTTGTTGTCCATTTGCTAAAGACCATCCATTTCTCGTGTAAAGCTTTACGCGGTCTTCATTTGTGTGTCTGTACTAGCTTATTATAGAAAGATGAATGCAGTGTTTTAACCTTTTCGAAATCAAGTCCTTAGTACATCCTTAATGAATTTAATTGGATTACAGAATTACGTAAAACAAACAAGGCACAGTCTTGTCATTTAGATGCTAGCGTCTCTGAAACATCCAAGGAATAAAAACATCTATGAAATCGCAAAAGACAGTGTGCAGTCATCCTTTTAAGAGAATGCAATAATGACAGAATTATAGGTAACCATGGCTACTGAGCAGTAATGGGCCACCTGTGGGCTACTGGTTAAGTAAGGAAGCCAGAATAACTGGGTTTAAACTTAGTTACAAACGCTGATCAGTGCTTATCGCATGTCTGGATAAACCAGTAAGGAAAACAAATTGCTGTTTGACTATGTGATATTTCACTATATAGTAGCTTCCCAGTATTGTGTTACAATTCTCATTTGTTATACCCTACAAATAAATCACAAAAACACCACATACAAACCTTATTGGCATAAAATTGTGTATTTAAAGGGGACATTTCACAAGACTTTTTTTAGATGTAAAATAAATCTTTGTTTTCCCCAGAAAATTAAATTGCCGCTTTTGGGTGTATTTTTTATAATGCAAATGAGCTGGTGATGATGGTTTGTTGTTCCTTCCGAACAGAAACAGTATTTTAACGTTTCCGGTTTTCGGTTCAACTTTAAAGTTGACGTTCCTGAACCGGTTAGAACAAAACAATTAAGTTCCCGAACAGGTTAATAACGTTCCATGTCAGCTGTCGGACATACAAATAAGTAGGCTGATCATTAGGACGTTAAACTTAAATTATTAGTCGATGTAATTTTCCTTAAGTCTCTATCTTGTCATCAAACATTAAAAAGGCTACATTATGTAAGCGGCATAACTGTAATTCTGACATGCCTACATTTGTTGAGTGCACTTAAACATGCAAACACACACAGATGGAGGACAAATTTCAAACGCTTCGGGAGGAAGATGCAGCATAGATGGTATCTCCACATTAAGTAAAATTTACGTTGTTTTTCAGTGCTTTTTTCGTCAAATGTATTTTATACATCCAGAGTTCTGATCTTTGAAGGGCATTGGGATAATCACGTTTGATTGGAGATGGACCGGACATATTCAACCACATATGTGTCTGCACGTACAGAAAATTGTTTACTTTATCCCCTTTTTGTCATTAAATTGTTTATAATCAATTCAGTGTTAACATTTGCAAGCCTTTGAAACACGTGCAAATGATCAACTTTCACCAAATTTAAATTTGCGTATTAATCCGCGAATCGCATGCGAGCCGAACCGTGAGCCGTGATCTGTACGGATTACGGATCAACTGCGATCCGTTACACCACTAATTAGTATTTTTTTTTAAAAACATACTTGAGATACTTCGTAAACTACAATATTTACCTCTTATGATTGAGCATTAGAGACTTGAGTAGACTACTTGCTGGTGGCAAGCTTCCCATTTCTCCGATGGGTCAACGACGACCGGAAGTGAACTTCACCGAGTCATACTGCACAGAAATCTTGTCAAAGAACGGAAAAAAAACCCCAGTATTAACCGGTTCCCATTATTTTCAATAAACGGTTCTGTTCCGGAACATCTATTTTTGGAAAGTTTCTGGTTTCGTTTCTGTTCCTTGCAAAACATCAAAAGTTTCTGGTTTTCGTTTTTGTTCCGTGAACCGGTTCAAAGCATTGGTTTGTTATAATTGAAACTCAATTGTGCTGTAAATTATTTCCTCTTTCTCTGCACTAAATGCCAGTGCCATGGTTGGACAGTGCAGATTAAGGGGTGGTATTATAATAATAATAAGATCCCCTTCTGACATCACAAGGGGGGCCAAATTTTAAAGGGACACTTTGTTGAAAATATTTTTTTCATTTTCCAGCTTCCCTAGAGTTAAACATTTGATTTTTACCATTTTGGAATCCATTCAGCTGATCTCCGGGTCTGGCGGTACCACTTTTAGCATAGCTTAGCACAATCCATTGAATCCGATTAGACCATTAGCATTGCGCTCAAAAATGACTAAGGAGTTTCGATATTTTTTCTATTTAAAACTTGACTCTTCTAGTTACATTGTGTACTAAGAGCCACGGAAAATTAAAAGTTGCGATTTTCTAGGCTGATATGGATAGGAACTATAATCTCATTCTGGCGTAATAATCAAGGACGTTGCTGCCGTAAAACGACTGCAGGAGGCGCAATGATATTACACAGTGTCTGAAAATAGTCCCCTATAGACGGTTTCATCGGACGCACGTGCGCTGACGCGATACACGCAGGGGGGCAGGGTTTCATATTTTATTGAAGCTTCCCCGGGCACCGCCATTGCTTAGCGAACCCCCACCTGCTGTTAGCATCCCATTGGCGTCACTTTGACAGCAAATAACTTTACATCTGAGGAGTTTAAAGACTCCATTTGTCCATTCATTATTTCTAAATCTACACGAAAATATATAATAGGCTCCATTACTTCCGGTTTTGTTTTTATAATGGTCTGACTAGTTGCTAAACTGATCTCTTGAACAAATGCCTCGTCGAAAACAAAAATATGTTTTGGTTTCCTAGGTAATCTATGTGTGTTTTTTTGCTTGTTATATAAATAAACTATGTTTAAAGAACTTTGTTGTTATTTATTCTTAGCAGCGTTTACCAGAAGTTACGTGTGGACCACGACAGCCGCTTGTTTATGTTGTTACTGCTGAAACCGTCTATTGAAAGGTACCAAGGCGGACTACTTTCAGATTCAATGGATTGTGCTAAACTATGCTAAAAATGGTACCGCCAGACCCGGTGATCAGCTGAATGGATTCCAAAACGGTAAAAATCAAATGTTTAACTCTAGGGGAGCTGGAAAATGAGCATATTTTCAAAAAAGTGGAGTGTTCCTTTAATTACCTGTTTTTTCACATGCTTGCATTGAATGGTTTACCAAAACTAAGTTACTGGGTTGTTCTTTTTCACATTTTCTAGGTTGATAGAAGCACTGGAGACCCAATTATTCAAGTTTCAAGTTTCAAACACTTTATTTATCCCCAAAGGGGCAATTCACAGAGCCACACAGAGTCACGCAAACAATACAAACTACATAAAAAACATCATACATTAATAAATAACACAATATACAAGGAATACCTATAAATCATAGTCCACTAAGAGTGGAAGCCTAAAAAACAACAACAACGACAAGTCCATACCATAGATAAGAATAAGCTATAGATAAGCTATATAATTATAGCACTTAAACATGGAAAAGTCAGATTTTCATGAAATGTCCCCTTTAAATCAGCAACACATTTATGCTTTTGGAGATGATTTTATCCAAAGAGACTTACATTGCCTTTAAACTAGTTCCCTTGGGCAACTTAGAACCATGGAATTTGCGTTATTAACGAAATACTATACTGAGCTACCGGAACAGAAAAATAATTAATTTGTGCATTTATCAAAGAAGTACATCTACTAACAACAAAACCAATGAATCAGTGATTCATTTGATTCAATCTTCCTGATGATCCACCTTAAATGACTGATCCACAAGTCCCTCCCTCTCCGCAGCAGCTCTCCCAACCCTCACACTGAATCTCGTCTTCCCTCTTTCGATTTCCAGCCACGGCAACCAGTGAGTGAAACCGTGTCTTTGTTGTTGCGCGTGAAAGGTTGCGTTTATCCGCACTTTTCTCGGCGGTTAAACGGGAGCACGAGCAGGCGGATCACCCGCAGCGAACCCGAGCAGTTAAGACGCGGCAAACAAGAGCGAAAACTAAGCAAAACTTGGATCTGTTGAGTTCCGTAGTCAAAGCGGAACATACCTCGATCCCTCTTGCGATTATTTCCTCTTTTTCTCTGGACGGGGAAAGGCTGTTGGATTGGGTTCGAGCAGACTGGATCGTTACGGGTTCGTTCACGCTGGCGTGATATAACAAGTTTCCATCTATTTATATGCGTCTATAGTCAACTCGCGGAGGTCAGATTTTCATGTAGGAAAAACAACGAATTCCGTCCGGCTGGTTGACTGGCACCAAATCTGAAGTTAGTTCCCAGATGCAGAGTAAACAAACGCGCTTTACGAGCAGACATCCAAAGAAAGACTTTATTTGTCCGCGCACGCTTTTACTTAGAGACATTTTTCGTATTTATCAGGAGTTTTAAGGAGAGGGCTTGTTTCGAAGCCAACAGGGGTCGTTTCTTCTGGATGCACTGAATAAGGGAACGTCCCATGTGCGGCTGCCACTCTTCCTGACAGAAACAGCCATCAAAGCTCTAAGGTTTGTTTTTCCTTTTCCACATTTTTTTTTAACTTTGTTGTTTTGCTACCCACAGGTGTGTTGTGTTTTATACGTGTGTGTGCATGTTTAATGTGATATGTTTTAGTGTTGCTCAAAGCTGCGCGGTGTTTGCTTACCATAACTATAATTTGACCATGCCTGCTGCAAAGATTCTTTTCACAGCTTTTTTGTAAGCAATTTGAATGCGGAAGAAGTACAGTTGTCGAGGATTCACCTTTACAATTGTGGCATTATGATTTTGTTTTCGCACGATTTTCCAATAACACACGTTTAGCGTCTATTGCATGTCAATATTATGCTTGTCATTTGTCATACTCACGATTTCACAATCATTTTCGTCAAGTCAAACGTGTCGACGAGAATTTGTGCTGCACGCGGGAGGTGATTACTTCTGTTTTCCAACACGGGCAAATTCACAAGGGTCTTTTGAATGGGGCAAAATGAACGGGTGCGTTTCACGCGAGGAGTAAAGTGGCTCTCTTGCTGATTGATGAAGAGGTAATCAGTCGATCCCACTGACGTCACCCACATCCACCGCGCCTCATTGGGTGTGTCCTCGCGCTATTGCGTCGAAGGGGAAACCCTGCAATTTGTTGCCTGTGATGAGACTCATTTCTCTGCTCATCGAAGACGATAACGCCGCCTCTGTTACCCCAGATAGCGAAAAGAACGGAAAACAAGGATTGTTGTTAGTCATGTACAAAATCTAAAAGTTATCCGATGATGTGTGTGTTATTTAATGCTATGAAGTAGTTCGTCACCTTCACGTGTCTTGTGAGGCGATAACAAACTGTACATGAGTCGTGACAGGATGTGAAAGGTAAATAAACAAGATTATATAAAATGTTTTATTACCCCCTTCATTCCTTCAGAATTTTCATATTGAAGTTGTGTGAAATGTTGTGTCATTGTGTGTAAACAACAGTCCGTTTTTTAAGGACATTTGACGGTTCGTGCTTATGTTGTGTTAGTTTTATTTTGGAGGTTGAAACGCGTTTTATTTTAGTGCACATTATATAATCTCGTTTTTTGATGGGTTTTGTGTCTAGTAAGTAAACCTATGAGATGTTGAAAAAAAACTGGAAATTCCAGGTTTGGTTTGTTTATAACCAAACCTACATTTACAAAGTCGTCTTGTGTTAAAGCCACCCGTATTATTTTATAGCCCACAGGGGATGTTCACGAGCTCATCTTGTGCTGTCGCGAGGATAACTTATTTTGTGGAAATTTATAAGAGATGTTTTGTATGTCCACAAAATAATGAATGTGGAAAGGCCAGTCATTTTATATGCACAAATATGCTAGGTCATTTTAGTTCATCAATAGTTCCAACCTATTGCTAAAAGCCAAATTGACAGTGATTGTGATGAAATCGGATAGATTGCAAACAATAGACCATTGATTGTTTAAACAGAGGCATCAGGCCTTGTGTGCACAAATAATGTTTAATGAATTCATATTTCAGAACCAAATGGAGGATATCCGTGTGTTGAGGGTAAGCTGATATCATTGTTCAACAAAACCTTGTGTGAGAGAGAGAGACAGATGTTAGTGTGTGAGGTTGTTTATGCTTTTCATTTACATAACCTGTGGGGTGGGGGAGGCAGTGTTTGTGGCTATCAAGAACTTTTATTTTCTAGTACAGTGGTCTCAATATTATATTAGCTTGGTTTATTTTATGCATTTTAAACAATGATAAAATAAATTAAAATCAAGTAAAACACAAAAAAGTAGCCCTCCAGATTAGGTTATATCCATTGTGGTAGTCCTTGCTCACAAAAAGGTTGGAGACCCCTGCTGACTGATGCAATTTATTGTTCAGTTGTGTTTACCCTGCAGAGCATTTGTTGCCTCTAATTAGGGGAGAGTTGTTCGGTTCAGCTCAGCTCCCTCGTCTGACATGATCATGGGTGTGGGGACGATCAGCCTGTGACCCTTGTTTGCGTTTTATGACTACTAGCTATAAATGATATACGTTGTAGCTGTATCTACTCAGATTGCTGTGTTGAAAACATAACTGGGAGCATTTAATGAGTTTTGGTGGATTGTTCTGTGTTACACAAGATGGGGGATGAACCTGTTAATTGGTCCGAACATTGTGCTGATATAGCAGTTAAAGGCGTAGTTCACCCAAAAATGAAAATTCTGTCATTTTTTTATCCTCATGTTGTTCTAAACCTGTACAAATTTCTTTTTTATAAACGCAAAAGAAGATATTTTTAGGGCTGTCAAAAGATTAATCGCGATTAATCGCATCCAAAATAAAAGTTTGTGTTAACATAACCAATGTGTGTGTACGGTGTATAATTATTATTTATATATAAAAACACACCCAATTATGTATATATTTAAGAAAAATGTATTATATTTATATATAAAATATTTATATTCATATATAATATAAATTATATAAATGTATATACAGTATTTAAATGCAAATATTTCTTAAATATATACCTGAATGTGTCTGTATTTATATATACATAATATTTAGACACAGTACACACACATATGTTATGTAAACACAAACTTTTATTTTGGATGCGATTAATCGCGATTAATCTTTTGACAGCCCTAATTTTGATAAATGATGGTAAGCACACATCTGATTGTAACCATTGACTTCCATAGTAGGAAAACAAATATGGGAGTATTGTGATAAATGATGAAGAAGATATTGATAAATGATGGTAAGCACACAGTTCAAGTCAACCAGTTGGCGATAGCTACTGAATTCCATCATGTTTGTTTTTCCAAGAATGGAAGTCAATGGTTACAAAATATCTTCCGCTGTGTTTATGAAGATAAGAAAATGATTACGTAACAGGGTTTCCAGCAGAAAATTTGTTAGTTAAGTTGGTAGGGTTATGCGGTGGTTGGGGCCGGTGAGGGGGGATGGTTGATTGAAATTTCGACATATGCGCCTGGCCCGGGAATTTTCAGGTGTTGTTGTTTCACCTCCCACCTCTACAATGGCTGAATAGGTGCACTGGAACAATCCTTCCTAAAATTCATTAAACTTTCGTTTACAAAGACAAGAAACTCACCGAGTGGTCAGGGGTGTTCATTGATATGCTCACACAAAAATCGCTGCAAAAGATGCTTTCCAACAGGTGTTTTCCCATTCGTTGTAAACTTGTGTATTTTTCCAAACGCCTTACACCCTTACATTCTTCAGTTGAAAGCTTAAATAATAGACTAGGGATGCACCGATCCGATATTCTGGATCGGTATCGGGGCCGATCCGGCCTTTTTTGCTGGATCGGATATCGGACTAACAGGACCGATCCAATTCCGATACTGCACGTTACCCATGGTTGTCACTGACAAGCGATTAAAACGACAAAGTATTATAAAAGCACCATAAACGTTTAATGCACTATAATCAAAGTCATCTTACACTCAATAGCTTTATGTGAAGGAACAAATGCACATTTAAAGATATTAATGTTCACAGAAACACTGTAACTTACTTGCAAACTGAGTTAATCCACTGATGAGAAGCGGATGGATGAAAACGCGTCATTCAACACTAGGGCTGTCACTTTTGTGAAAAAATTTTCGATTTTTAATATATAAGTGTTCATTGAATCGATTGTAAAATCGATTTTCCATGTCTAAAAAAGACGTTTCCATTTAACGCCAAATAACAGACAAATGCAAAGAGAGCGCCTGAAAGTCAGCAATATTTCTTATTCATTGTCATTAAGTTTCGTGCAGAATAAAAAACAGCAACAGTAGTGCAACATTCTCTAAAAAAATATGCAGATTGGACTGCTGCCATAAATGAAAAACATTACTGCAGGTTCAACCGGCTGCTTTTATGATTTAGGCAATTCAAAAATTATTTTAAATAATGATTCGATCCATTTCAAACAACTGTTAAAAAATGAAACTTTAAATAGACTTACTTGAAGTTGAGAACATGCTGTGTATTTTTTTATTAAACGTAACCGACACTTAGGCGGCACTAGGCAGGCATAATGAAATGCGCAAAAAGACTAGGGCCATTACAAATTATTGGTCAGGAAAACAAGTCGATCAACATTTTAGGGGTCAAGAGCAGAGCGCTTTTCATTCACTATATGTCCATCTGTTGAGAAGACGCACTCCAACCGCACTGATGTCCCAGGGAAACTCGGGTACTTCGTTGCCAGCTGCGTATTTCGTACTGCCAATCTTCCATCTCAAAAGCGGGTCGCTGTCAGCTCGCAAGGGTGGCTCCTTGTCATAACTCATCATCTCCTGTAAGGTCACAATTTCGACGCTGTCTCGTGTTGCACAGGTTTATTGATGTTGTCCTCCATTTTCTTTGCAAAACACTAGATGCAGCTATTGAAAGCGTGAAACTATAGGTGCGTAAAATTGTTGGGTATTTTCTGTCTAGCTTTCGCACACCTACTGCACTTTCGGGATTCTTTATTTTCTTTTTCTGCTTGTTTGTGAGTTTTGTTACATCTATATTTTAACTGTTTAATTCTTTTAAAATTTATAATGTACATATTTGGTTAAATCGATTGCCTATTTTCGTTTTCGAAGCGTTTTTTGGTTGGTCCGATCGATTGTGCAATCGATTTTCGAACGAAAAGTGACAGCCCTATTCAACACAAGCACACACACAATAATTGTAAAGTTAGGCTTTATTAAAGATCTGATTTTATAAAGTCTCAGTAAGCTGTTGGATGGATGCAATTCACTATGTGCTGAGTTAATTCACAGGTTAAGAGGACGGATGAAACGCGTCATTCAACACATGAACACTCAATAACTGTAGGCGGTTTAAAATATCTTATTTATAAAGTCTCAGTAAGCTGTTGGATTGTTGCAATTCAGTATGTGCTGAGCACACGATGCATCAAATCTCTTTGTGTTTTAATAGTAATGAACGTTACTTTCCATTGCGGAGCGAGGATTCCCATGTGAGTGTGAGGACGCTTCTAGAGCATCAATGCTGCACAGTATTGCGCAGAATGCGCACTCAATATTATTTAGGCGCATCAATTCTGCACCCGAAATGTGCATAAAAGGTCCGGTGAAGTGCATAATTCCCAAAATAACCATATGCACACTAAAGCTTTTTTACTGTGACTTTTTGCGCAATTAAGGTAAATATAGTTAGCATACTTATTTGATCAAACGTGCCTATTTTATTTTCTCCTAAACACTGCCATGGTTAATAATTACTAATGTTCTTGTAACTTGTAAATCATTTTAAATGATTGGTTTTTACTTTAAAATTATAATTATATATTATATAATGCTAGATTCAGCAGAAAGCACTATACACATTTATATATAGTGTGCGTGTGTCTGTGTGTGTGTCTGGGTGTAATTTAAATTGCTAAAGAAAAAAACAGTAGTATCGGATCGGCAGGTATCGGAATCGGCCGATACTCAGAATTCAGGTATCAGAATCGGATCGGAGATGGAAAAAGTGGTATCGGTGCATCCCTATCAGGGCTCAAAATTAACTTTTTTATTTGGTAGCACTGGTGCTCCCAACTTTAAAGAGTTAGGAGCACCAGCAAAAATTTAGGCGCATCCATCCAAAAATTAAAAAGCACCACAACTACAATGTAAATGTTAATAGATTTATTTTATTAAAAAATAAAACACCACCACCAGGCTTTACACGTCCTATGGCCAGCATTTAAAAGTTGGTCTTCTATTTTATTTTTTTTTATTTTTTTTTGCTGCATAAATTCCTAAATTAATACCCAAATGCCGTTGAAATAGTATAGCAGCAATAATAATTTAACAATTACAGGTAACATGATTAAGATTATATAGAAAATCTAGCAAACAAGTAAAACACTGATTAATTGTGACATTACAAAATTGGTATTGATAACTGCATTACCAAGATGCTTTTACTACTAAATAGGCAATGTTTTAAAAAATACAACAAAAACATACCATCAGCATTGTCGTATTCCACAGCAACATGGACCACAAGGATGTTTGTCAAATGTCCATTCACCAGCGCATGCGCACATACACCATCAAACACACTTTGACAGACAGGTCGGTGTCTCCATCAATAATAAACACATTTGTCATGACACGTCTTGTGTTTTTGGCACTTTCGCCATGTTTACGCAAGGTACGTCTGGCGCTTAAAATGTTTTGATTCCGCCATTAACGCCGTTTTACAGGATTTACAGTAAACACAGTAAGTTTCATTTTCATAGCGGAAACACTCGAAATCTTTAAGCCACTCTCTCTGAAAGGTTTAACGTCAACTCGTATTTTCCGGTGGTGGAGTTACATTTGAATCCGGATCGTCGTCAAAAAATACAGTAATAACCTTGGCTGTAATCGGCTCCCTCTCGTCATGCTCGCGACGCGTTCGTCTTTTCACATTTCCGTGCTTCACGGCAACAAGGAATGACTGACCCTCATATTAGCCAATCTGCGGTCTTCATTAAACGCAAGAACTTAATGGTGAAATTTGATTGGTTATGTATCGTTGGAGAGAACACTGAACCTGGGGCAGCGCCAGCACGCAGGATCACAATCAACTCGCGTCACAACAAAATGGGCAGTCGCACAAATGCTCCCAAATATATTCCAAGGTCACACAGATTAAATTTCGGTCGCATATGCGACCAAAATGGTCGCAATTTCGAGCCCTGCCTATAATAGACACTCCAGCCCAGTTGGTGTCGATAATCCACCTTTGCCAATTGCAAGAATACAAACAAGTCTTTGTAAATGAAATAAAAGTGTAATGCATTTTAGGAAGGATTGTTCCTGTGCACCTATACAGCCATTGTAGAGGTGGGAGGTGATACAAGAAACACCCGAAAATTATTTTTGATGATCTAGTTAAGGCGGTAGGGTTTTCCAGCTTAGGCGGGCCGCCCGAACTGCAAAGTGCTGCGGGAAACCCTGCATAATTTAAATTTTTTGGTGAACTGTAAATATTGTGATTTTTGTTATTCCACCTTGACAGGTTTCCATGATTCACCAGCAAACTTCCATATGCAAAAAAAACAACAACACTAGGGACAACTGAGAAATAATGCCTTAAATGCAATACCTACACCTTGAAATACAATACATTGTGTGTTTAGGTTTGAATGTAAGGAAAAACCTATGCACTGTTACTATGGTATTATTTTTAAATCTTTTGAGACAGAATTATATCTTTTTGTATTTTCTTTTTAAGATGCATTAATATTGTCTTTTAAAATAATAAAATTAACATTTTCCTGCATGGTGCTTGTTTTGATGCAATATATTAAACTGGAGTAGGCTGTTATTTGGTACATTAGCACCACTAAAGAGTTGAACGTTTGTACCAGGGTTAAATTTGGCGGTGTGATGATGACAGGTGATTTTTAGCATCTGCGTGCGAGTTGTTTTCTCCACCTTTTTGGTTTGATGGAAGAGTGCAGTTGGCGAACCTTGCAGGGATGCCACATGTCACATTGGCTCAGCTGGGGTGAAAGAGTGAGCATGTAAATAAATGCATAAATTAGTCATTTTGTGTTAGTGATGGGTTCTGCGGGGGGTAGATGCATAGGCAGAAGAAAGATCACTGCTGTCTGCCGAAATAGAGGTGCCACCCTGTAACAGATGCTCACACTCGTTCAGCTGGAAAAACAAACATGTCTTTTTATTTGTATGTTCCAATCATGGCGAGCTTCAACACTTGCCTTTTCACTGGGAGCTAGTGGAGGATGGTTTTCCACCTCGTAACTAGCTGTAGTGTGAAGATGCACGCTCTTGCTTTCATGTCCTTCTGCCTCAGTTTCTCAGTCCTCTGTTTCTCATTCACTCACTCCATTGCTCGCTTTCCCTGCCTCTATTTATCTTTCACCCTCCCACTTCTATGTGATTTTTAATGAGACGCTGAGGGTGTGTTTGTGTACGGTCATGTTTGAGTTTGTGTGATTGTTGATTATCCATGTTAGTAGTTCTCTATAGCTGTATTTGCAATTGCAGTGACATTAGCTAACTAGTTAGAATAGAGAGCATGCCTTTGTGCTATAACATTGTACGTATGTGTCTTTCCATAGTTGGTGTGTTACTAACCCTCGTCTTCTGAATGCAAGCACATTGCTCAAATTGGGAGTATGAGAGTGAGGAATGCTGTGTGACATAGCACAATGGTTGTCATTCTTTTCAAACAATGTATGTCTCATAAAATTGGGCCTTCAAAGTACCACACATTTATCATTGTAAAAATCTATCCCGTCAAACCACTCCTAAGATGGATAATGAAAAACAGCATAGGCCTATTCCTTTGTGAATTCAAAGGATTTATTGGACTTATTGGAAAAACACTAGATATTTCAATAAAAGCAGAATATATAGAATATAATTGTGTTAATTGGACTATATATGCACTTTTAAATGAATAATTATTAAATTCCTGAGTGACCACAAAAGTTTAATTACAGGTTGGTCTAGGTAGTTTTATAAAATAAAGTCAAATAAATGGCACAAGCTGAAGAGAATGGCTAGTGTTCATTAAAGTGGTAACTATAGCAACATCAGGGTTATCGAGTGTTTTACAGGTGGTTTGCTGGTGAAGCTTATTGCTTCATTTAATTCTTTTTATGGTAACTCTGTACAGTTACATTATGCCACATATGGTATAGCACACAAACCGTTTGCAGGACCTGGTTTATGCTCCAAACAAGTGGTGACCTTTATGACAGAATACACTTTTCCATTATTAGATTAAAATGCATTTCAATTTGTAATATTTTAGGACCAGTGCTTTTTTCAAAATTCTGTGTGAAAACCTGGTCTTGCCCCAATGAGACAAAGCAGCCTTCCTAGCTTTATCAGAATGATAGCACTGCTCCTGCAGCCCACGCAGCAATGGCAGTTACATAATGATTACTGATGTCTCCCAGCGCAACTGCTAGAGTCAATCGACATCCACTGCTGGCCTTGTACTGTGGGCCATGGTGGGCGGCATAGTCAATAACCCAAGCCTGGTTGGAAGATTGTATGAAAAAAATTAAAGGACATAACAGTGACAAAGCTTTGTAGAAAAAAATTCCCAACGAGGGCAACTCACAAAAATTGTTTATGTCATGTAGATCAAATAAATAAATAGTCAAATAAATAGTGTTTTGGCCCATTTTTCAATTTGGAGTGGCGGATATATCGTCCGATACTTTGATTTATTTTTATTATCAGCATTTACCGATAAATCTTTTCAATTGGGCAGTACATTTTTCTAGTACTTAAAGGCGGAGTCCACGATGTTTGAAAGCCAATGTTGATATTTGAAATCACCTAAACAAACACGCCCCTACCCCAATAGAATCTGGACCTTCTGTTGATAGACCCGCCCCACACATACGCAACCCGGCAAGGATGTCGGTTAGTAGACATGCTCCTTACTGCTGATTGGCTATAAGTGTGTTTTGGTAGTCGGCTCGTCTCCTTTTCCAAAGCGTTTTTCAAACATCGTGGACTCTGCCTTTAAATTTGTTATTTTTGACATAAAAAGACTGATAAGGGCTTGCAAAATTTAAAAATCCCTGTAAGCCCTTCGTGCAGCCACTCTTCAGTTTTTGGTAGCCCGAAATGAATGCAAGTAGCTCGAATAAAAAAGACGTTACTTTTAATGTAGAATATTGTGACAAAACATCTATCAAACACAAATAACACACATAAAATAATAAATTACAATCATCAATACAAATGTTTGCATCTTACTGAATTGAAATATCTATAAACTTCAGATTCTGAATCTGAAATATTAACTGAAGTTATATATAAGAAAATTCCACTTGATGTTGAGGGCATAGCATAGGGTTCCTAAATAGTTTTTGCCATGGGCCAAATTTTGCCAATACAAAGCCTATAGGGCCACTGACCCCAATGCTTACTCTGCTATTGTTTTTTTAACAAACAAAAAATCTCTATTTCTATACAAACCAACTGTTCCTGCTTATCTCTATACTAACTTTTATAGTGGTTCAATGGGTCATAAAACTTACAGTTTGGATCATACAGTTATAGATTGGACCATTTTTTCAATCAGAAAATAGGGGCTACTGTCACTTTTAAGAGCGAGTTCTGCACTGATCCACATACTATACTGCAGCCTTTTTCGCAATTCTCTTTTCTGCGCATGCAATCTATATCGCTTGTAAGCTTGCTGCTGGAGATTTAATATTCTTTACGCAAGGATAGTAATCACTTAACACGGCGACGTTGGTGGAAATTTTGTGCAACAGATCCAGATGGATGATGACAAATCAGTACTGCTTGCTTCCTGTACAGTTTGTTGCTTCACGTGATCGCGAATAGAAAATGAAAGTAAACGAGAGTGCATGTTCAAGCACGATTTAAATACGATTCCTGAACTTCATACAACATAATAATTACCCAATCAAATCTGTGAGAGAATGTAAAAGCATTTAAATATATTTTTTTCTCCTTATAAGTCAAGATAGCTGGACGGGCAGGGCGGAGATGCATTTTGATGGTAACCCGACTGCAAGGCACAATAGCCCCGGAACGTCTTGCTAGCGATTTTGCGAGCCCAGCGAGATATAAAGCCAAAGTCTGACGGACAGTAAATGGATAAATATTAATAAATGTGTATTAGGAAATAAATATAAGCATAACATATATTTATTTTGTTTCACCAATTTTCTGCTCTTCTCTCATTTACTGTAATTACCTTGTGTTATATTGGCCTCATATCGACCAATTGGCCATACTGCCATTAGAAACCCATATCGGTTGACCACTAGTCCTACTTGAACAAGGTGGTTAGAGATAGTGATTTGCCATCAGACAGCCATCTATATTCACACAATTTAAGAGCTTTAAAGGTGATGTTCTGCAACATCAAATGAAACAGCCAGAGGCAATTTGTATTTTTATAGACCTGATTTCACAAACTAATATGACTAATATGTGTATACTTAATATAGTTATCCTTCTAGATATCATCATAGTGTGAACGCCCTATAAAGCCTAGTCCCAGACTGAAATGCACGTGTGGGCTTAACTTAAAATAACTTGCACTGACTTAAAATATATCATTGCCATTGTTTTGTCTCAATCCACACCAGTAATGTTTTTCCAAGTGACATTTATAAAAGCTACTTAAATGTTGATATTTAATTAAAGCTTACTCATGTCTGTTAAACAGGGCTATACCGTAATTTAAACTCAAACTTATTCATGTTGTAAATACATGTTTTATTACACTTTTATTAAGATTCAAAAAGTTATTATCAAGCTGCTGCACTAAAGAAGCACTAAAATGATAAACCTGGAATTATCTACTGTAATCAACATTCCTCAAAAATTAACTACTTCATCAGCCATTTGATCTCACTAAGGAATGTGTCTTTGGCCCTTACTGGCCAACAGTTTTTTTCCCTCCAGCTGAAAGATGAAAGCTGTCAGATACCCTTGCAAAGGAGAGAAAATGAGATGCGGATGAGGAGAGAAGTGAAAGAGGGATTAATGTCTTAGACAGTATGACAGACCCATTAAACAGATACTGTCAATTTTCTAATTAAATGTTTTAAGAGACAAGAGTGAGGGAGCTCTCCATTACCAAACTCATGGAGTGTTTTTAGAATAAACATTTCACCGTTTGACTATAGACGGTTTCATCGGACGCACGTGCGGTCACGCGATTACGCATCTGTTCAGAACTTTACTTCCGGTTTCTGTTTGTTTATTGGTCTGAAGCTAAACTTAACTCTTAAACAAATACCTCGTTGAAAATAACACGTTTTGGTCTCCTAGGTAATCTACATGTTGTTTATTTTGCTTGTTATATAAATAAACTACTTTAAAAGTTACGTGATGACCACGAAAGCTGCTTGTTTGTCTTGTTATCGCTGAAACTATAGGACACAATTAGTGGTGTTTCGAAAATAGCCTTTTGTCTCGATTTACATCAGGAAATATTTGCGCTCTTCATCAAAGTATTGATATAGATTTACTACAGCAGGGTAGTAAGAAAATCCCTGGTTGCTGGATAATTTGATTTTAGAACTACATTGTGTACTTTTTTTTAGAAATGCCAATGAAGAAAATGAATAGTGAGAGTAAAATACCTCCAGAATCAAGGCTGCTTTTAATAACTTTGGCATTCACTGATGTGCTCTATTGATTTGGTTTGCGGCGAATTTAAAGACGCTGTAAATGCACAATTTTCTATCGTGTGTCAACTTTTAGAAGATGTAAGACGTATTAAGAAAACTCGATGTTTTTTATTAGCCTGCAGGCTCCTGTTAAGTCACAGCCATGAACCATAATTTACTTCATGTCAGTCAGAGGAATTGGACATATTGTAGTGCAGGATAAGTCATTATTTTGGTCACTTTTAGCAGTCCCCTAGCATACGGATGGCTTCCACATGGACTAAAAGCGTCAAAAACTAACTCAACTTTTAATTAATGTTTTTTATAAGTATTGCCACACAGCAAAAAGGTCCCTGGTTAAAGCTTCGGCTGGGTCTGGAGGTCTTTCTGTGTGGTGTTCGCTGTGTGGCTAGATGAATTAGAGATGCCAAATTGTTCATCCTCAACTTGTGTAAATTACTTGTGTATGTGTGTATATTTACCTGTTCTCGTCATGAATATAGCCATATCTTGTAGAAATGGATACAGGTTCTCCTTTTTTTTTTTTTTTTAAATCTCAGATAGAATCCTCAAGTTTTTATAAAACTGCATCACCTTCTAGCCCTAGTCGGTTTCCCTTCTCAATAATAAGGATCATGTACATTTATCCTTAAGAGTCAAAATTTAAAATTTCTTTGCATTGTCCACTTCATGTTCCACCACATAGTTTCCAAGTAAGAACCATGAAGCTGGAAGACCAGTGTTCATAAATGGCTTTTGTAGCTCATCTTAAGTGCTTTAAATATGCTACACTTCTAATATATCTTTGCGGTGCAGTGTCTTCTTTTCAAGACGACGACAACAACACTTTGTTGTTTACAAAATTTGAAGCTGAATTATAAATGATGAAATATTTTGCTGTTATTTTTTGCCCTGCTTTAGCTGGTTGTTGTTGTTTGTGTCTCAGAGGTAGTAGACGGAGACACAGTCCTAATTTAGCTGCTGGGCGATGTGCCAGATGGGTAACTCTTGGGCATGACTGCTCCTCTCAAGGCCTCTCTAAACTGTCTTGTGGGGCTACAGTGTTGATGTGTAAATGAAAGCTGGCTGCTGACCATTGCATTTCAGCTGGCGATTGCCGAAGAAGCTTATCTCCCACTAACAACATGCAGTTGTGCTTCAAAGCATTTTTTAAGAGGTCATAATTAGTGGTCAGCTGTGCAAATAAGAGTACACTTAACATTTAAAAACGCCATTTGTTTCCCATCGATTAGAAATGCTATTGTTAGATTATTTTTGTTTGATTAAACCGATGCAGTTATTGGAAATTTATATTTTATATATAGAAACAGTATAAAAGTATAAGCTGAAATGTCAAGTATTTAGGGGTAAACTCTACTTGAGCAATAGCAGGCAGCTGCAGGATCTCTTAAACCTAAATCAAATTAAATCCTAATTTCTAATTCTAATCAAATGACTTCAGGACTTCAGTCTCCTCAAAAAAGCTCAAGATGTGTTTCGTGCCAAGAGAGGTCAAACTAAATACTGGCCGATGCCTGAAGAACCAGTTCTAAAAATTGTTTTGTTTTTAATTTTGTGTACATATTTCATGTATTTTCTGTTTGTATCTTAAAAATGAGTGAAAAATAAATATGGATGGAAATTAAAACGTTGCTAAAACAGCAAAGCTGGTGATGGTGGCCTAAGACTTTTGCACAGTACTGTGTATTTTTTCCCTGAGGTCTATTTATCGGCGTTATTTTTTCATCACAACAGTCATTTAGTTTTCCGTAATTATTTTTAATTCTTGCTCTGATCCTTAAAGTTAGACCAGTTCTATTGCTGCTGTGCTTTTGAGACTTTGTTCTCCTTATTACCTTATCATTACCAGATGGGCCAAGCTTTTGATCAATTGAAGGTTTCAGCTGCAACAACATAAACAAATGGCTTTTGTGGACTAAACGCAACTTCAGGTAGACTTTCATATAGAATTAAACCCACCGAGTCCCTTTACAGTAGTTTATTTCTGACAAATAGGGAAGTAAATAACCTTTGTTCATATATCCTATCTAACGCATATCAGCTACTAAACTGAGCTATTGTTACAGTGTAAAATTAAAGTATACAATGTTAGCATGTCCTTGACTTCTTGCCTGGCTGCCAAACCTCTCTGCACAGTTGTGATTTATGCTCGTCGTCTCTCCTTGTCTTTATAGAAAACCAAAACATTTTATTTTCGACAAGGTATTTGTTTTTCAAGATCAGGCCAATAGCCAGACCGATAAATAAATACAAACTGGAAGTTCACTTTGGTTCAGCTGCGTAACCACGACAACGGCATGCATTCGATGAAACCATCTATAGGTGTCATTGTCACTGTTGTGGCCAGTCATAAACTGGGGTTTGGGGTTTCTTAAAGTTTTCGCACTGAGTTTGTCAAGCGTCACACCAACATTTAATAAAATATCAAGCCAAGTTTGTTTACAAAACGCATTTTAAGTAAATTTTTTGTAGCATGTAAAATGACTGGGAATCTCAATGTGATGTATGAATATTTTTATTTCCATATTTTTTATTTTCCATGTGATTCGTTTCCACTTTCCATTAGTGGTGTTTGGGGAAGTTTTGAAAATATCTGGGTGGAAACTGTTGTGATCTTTATCCACGCCATGTAATAATTCCATAGTATGGCAATGAATGTAGAGTTAAGGGGTTGTGGCCTCCACAAGGAGGGTAAAATAGGTCAGAAATTCAAGAGTCTCCACAACCCACATGCCTGCCCTGCACAAGAACTCTCAGTTTTGAAAACAGGCTGTAGTAGTAAGGAATGAATTGCAAGCATGTGAGTCGAAGTCAGAGGGGAGTGAAAGAAGGAGTCTTTGTGGATAGTCCTCTTTCCCAACTTTTTCCACTGCTGCGTAAGGCCGACTGTTAATGCGGTTTGTGTGTGACAACTAGCATAGCAGAATGTGGTAAGATACGCCTAGCGCTGGACAAGAATTTCTGTGTGTTTTCAGTCCGCATCACAACTGAGTCTTTACAAGAAATTCCATTACCCCATTTAAAAAAGTCCCATTATGGTTCCCAAATGTTCTGTGTTTGTGAAGAAGTTGCTTAAGTGGTCAAACTTGTTCTCAATGCATATGAGCAATTCCAGCATTATGGATTTGACATTTGCAGTTGTAACTTGTATACCGAATCATTTGTTTATGTTTTTCTAAACCCCTGATGATAGAGTCCAGACATCAGAAAATTCTAGTCTACAGACGTGGCGACAAAAAGAAGCATGCTGTTTATAGACAACATGATTTGTAGGAGTTCTGTGAATTCAAATGCACAAACCAGAACCAATAATACCCAATGAATGAAAAAAGGTTGTTTCTTTATGAAACTAAAAATATGTGTTTATTTAGATTTTTGCAAATGCATTTATTAAGGAAATAATAAAAATTTCCAGTTCATTGTAGTGCAAATTTTTTATGTTACTCGAGTTGAATCTTAAGCAGCATAACTGCAAAACTGCTTTGAATTGGATTTGTTACAGGGTCATTGGGTGGGGCTCTGTGGTCAAGCTCCCATCAGCTAATTTCCTTGCCGATGTCAGGGATAACCCAGAGATGGATAGATGAGCTCATGGGCCGCAGCTGGCCTTCAACTGAGCAGGCTTAAGGTCTTTTGGTCACTCCCTGCGGCTCAATCCAAAGTCATGAGGGAATGAGAGAGGCGACAGAGATCAGATGTGTCATCTGTTGAAGCCCTCTCTGTCTAAGACGCCACTTGATTCGGTCTCTTTATGACTAAGCAAAAAGCCTTTACTAGATCAAAACAAGCTATACTGTTGTTGACAGCTTCACAGTTGGTAAGCCATAATGTTATATCTTATGTTGTGCTTTTCTTAAATAAAAACAATTAAAACGGCAAATATTAAGTTTTAAACCAAAATGGCCATTTGACCTGGGCCAACAAGCAACCAGCCGAAACACATTGGCAACTGTATAGCCACTCTGAACATTTTATTTTAACAAAATAAAAAATCTTGTATATTATTTATTGTGTACTGCTGCATTTGCGTTGGGTTTACTCACAGGGGTTTTATTGTCGAAGCTCTAAACAACAATTTCCATTCTTGACAGTTTGATCCTCAGAGAGGATGAGATTTTGTTATGATCCTGTCATGGTGTTAAACTTATCAAAACTTTTAACAGAGTTGCAGACACATTTTTGTGTGCGTGTCTACAGAGAGCATGACTAAAGCGTTCCAATGCAGATAGGCCAGCTGAATGGAAAGAAATCACAAGGGTGTGTCTGTCTGAGAGCCACTCAGCCATTCGTTGACTGTTGGCATTTGGTGTTAAAGCCTCTGTTGTCGTCTAATAATTTGTAGCATAAAAGAAGCCTCAGCTGTAGCTGCCTAGTGCATGACGATAACCAGACACGGATTCCCATTTTTTTCATCCTTTTCTTCCAGAGCAAGGCGGCCTTACAAGCAGAGTCTGACATCTGTAGACGCTGTCAAGACTCAGACCCCAGGGAACACTTTTAGGCTGAGAAGGTTCAGTGAAAGTATAGGAGGTATGAGGACATGAAATTCATTGCGTTTAGAGAGGAATGAACTGGCAAAACTAACAGCGGGCAGAACTGTTGATGTAAATTGAGCCAACCAGACAAATGTGATTGCGCTGACAAATCCCAGAGCACATTTACACCTGGTATTAAGATGCATTTTGGTCGATCGGATCAATGCGGACGAGAGTGACACGTGTCGATTCACACCTGGTGTTTTAATCCGTCTCTTTTGTCCACTCTGAATGCTTCTGTCCTGATTACTTTGGGCTGATGGTCTTTTGACGAGTAATTTAAACACTGATGTTATGTCAGAATACCGCTCCTTGTGTTGTTAGTAAACATGCTGCACAGTGTTTTGTACATGTTCAGGTATATGTAAGGTAGGGCTGAGTATCGATTCAAATGTTCCAGATCGATTCGATTTCGATTCACAAGCTATAAAACCGCTTCGATTTCAATTCTTGGTTCGGTTTTCAGTTACAATTTTTGGGGAGTGGTTTTTATACACGATTCAACTCAATGAATATAGATTGTATAGAATATTATATTATATTATATTAGAATATAGACTGAATGAATAAATGACAGGTTCGCCTCTTGCTCCTTGGTAACATCGCGCAAGGCAACAAAGACGGTGACATCTAGTAGAGAAGACTAGTAATTAGATTAACGTTAATCTTACATTCATTGTTCGCGAAAATAAATATGGGGAAAAAGTCGATGAGTGGCAAATGTAAATCGATTTTGAATCGACCATGTAAAAAACACGATTAATCGCAAAATCTGTTTTTTTGCCCAGCCCTAATGTAAGGTAAGGCTGCACGATTATGACAAAACTCACAATTGTCGATTATTCACTTTGATGTTGTAATTGCGATTATTCTTGCCGATTAATATATTTTTCAGTGAGGTCGTTGAAACGTTTTATAACTTTCTGTGAAGCAGCTGAATGGTAAAATCTAAACATCCAAAACTAAATAATATAATGTAAATAACAAATAATTATGGGAGTTATGTTGATAGTAAAAAATAAGAAACTAATAGCTAAAGGACACGTCAACTTTTCAATTTTAAAATCTCTGATTTAACACTGTATATGGTGCCCAAACATACTGGCGAAACGCACAGAAATAAGCACACAATGGCGATTATGTAATTGTTTCACCCGTAATTATAATCCCGATTATTTTTTCGATCAATTGTGCAGCCCTAATGTAAGGGCATCTCCGATATTTCAGAGCAATTGATGAAATAAGTTCATGCAATTTTTACACGCAAAATGAAAGAGGCAGAGAGCTTCTGATTGCATTTTATTAATGATAGCTTAAAGACCATGCCAAACAAAGTGGGCGTGTAACCTCGATAGAGATAATAGTCCAAAATCTCTACCGGTTGACAACTTTCTACCGGTTTATTGCCCACCCCTAGGTTTATGATAGAAGTCAGGACCCTTTGAAAAACATTGTGCTCGGTACATCACACATTAGATCAATAAGTATAGAGTCAGCAGTCTTTTGTGGCTGTTCGAACACGTTACCACATGGGCGTCTCTACACCACAAAAGCAATCCGGACGAATGCGTTTTTGACTTTTTCTAATTGTGATAGAAAGTAGACGAGCTCAAAACCTTTTACACCTCGTTTACACCTGTATTTAGCGCCGTCCACTTGTGATCAAAATGCATCTTAAAATCAGGTGTAAACAGGGCCCAAGTTAGCATTTTAATTGGTTCAGACATTCTTATGCGGTTTTATAATTGCTGCTTTGGGTTTAAACTTGCACTGTGTTGGGAAAGTGCTTATTTAGAGAAGAATATTGAGCAAGGGTGGTTGGTTAGATGGCCTTTAGGCTTGCTTGTCACATGGTTGAATCAAAACAGCAGTGTTTCTTCACTTCCATTAAAGAGAGAGGAAACTGCTGAGGTGTCACAAATGGAATATTTTAGTTTTTGAAAACCCATTGCAACCTCACGATTGGGACATTGTGACTCTGTCACATCTTTTTCCACTGTTTCATAAAATTTTCTCCTGATTACTACCTTTTTTCTGTGGTAGCTGCATTTTGTCAAGTGATCATTTTTCCAGACAATTGTAGTCGTTATTAGCCGTGCCATTTGCCTGTATAAAAATGTTTTCGCTTGTTACTAGTGCTCAGTGTCTTCATTAAAAACACGATTGGACTACATTAAGTGTTTATAATGACTTGAGACTTGTTCTGCAGTGTTTCTTTGATAACCAGCAAGTTTCACTGGGGTGCAATTAGCAGAAAATGTCTGTTTCCTGGTCGGTTTTATGTACCCTACCATTTATTTTTAGTGCTAAATGGTAGTAATTTGTGTTAGCTTGTTTATTGTAAGGCTAGATGAAAATGTATACTTCTGTAATATGGGGATAAATACAATTATACTATAAATATATTATGTGGAATAAATGTTTTCATGCAATTCAAAGCCTCATGTGACATGTCACAATAATCTTTTTGAAACAGCGTATAATGAAAAAAATCAAAGCAGCGTTTCCTCCCAGTTTGAAAATTAACATCTGCAAAACATGCGAGGTGGTTGGAAAGCTTACGTCTGACCTCGGTGTACATTTCTGGCAGAGTTTCTGTTGGAAAGAAGAAGGGTCATATCAGGCTATACCAATATAGATGGTATTCTCTCATCCTGTCGGGAAAACATACTGATATAACTCAATATACCACCCATTCTTAGTTTATTGTACGATTAGTTACTATGATGTAAGATCGATCAGTTTGGAATCTTTAAAATAAGGGACCTTCGTATTCACAGCGATTTAAACCTACAAAAGCAACCAAATTGAATACGAATTGGTGAGTGACAGAGACTGATGTCAGTGTGATGAAGTTGAGCTTTTGGCAAATGTTTAGCCATGGTTATGTTTTCCTTCTCAGTATACAGTTAAGTCAAGTAGAAACACCTACGGGCCACCAACAACTATACAGTTCCTTGGTGACCTCCAGCATTTTAATTGCTGTCAGTGTGAACACCCATTTAAAGTGAAGCAAATGTTTAAAATCTTGTTTGACAGTGCAGCGTTCGTATTTTGTTTCCTGTTCTGGTTCTTGCATTAGTCAAAGTGTAAAAAAATGCAATCTCTTTTATGCAAGTTGTGATCTACAGGTGCATTTTGTCTGTCCATCTGTTCGTTACTTTACAATTCCCCAATGTATAATTATCCTTTTTGTTCCTTTTTCACATGAAACTTTTTGAAACCACATAATGCACGAATCTCTCCAATGCAAAATCACCCTTATAATGACTTTCAAATGCCGGAGCATTGACTGCACTCTGGTAACATGGCTTCACATGCTGATGTCACCACCCATGACCTTCCTCCCACTGTCTAATAAAAGAGCACAGACCACCTAGTGAACACTTCTGCTCATTAACACAACACGCTAATTAGAAACCTGAAATCTTTCATCTGATGTTACATTTCAAAGCCCTTCACTTCTTCAAAGCGCTCAGAGTCATTGCTCAGGTGACATGGTGCTATGTCAAGCAGTTAGGAAAGTGACACACAGCGAAATGGGTCATCTTATTTGGTAAAACGTGTGTTTGCCAGCTGACATCTGCCAGTGCTATTACCCAATGCTTCAGAATACCTCGGTCTTTAACTTGAAGGCTATTTTGTATTCAAATACTTCCCCAAGTGTTGCATCTGTCACCTGATGTTTAAGATCATTTTAGCTCTAGGTTTTACTGTTACTAAATATTTTCATTTATTAAAAGGGAACTTAAAGGGACATTCTACTTTTTTTTTTGAAAATATGCTCATTTTCCATCTCCCCTAGAGTTAAACATTTGATTCTTACCGTTTTGGAATCCATTCAGCTGATCTCGGGTCTGGTGCCTGCACTTTAAGCATAGCTTAGCACAATCCATTGAATCTGATTAAACCATTAGCATCGCGCTAAAAAATAACCAAAGTTTCAATATTAAAATAGTCCCTTGGTTACTTTCAATGTCTGCAGTGGGGGACTATTTTCGGTTGGAGAGTATAGTTGCAGGCCATATCAGCCTAAAAAATCGCAGCTTAGAAAATCATATCCGCCTAGAAAATCGCAGCTTTTATTTTCCCGTCGGTCTTATAACATGATGTAACTACCGAAGAGTCAAGTTTTAAATAGGAAACTTATATCGAAACTCTTTGGTTATTTTTTAGCACAATGCTAATGGTCTAATCAGATTCAATGGATTATGCTAAGCTATGCTAAAAGTGGTAGCGCCAGACCCGGAGATCAGCTGAATGGATTTCAAAACGGTAAAAATCAAATGTTTAACTCTAGGGGATCTCTGCTAATTTGCTGTGGATTGTTGCTTATGTGTGTTTGATTGGCGCGGGGTGCCGGAAAGGTTATACGAAATGTTCATTTCATTTTAAAGCTGATTGTTTTGCAGCACTTGCACAACGTGAATGTCAGCATGTGTTGATCTGTTTTATGTTTAATGAATCTGAAGTTCATCTAGTCCATCTGGCAGTCAATTTTCTGTAACAAGTACACACCAAGAAGGCTCAGTCCCAACGCAAAGGTCATGAGAGTGACAAGATGTTAATTCAATAAAAGCGAGCAGGACCGATCAGAATTGCTTCCTTTTCTTCTTGGAGCAAAGCGTCAGCCTGGGTTGAGCTTGTCATTAGCGTGGAGGTGGTTGACAAATATGGCTGCAGAACAAGAAATATTACACAAGCACTCTGCTGCCTACACCAGCGCAGGGTGGTGTTTTTTCCTAATGTAGCTAAGATTCCCTAAAGCCGTGTGGAATTTTTCCTTTTCCTGTCTCGCTGGTTTCGTTTTGTGGGTCTGTAGGTATTATTTTCCCACCTTCCACCCCATATGACTTTCTTTCTCCACTGGTCTTTTTCCTCTTTCCTGAACACACCCTCCTTCTCGATGGCTGACAGCATGGAATAATTTCTAAATGGAGGCCGGGCCCACACATTCTTTTGGGAGTGGCTCAGAATGACAGGCGTAAGAACTAACAATCGTTTCTCTTTGACCGGTACAAAGGCTATGGAGAAAAGGTGAACAAGGAAGATAAGAGGAAGAGAAAGATACACATTTCGACAGGGTCGGTTTTCCACTTTTTCCAGATAGCTTAGTTATACACTGGAGCTACAGGAATGTTTATTGTGTCTCATGCTGTCGAGTTTTGTATAATTCTTTTTTTTTGTTTTAGAATGGTGTATTTCTGATATTTTTGCATTCAGTAGAATGCAAGACAAAATTGGAATGCCTGGAATCAGATTCCTTTCACATTTTGTGAGGGTCTGCGTAGCTGAACGGTTAAAACAAAACATGAACTTGCATGCATACTTGTACCTATAAATTCCTTTGCAGTTCTGGACTTGCCGAGTAGCATTCCAGCCAACTTTGAGAACATCCTCTGACAAAGCATGCCTGACCTGTTTTAAAACTCCTTAAATGCCACAGACAATTAGCTTATGCTAATTATAATATTTTACACACAAAAAATGCAATATTGTTAAAAAAGAGAGCAGTTATCTCAAGGCGGTGCAGTCTCAGCTGATTAAAATCAGTTGTAACATCTGCTGTGACTGAAGTTAGGAGAGATTCAGATTTCGAGGAGTGTGCTATATTTATACCAAGTATTAATCCTCTTTACCCAGTTCTTCAGCATCTGTACTGGCTACCAGTTTGCCAGAGACCTCGACAAACACGGTGATTAAAAGCCACTGCACATCACTCTTCTGTTTATATATATATATATATATATATATATATATATATATATATATATATATATATATATATATATATATATATATATACACAGAGGCAACAATCATTATGAACCCCTCCGTAATAATAAGTGGTTGACTGATGTGGGTTTTTTAAATGCTGATTCAATGTCTAGAGAACAGTCAAGCTAATGGATGATATAAAAGCCAAAGTGCTGCTTTACTAAATATCAGAGATATAGTGTTGATAGAAGCACAATTCCAGAGTGTTATTAACATTTCTATTTACAAGAAATGATGCAAACATTAAAACGTATGTTCATAATGTATGTTGTCTTTTGACAAAACTTCTTTTTTTTCTCATACATGACAAAAAAATCATTTCTGCCAATTGGCCAGGAGGGTGTATGTGTTTGTTTGTGTTGCACAAATAAATCTAGAGGGCCAGATGCAATGTTTGCGCACACAAACACACAACCCATTTAATCCCACACATTGTCTGAATCGCATGTTGAACAAACATGTCCCCCTCATTTAGATTTAGGCTTCCTGAGACTGAGGGGACACCAGTAGGGCAGTGAGTCATACTATAATTAACCCAGCACAGTCAGTCATCCAGGGATCCCCAAAATTATCACTTTATTAATAGCTCACCTCCAACCCTGCATATACTCCACCTCCTCTGACTCCAGAATAGGTGATAAGCATTACTGTGCCCTTCATTCCCTTTGACTTCTGACTCAAGCGGAGGTGGAGGTGGTGCTGTCCCGATGCACATATACAGTACATGTGTACCGTGACTCAACCACACGCTTTATGGGCGTTTCACACGGTACACGGCGACCGCCAGTGTTTAGTTCTTTTCAATAGGATACGTGCAGAAGGCGACAAAATGGGGCCTTGCTCGTGCACCCAAAATTCTATTCTTTTTGCGGACATGGCTCTTTATGGCAGGCGCCATTGAAGATAAACAGAATGGCACTAAATGCTGCACAAAACGCTTCCACCTAAAGTTAAACTAAAGTGAAATTTAAATAAGCTTAGAGTTTTTGGGTTGTTACCAAATCCAACGTTTCACTTTTTACAATGTATAATGTACATATTTTTAAAATGTAATAAATAAATAGAGAAGTATTTCTATATATCGGCATTTATCGGTGCACCCCTGTCTGCTCTACAGCATGTTCATCTCTCTCTACACCACAGAGCTTTGCTTTCTCACTTCTCTTTGGCTTTGGTGACTGAAGTATTTATCAAATTGACAAGGGCAGAGGGTGGTGGTTTGGGACGGCTGCCTGATACTATCTCTGCAGTGTTCACACTGAGCAACTGGCTTTGATTTATTTGATGCTGATGGTAACGGAGGTATGGGCTAGGAAGTTTGCTGGTGGGCTGATGACTGACCAGCGTGTTTTAGGACACTAGCTGAGCCCATAAGAGGTTTGGTTTGTTCCCATGAATATATTGTAAAGCAGGAATGTCAACTTTTTGATGTCATGGAATTTGCATGGAAATTTGCATGGGTTTTCCATAACAATCTAATGCATATCCCACCGATTGCTTTTTAAAAATATCAGAACCAAGAAATTGGGAAATTTGAAGAGTGCCTGATTTGAATGATATTGTTGAAATATAGAGTTGTTTCAATAGAAACAATTGCAGTTCGCGCAATGTTCTATTGTGCTTATATAAGCTTTAATGTGCCCATTATTATCACATTTTCTTCTTGCTATTTTATCTGATACAAAGTGAATTGAGATTAAAATAGTTCTGATTAAGATTTCAAAATTCCTGACAATTTGCATGACAATTACTGACAATGTGCCAACATCATCTGAAAGATGAGATGCCTCTTTAGTCCAGGTCATCTAATTGCAAATAGTCAGGGGAGATACCCGGTTGTGTTTGGGTGTGGGTTAAAAAATAACCACATTTACACACATCTAGGGGAAATCGTGACCCATTTCCTTTAGATCTGTGGAAATTTAATGTTTTCAGCTGTCTCCGAATGTAGTTTATATTATCCTTTTAAAAATGTTGAATCCCTTTAGTTGTTAACAGGTCTTTTATGACTGCATGAGAAGTGGATGCCTTTTGAAAATGAATGCTGCTTCTTTTATTCTCAGTCTGAAATGTTGTTTAATGTAGATTTGAGCTGCCCCCCCCCCAAAAAAAACCTCTCAAAAAAGCAATTGCTGCACACTTGCTACTTGATGAAGATATAGTATCTTTTTATCTAAAGCAACTTACAAAGATTTGGAAACAATAAAGCAATTTGTTATAGGGAGGCAATAATACAAGAATTTCTTATACCAAGTTACAAGTGTTCACTATTCTTAAGAAGAGAAATAGAATATTTTTTATTTAAGATAGAGGTGAGAGATGCACTCTATCAATTTGTCAAATATTTCAGGAAGAGATGAGTTTTAAGTTGTTTTTTGAATGTTGCAAGAGATGTGGCTGACCTGGCTCCTATAGGAGGATCTTTCCACCAGCAGGGAGTAGTGAAGGAAAATGAGCAGAAACTGGGTTTAGTGCCATTTTGTGAAGGTATGACAAGGCTCATTTGCTAAACGTAACGTTCTGGATGGGGTGTAGGAATGCAGGGAAGTGTGAAGGTATGCCGGTGCAGTGCTAGTGAAAGCGCTGTAGGTGAGCATTAGTGACTTATACCTGACATGGGCTTCAATCGGTAACCAGTGGAGAGAGATGAAGAAAGCCCTTTTGGGCTACTGAAAGATGAGCATTGCTGCTGCATTCTAAACCAGTTGGAGTAGTTTGATAGATTGTGCAGGAAGGTCAGCATTGCAGTAGTCCAGCCTAGAGATTACTAGGGCTTGGATCATCAGGAGTTGTGTGGCTGGGCTCCGTAAGGAATGGCTGTATCTTTCTGATATTGGGTAGTGCAATAATGTCTTTACAATGTAATAAGTGAAGGACAGTTTGTTATCAAAGACTACACTGAGGTTTCTGGCAGTTTTAGGAGGAGAAAGGGTTGTATTGCCAAGTTGAATAGATAGGGCGTGCTGTATCTTGGGTTGTGCCGGAAATTCAAAAATCAAGCTATCACAGAGTTGATTTCAGTGAATAGGATTATAGTCAGATGTGGATGTTTAGCCTCAGAGCATTCTTGCCCCAAGAAGTACCCTGTCCTATCCTCATAACTAATGAGCTTTGGCTTCTGCTGAAACAAAGCACACTCCCACATCCAAGCCTGATGCAGGTCACAAGCCTCATGGTTTTCGCAAGATACCATCCTTTTTCCAAAGCACGGATTGTCTTTCCTTTTTTGTGTGGTTTATTTGCAAGGGGGTCATATTGAACGGATCTACCAACAACTACACATTTCTGATGTGTAGAGGTCTCCATCTCTTATATCAAGATGCGGCCAAACCATTTCTCCTGTTCTCGGCTTGTTTTCCTTAGCTTTGTTCTCTTGCCATTCAGCATTGCTTATTCTGCCATCAGCCAGGGATCCCAGAGGGACCTGTGGCTTAGGTATGATGTCTGTTCTTCTGGGAGAAAAACAAGAATGGACCTATGTGTTTTCCAGATTCTGAGAGCCTATTAGTCTGGCCTCTGTGCTGTTGTTGTGTTTGAGTGAAAGTTAATGCATTTGCTTTTGAGAGGTCAGTGAATTCAGGGTAGAATTCCCCTCAAGGCCTGAGGGAAAAGGGCCTGTTACTCCAGGAACAGTCGAACATATTTCAGACTCTAATTGCCGTTTTAATAGAGTTCATTACCACTAATGCATCTAATGATCTTGCATGATTTTGTTTCTTTTCACAGTTCCAATACCCTTTTCAAGTGTCCCTTACTTGTGAACTTACACTTTGGTTACATAATACATAGACATTTAGTTACCATGTAAATATAGGCTGGTCCATAGTATCTTGAGCTAGTGTTGGGAGATATGCCCCAGTTTGAGATTGTCCTATCCTCAGCCTGTGAGATTGCCGATACACGATAGTATCTGGGGGCATGGCAGTAGTTTACTTATTTATTTGTTCATTCTTTTACTCATTAATGACAAGTCACTTGACAAAACATAAGCAAGGGCAACACTGTCATGACCGCAACCTTCTTAAAACTGATGCCATTAATCCAAGCGCGTCATTAAATCCCAGGCGCTCTTAACAACAAAAAGGAAATGTCAGAGCGACACGTATTACAAGCTCATCCAAAATCATGAGCATTACATGCTGGCAGGCGCCCACAGTTGGCATCCCCATGGCGTTTTTAGACGTGTTTAAACGCTTTGGCGTACATGACCCCTAAGTGCATGCAAGCTTTTTTGGCAAAAACTTCCACTTTTCAAAAAATCCACTTCTTTGAACAAGACCGTAAACAGTTGCAGAATCACTAAATGTGTAACTAGAAACACTGCAAATGATGAAAGTCAGAATGTAAAAATAAAGAAACTGAACCACTCATTAGGGGGCGCTGTGAACTATGTGACTGCCACGTAGACATGGGCCGGTATAAGATTCTGGCGGTATGATAGCCTTTAGCAAAAATACCCCGGTTTCACGGTGTTGCCATGCTGAGAGCATGGGGTAATATCATTATCTTATTTTTGACATAATTGGAGTTTAGAGGCTTTTGCATCTGAGCTCCTCATTTGATGTTAAAAAGTTTGTATATGATCGTGTTAAACCACAGTTTGGCATTCACTGTAGACAGAAAAAACTGTTTGTATCTGTAACCTTTCATGGCACTTATTTAAGATGCAGTGTTTGGCATTGAAGAAACAGTTGGTGTGTTTCTCTTGTTTGCACCTGTTTGCAATCCATCTAGCCCCCCACCTACATCTTTGCTCCTAGAGCTTTGGCTGGTTTTAGTTAGCATTTTCTCCACGTTAGATTTTTTTGTCTTTCTTTTGGTCCTTTTCGCATGATATCTCGTAATACCCACGCTCCGTTAATGGTGGGTTTAATTGCATTCTACCAGCCTGGTTGTTTACACACAGATTTGGTACGTCGCTCGCTATCTGTGCGAACGCATGGGGTTTGGCAGTTGAATGAGTTCAGCATGTTGTTCATGACACGACAAGAAGGCAAAATCCCAGACGCACTCTCTGAATTCTAAATCTTTTATTGTAACCATGCTTGTTTTTTTTTTCTTCAGCTCCTCTTCTTATCACCCTCCCCACACACGCACAGTTTTCCCTTGCTTCCGTGTCTTTATGATGGGCTATAAGAGATTCAGAGATTGTGTAAGGGATTTTCTACTTCCTTTGAGTCACGTGACTGCAGACTGGGTGTGGCCTTTTCCAGGCAGGCAAGCTGTGTGCTTTTGTGTCAGAGGCATGAGCCTGTCAGTAAATTATTTTGTGCAGTTGGGTGGGGGTTTGGCATAAACACGAATACACAAACAACCATAGTATGCACACAGAGATATGGGTGTGGCATGTCCTCCAACTTGGTACAGTGCATAATCACGTATTATTGCAGAAAATGTAAGTGCCAATGCAAAACCGTCTGATTGCTAAGGTCTTCTGACCCAGGGTGCACTGGGTGGTTGTTGTGGCATTTGTAGGTTGTTGCTAGGATGTTTTGTGTGTTTGGTAGATATGGTTTTGGTCTGCACTTTAGTGTAAGTCTGTGAGAGATTTCCACAAGTAATATATGATTTGATTGTATCATTCATGTCCATAGCAATAGTGTTTGAATTTCTGACCCAATGTGACCTTGTCTGTGAAATCCAGGCTAAAGCATCAAGGTTTGTTTTCAGTCATAGATTCACGTTATTTCAATCTTTGACTTGTCTCCGTTAATTTTAAATATATGAAGGCTATATTTTCACAGAATGTTATTTACATTATATAGGATAATTTTCTCTGTAAAAAAAACAGTAAAGCACACAAAAAATGATAGGGACACGGATAGGCATGGGCCAATTACCGGTTTAAGGTATAGTCAAGATTTTCAAGGTATAGAGTCAAGGTTTCAAAACCACTAACTTTTTCTGTGATACCGTTTCCAAGGTATGAGCTGTGTTTCCACAAAATTAATTAAATAATTTATGTAATTAACATTTTAATATATATTACAAAAATATTTCTTAAAGAAAATGATCATTTAGGCTATTATTTTTAAAGCTTTATTTTTACCCGGCATACATATTGTATGTTGCTTAAAAATAAAATGTATTGCGTCCAGTTAAAAAGTTTTTGTTTGTATATGTAGGCTAGTGTTGGGCGATATGCCCCATTTTTAAATTGTCATATTGTCAGCCTGTGCGATCGCTGATACACGATAGTATCAGGGGGCGGGGCAGTAGTTTACTCATTTATTAAATTACTGCCCCACTACTTTACTTATGACAAGTCACTTAATTGGTGGACAAAAAAGAAGCAATGGCAACACTGTCATGACCGCAACCTAGACGCGCGCATTCAGGTCCGAGCAAGAGTCCAAGACGCGCGCATTCAGGTCCGAGCAAGAGTCCAAGACGTGCCCATTCAGGTCCGAGCAAGAGTCCAAGACGCGCGCATTCAGGTCGGAGCAAGAGTCCAAGACGCGCACATTCAGGTCGGAGCAAGAGTCCAAGACGCACACATTCAGGTCCGAGCAAGAGTCCAAGACGCGCACATTCAGGTCCGAGCAAGAGTCCAAGGCGCACGCATTCAGGTCAGAGTAAGAGTCCAAGAAGCGCGCATTCAGGTCCGAGCAAGAGTCCAAGACGCGCACATTCAGGTCCGAGCAAGAGTCCAAGACGCGCGCTTTGAGTCCACGTGCATCTCATACCGGCCCATGCCTAGACACGGATAAAGTGATACTTTAATAAGCACTACTATGTGAGGTGGATTTTTTTAAACAAAGTGATTCATACAATAACACAAACAGATGTTTTTGCTCTTTTGTTGAGGCTTCACAAAGAGAGCCCTCAGTTTTTTTCACTGTGCAGCTTTGTTTAGTTAAAAGAGATTCATTCCAGTTTCACAGGGAATGTGGTTATACTAATTTACCAATAGTGCTTTTGCCAACCTTTTTTTTTGAGTCAGCTGCGATTTGTTGTTAAGGAATAACTTGGATCAGTTTCTGCTCACTTACACTCTTGTGCCAGACTTCACAGTTGTGCTACGAGGCCTGTTTGGTATGCTGCACACTTGTATTTTGGTATACATAACTCGTTCAATACCATACAATGCCCCACAGACTGTGGCATGTCGCAACTTGGAGGAGGGGGCGCTTCCTTTTGGCTGTGTGGGCGCAGCAAGTGTGTGCGAGTCGACTGGATTGGTGCAGAGCGTGCAACTGCGTCCAAGGCTCCGCATTCTCCCGCTTTAGTATGCAAGGCAGGTGTGGCTGCAGTCAGATGGAGGCTGGGCTCAGGCCGCCGCCTTTACACACAGACAGAGTGTTTCTCCCTTGGCTGCCTCCAATTACACGCCCCTCCGTTACACAAAAACACAGCCACGTCGCCCATATACCATTCTTCCTCATCTTTGTATCCGAAACACTGCTGTCATTTTCTTTTTCTATCCGCTTTGTCTGTCAGTTTTAAACGCATTATCTTGCGTCATGTGTCTCTTTTGCAGTAAAAAATATCTTGGCATTCGTCTCTTGCAGTCATGTCCCCAGACGTCCTCTTTTAAAAAAGACAATTCTTGTCTGCTTTGATGCACGTCCACATCAGCCTTTTTCCGACCGATCCGCTCTTTCCTTGCTGGCCTGTCATCTGTTTCAGCCAGAAGTTATTTAGTTCCCGTTCTCTTGTCAGGAACCCAGGGCAGCTGATGAATGAAAAGCTGAAATGTAGGGGGGATGGAAATACATGGAGGTGCAGCAAAGATGAATGGGCTGTCTGTCCTGCAGCGTGGAGCTGTAGTTGGGGTCAGGGGAAAGGGGAGAAATCCGCAGATTAGGTGCCATGACTGGTCAGCACTTAGTAAGACTCTCAATGATAGTTTAAAAATTACAGTACTAAATACGCACTCAGTATTTGGGCATCTGTTATTTTCCTAACTTGAGTTCACAAGTTGCCGGTGTGTCGGTGGAGTTTGTTTGTTGGCACACTATTTGTCTCACTCTCCCCAGGGAGCAGGTGGTTGTCTGTGAGCACAGCAAGGCAGTAAATCCCAGTAGATGGTTTTTATATTTCTAGAGAAAAATATGTCATTTAGCCTTGCTTTGTGTAAACTGCTCCTATCTTCGTGGATTCCCCACTGCCTCACCTGACCTGAACATCATTGGACAAAGACTTTTCAGGGGTAATTTAATAGCATTCTCTATCCGGTGCTCCACCATTAATTATTGGGAGTGCTTTAGGCTGTTTGGTTCTCCCTCCGGCTTTGATACGTTTGACTGGCTTACATCGGTTTATCATATCTCTCTGCAGAGGGGTAAGCCATGTTAAAAAAATCTCCCCACATCTCTGCCACATGCTTTTTGCTCATTGCATACCTGCATAATTTCATTCACCTCCTGATGCAGATAAAAACTACCGCACTAAAAAGGATAAAAACGGCTTTATTGCGTTTTTTCCGTATTTTCTGACAGACAGCCATGAACTGAAGTCAGTAGACATTTCAACACAAAGGACGGGTATATAAAAGGAGTGTTGTCATTTTTAGACGTTGACAGCATGAGGCTGCCTTGTCTGCAGGGAGCTGAGATATTTTGCCCTTTTTAGATGTGCATTAACTTAAACTGAAACTGTTAAGATGCAGTGTAGACTGATGAGTCACCCTAATAAAAAAGCAAAAGAGAAAGAGAGGGTGGAGCGCAACAAGAAAAAAACACAAAGAAGGAAGAGGCAGCAAAAGGCTTTTTGGTGCCGCAGAGCCCCAGTAGAGTAGAGGCGGATGTGGGGCCTTAAGGCCTGTGCTGGCACGACTGCTTTAGGACAGTGGAGGGAAACAGATGTAGCCATGATTTACATCTGCTGTGTACCAGCGACTGCTCATACGCTTTAATCGTACAGCAATGCCTCTCGTATTTCCTCCCTGCCTTACATTGGTCTTCTACTTTCCACCCACTTTTTTCACTTCCCTGGTGTTTGGTCTCCCCCACTTCCATCCTGTGCTCAAACCACAGCCTTCGTGATACAGATTGAGCTCAGAGGCTTTAATCCTCTCAGTGTCTTAGCATCCTCCTCACACTCACAAAGGGATACAGAGTGTGAACTGCTTAGTGCACCCTCTCCTCCCCTTGCACTGCCTACGCTGGGAGGGGTTTGCAAGCGGTTGGATTTGTGAAATATAATGTGATCTCAATATAAATGTGTTTCACAAGTAAAAGTATTGTGTTATGCCACACAGTATTGGTTGTTAGTCATGCGTAGTAGGGACTCTACATAATATAAAGCCTTTTATGGTTTGTGGGTTTGTGTTGCCCCTGGTTCTTTTTTTGTCCACCCCGATACTATTGTGTATCGACGATCTCACAGGCTGACGATAGGACGATCTCCCTTTGGGAATATCGCCCAACACTAATACAACATTCATATATCTGCACACAATGCAAGACTTGGGGCCGTCCCATTTCTACCCCCTTAAAACTTTCACTTGGTTTTGAGTGCCCTTGACAGTAAAGTCCCCTCAACGAGGGAAGTAGGGTTTAAAATCTTTCCCTATGAAATGGGACAGCACTATATGGAAAGTAGCGTAGCGAACATAGCAAACGTGCTCACCTACGTCACGCGCAGTTTTGACGCGTCTACAGGTAGTAGCCTCCTACTATTTTTTTATTCAAGAAAATTCTGGGCTCGCAAGGTATCCTGGATAATTTCATCTACCACTTAGTTTAAGCCTGCATCGGTCCTGACTACATTATGAAGGTTGATTCTAAGAGGAAAACAGCACTCCGTGTTGCTCCCTAAAGTAATGGGACGCCCTACACGTGTTCGTGAAAAAAAGCAAGGCAAAATGTAGGGGAAGGGGAGGTATTGGGATGGACCCTATAACTAAGTTATGTACTGGACAGACAATTTAACTCTCGATGTGTATGTGCACCATAACTGCGCACTTTCAAACACATCCAGTCAAAGCACAAGCTTTATAACATTAAGCCTTTATAACATTAAGTCTTTTGCTATCATTTTAGCGATTAGCTGTGTCGTGTCTTCCTCGCACCTGTTCTCATTTAAGATGTAATGCTCTCATATATTTTTGGTATTTTTTATATTTGATGTTCAAATATGAGATGATATGAGGTAACTTGTGATGGCGCTGTACATTTTTGCACCTGACTGACTGTATTATCTTCTTACTGAAGTGAATCTGAAAATTACTGCATCCTTTTAAAACCATAGTGCCTCAGTGATGTGTGTTCGGCTTCACAGCATTGTACGGATCAGCGAAGTTGCCGCGGTGCGAGTGCGCATAGGAAGCTTTTGAATCATGCATGGTACTCATGTCATACGCCGGTCTGCGCAGCTTACGTCGACGTCAAACTTGCGCCCAGTCTTTACTACCACAGTCGCTTTTAATGCTAACCAGATATCCAAATGCCACCATAAGCACAAAAAATCAACGTTTTCGTGATCAATCGTCTATGCCACATTTGAGTACTTGAACAATCGATTCTTCAACACATAGTAGACAATTTTTTGGTCGGTGGGCAGTGACTGCCTTTTCCATCAGCTGTTACCGCAAGTATTTTGCAGATCTGTGGGAAGCACTGTTATCTCTGTCTGTGCTGTAGTTTACAGACAAACTTTTTATAGGCTTGAACTTTTTATATTAAATGTGGTGGAAAATGTCAGGTCACGGCATGGTGTCCTCCAGGGCATAATTTTATCCTACCCAGGACAAACTTTAATTTTGCAGCTTGATGTTTGTAACTTCATTTGAGGTCATAGAGGTTGCTCTCATGGTAAATACGTTAATATGAGAGTATGTAATTTTTATACTATAAAGTCTCATTTTCAGGAAGTAAGGTCGCTCCTCCTTTGATGTTCTGTCAATATGTCTGAGATCTGTTTTTGAGGTTTGAGCTTTTTCTGTATGCACTTCAGCATCTTAATGTGACATTTACGCCAAAGGCACATTGACAAAAGGAAGTGTGTATGATAATAGCATTCTAAGCACTTGTGTAATCAACTACACTGAAATATCTAAAAGATATGCCAAAAAGTTAATAGAAATAGGCATTCTAGTTGTCGAAGGATAGTCCCTTAACCTTTTTTCACATTTATTATGCTATCAACTGTGTTGTGACAGCTAACAACCTTTGGACCTAATAAAAGTGCATTTTAGTTTAAATAGCCTTTTTGGTTGCACATTCACTGCACGTGCACCCTGAGCATTAATGGTGGTTTATGGTGCCGTGGCTGTTGTGCTTGTTACACCAACCTACAAGCATTTGTGATTCATTTTGATAAATGCAAATGGCTCTTTGGGCTGAGCTCATTCCCTAAATGCATTGTAGGAAAGCTCATAGCATTTAAAATGATTTGTTAAATGCCCTGCTGAGACTGCATGATAAATTGCTCCACTTTTAAGCGTCAGTCACTATGACTGTCAGGCCGTTGCACAAAAGGTCTGCTTTGATTATGCTTTTGGCAAATGAGTAATCATCTTGTGGTATTTCTGTGAACTCATGGATCTTTTGACCACCCTCATGTGTAGTAAAATAATAGGCAAACGCTCACATTTTATTAGTGGTCTCTGTCTTTCACTTTGAAAACGTGACATGGAGAGATTTTTGAATCCAAGTGTGGTTACAGAGAGCGTGAAGGGTGGATCAATTTGCATTGAAGTGCGGTTCTTGCACTACCATACCGGTCTGCTCTGATTGCTTGAGTTACAGCTGACTAAAGTTGAAATTTGACTGTTTTATTCTCCACTAAGACTACTACTACTACATACTGAATGAATGGAAGTGTGCTTTCCAACGGAGTATAAAAAATAAATATCCTGCATCCATTGGTGTCTTATTAAAACAGACAATGTTTGCTTTGGATGCTGACGTAAGGTTTTTTTTAAGTCTGGGACTTACATCATGGCACCTAATTGTAGTCTGGGTGTGTTAAGCCCATGTTATAGTCGTGCGTAAGGTCAACATCGTAGGTTATCCGTTGCCTGAGCGTAGCTCTGCATAGCCTGATGTACACCTCACAAAAATTTTTAAAAGCGCGTCAGTTCTACGTGGACTGCAAGCACTGTGATCTTCTCAAAACACACAAAACAAGTTGCAGTTTCTTCTTCGTTTGTGAGTTAAACTGGCCAAGCTGCTTCTTCATTTACAGTCACGCTGCTACTGTGGTTACATGCGTAGAAACTGCCTTCAAGCGGTCAGCATGTGTGTTTGCACGTCGACGCGGACGACACTGCAGAAGTATATATGAAAACCGACGCATAACCTACGCACAACTATAATGAGTTCTTAACTATGCAGCTACATAGAAGTAGGGTTGGGAATCGAAATCAATTTCAATTCTGGAATCAGATCCTTACAATAAAAATTTTCAATTCCTATTTATAATTCCTGCATGCACATTTTAAGTCTTTTATTCATGTTATTTGTGAATACTTGACCCGTGACATTTTATGAGTTCTTATATTTCACATAGACTGAATCAATTGAACATGTACAGAACTTGTCATGTGAAAAAGAGGTAATGAAAAACGTTATGTGCAAAAATGTATTCGTGGCAGTCAGTATAGATTTTGTGGTGGACATTTTCACGTTACTTGTTACTTTTTCAAGTCAAATTCTCTCCTACTTCTCTCTTACAATAATGTCATGCCCTGTGTAAAACAAATATTCTTGTATTAACTATATTATTTTGCGTAACCACATGGTTTTTTATCTAAATATTTCCTTTTTTCCCCACATTGGAATCAAAACTATTTATCGGAAAGAATCTGAATCGCTTGGCATAATCAAAATTAAGGGTATCACGATTTCGATTTTAAATAAAAATCAATCGAAATTAAGTCACAACCTCAAACTTCGAATTAAAAAATGGGATCGTCGATGCTGCCACGCCCCATGTCACATTCAGTCAGCTTGCCAAGCGGGGGAAAAAAACACTCCGAGGTGCCTTTAAAAACATCTGTCCAGCGGGACGCAATTTATATTTTAAACACGAGGGATGTATTGCTATGACTCCTTGAAATGCATATCATAAACGGGTTTATTTACTACCAGTTGATCTGACTTTGGACAGAGCGCAGCTCTCTGCACGCAAGTTACGCGAGAGTGAGAGAGGATTTTTGTGCAGCGGGTTATATTTTAACTCTTTCACCGCCAGCGTTTTTTAACTCTTTCACCGACATTGACGAGATATCTTGTCAATTAAGAGAAAACGCTTCCCCGCCAATGACGAGATTTTCCGTCTTTCCGCAATACCGCTATTATCCACCAGGTGGCGCCCTTCCGCAACTTTTTAAACCCGGAAGTATTGCCCTATGGCAAGCGGCTGCATGTCCGTGTCTGTTTTAAAGATCGGCCTGAATGGGATCTCTATGAAAAGTCCGTCACAAAAATAGAATTATTTCAGCTTTTTGCTCAAAATGTGGTGTTTTTGCAGAAACCTACCCATATTCAAAAGTTGATTACAAAAGAACCGCTAAAGGTAGGATGAAACGTTTTTTTTTTTTTGTTTGAAAGCAGAGGGTGTGTTCTTTCATTTGGTATATTGTATGTTTATATATTTAAAGAAGAACATTTTCTGGAAGGCATTAAACTTTGGTGAAAATCATGATGTCAGATCACATTTTGAGCAAAAAGCAGAGATAATTCTATTTTTGTGACGGACTTTTCATAGAGATCCCATTCAGAGCGGTCTTTAAAACAGACACGGACATGCAGCAGCTTGCCATAGGGCAATACTTCCGGGTTTAAAAAGTTGCGGAAGGACGCCACCTAGTGGATAATAGCGGTACTGCGGAAAGACGGAAATACTCGTCATTGGCGGGGAAGCGTTTTCTCTTGATTGACGAGATATCTCGAGATATCTCGTCAATGGCGGGGAAAGAGTTAAACAAAAGGGATAGTTTGCCTCAGCTTGCATGAAACGCATAAAACTGAACATATACGTAAGGATTACTACTTTAGTTTACGTTTAGACTTCGAACATGACACGTGAGACAAAGAGAGGCGCAGCTGCTTATGACGCGCTGGATTTATTTAAAATGCTAGGAGTCAAAGAAGGAATCCTCTCTCTGCAAGCTCTCTCGCGTAAAGTGAAGCCCACAAACCCCCATGCGAGGAAAAGGATGCAATGTGAATGATAATGTGAAACTATAATAATAAATAATAATGGCATAGCATTTTTTGTCTTTCAAAGAGAAAAGTAAAAATCGCGAATCGACCTTAGAATCGAAGATGTAATCGAATAGAGGATTTTGAGAATCATGACACCCCTAATCAAAATTGGAATTGATCAAATTGAATCGATAACCAACCCTACATAGCAGCATGCTAATAAATACTAAAAACAGATGCATAGCCACACCCTGGGAACCACTTAGCATCATGCCGGCATTGGCCACTCACATATTGCAGAGGAAATTTAAGATCAGAACTTTTCAAAGATATTCTTGGACATTTTCTCTTCGGCGTGGCATGTGATTAATAGATTTAGTTTTTATCCCTCCACAGAAGCACTCAAAGATTTTGTGCTCTGCTAATCTGAAGGCTTGGTAATGGCCTCTTTCAATGCCTTGGGCAATGGATGACATTTGTTTGGAAACAGTGTAGAGCTTGTTCTTGTGGCATTTACACATTTCAGAATTTACAGACATCTGTTACATTAGTACTGATGTTTAAACCAAACTCAATAAGATGGACTCTGACCCAGGTTATGTGGTATACTCGCATCCATACACATGAAACTGAACAATCCTCACTGTAACAGTCTGCTAGGCTATTATAATTTTAGACGCAAGTAGTCATTGACAGCAACAGATTAGTAATTCATTCCTGTAGAGTAGTTAAAATACAAGGCGTGATTATGGAATCAGGTCACATTGCTGTGAATGAATCTACCCTGGGTCGATCTGTGTTCAAAAGGATAAGTCAATGCATTGCACAGTGTGGCTGAAGCTTGACCCAAGCTACAGCTGAGAACACTAGAGAAGTGGACAGTAATCCCATATGGGTTAAAATCCACCTCAGGGCTTTTCAAGTCTGCTATCAATGAATACATTTGGGATAGAGAGAAATTTGCCGTAGTGCGTATAGAGGAATCCTTGTCCAAAATTTCAGCTTGGATAACTGTGAGCACCCATCAATGTGTGGCCTGTATTCGTCGTATTTTGTGTGCATAAGTATACCCGGTGGAGTTGGAAGCTTTCCTATCTCACAATACCACAGACCCCTCATCTCTTTATATGGGTTGGTTTTCGGGTATTCTGAAAGTAGTGTCCTCTTTCTGTTTCTGTGTCCACATCTTCTTTGGGGTTAGAGACGAATACTAAATACTTTCATATGCTACCAAATTATGGATTGTTTATGTATGTATGTATGTATGTATGTATGTATGTACGACTTGGATGGACAGAATCTTCTAGATATTAATGTTTATAGCAAACTCTTATTCAAGTGCACAAGGAAGTTCTTTTGCAGATCTGCTGTGTGAACATTTGTAAAACATTCATGAAAACGACAGCTCTATTTTGTAATGTTTGATTTATTCCCACCCCAGTGTGAATACTTCATCTAAATAGTTAAGAACACTTGTTGCTCTAAATGGTGTCAACATTTTCATATCCTTCTATGTTCTGTTCTGTCACAAAATGTTCAAGCTTAGAAATTAGGTCACTTTCTGTTTATTTGCGAAATAATTTGTCTGTTTCTTGCTTTATTCCAGTTTCTCCGTGGTGCATCTTCAAGCTGACAGATCTGACGTCCTACAGCGTGACTAAAATTTAACCGGTATAATGGCCAACAACACCACAGACCACCCGCAGGGGAACTCGGTCGTCGAGGTTGACCATGAGGGGGATTTTGGATGCACAACGATGCAGCTTCGTGATCTGATGGAGCTTCGCAGCTCTGAGGCGGTCAGCAAGATCTCAGAATGTCACGGAGATGTGCATGGGATCTGCCTCAAACTAAAGACCTCTCCCGTCGAAGGTAAGACTATGTCCACATGTTACATGAACCACTGACACAGTTAGTATTGGGCAATGTGTGAAACCTGTTCCCTCATGCCAAATTAAAAATAAGAGAAAAAATATTGTAAAGCACAGACACTCAAAATAAATCTGCGTTTTAGCCAATATTGTCAAATTTTTGCATTTTGACAATACGTTTAAGCTGAGCCGAGCTTTGTGGTTGTCCTATCTAGTTGCTTGAGTAGAGAGTCTTGAAGAGGTGAACTTTCCTAGTTGTGGTGTTTGGATTTAGGTTACACTTCTTTGACTGAAATTTCTCATGATCTTGAAAATCTTAAAATGTCTCTTGATTCTGAAAAATTACTTTTGTGGACAAAAATGTCATTGTGGCAACATATGAATCAGGGCTCTACGCTAACCTTTTTCTCAAGGAGTACATGTGCTCCTAAATAAAAAAATGTAGGAGCACACAAAGAAATATAGGAGCACAGTGAAAAAAGTTGATTAAACTGCTCAATTCATACAGATATTCTATTCCTGCGCTATGAAACAGATGCATGCGCATTAACTCAATTGCGACCCCGTCCTCTTGCATGCTTTCCATGTGAAATCAATGGTATGCTTCGCTGTTGTTTAGTGTATTGAGAACAGCCCGTCACTCGCGCACTGTGCTCCTAAATTATTTTACAAGTTCGCACATAACTATTTTTAAGTGAAATACTCGCACTGTAGAGCCCTGTGAATGGCTTGAATTAGAAATCATGGACAAAATAATGAAGAAAAGCAGCCAATATATTTATATTTGAAGAGTTTTGTTGCAAAATTTTTCAGAAATCTCGTTTTTTGATTGTGCATTCCAATTATTTCAATTCAACTGCAGTTTGTTTTGATTTAAACCTTCATAACTTAAAAAATACAGCTAAAGTAGCACCATAAAACAAAATAATAACATAATAATATAATAATAAACATGTTTTGACAAAAATGTTAAAAACGGAGTTATCTCGTTTTGCAACGAAACTCTTTATTTATGTATATGGCAGATGCTTTTATCTAAAGCGACTAACAGTGCATTACAAGGTATACATTTTACCAATGTGTGTTTCCTGGGTTCGAACCTATGACCTTTTGCGCTGCTAACGCAATGCTCTATCACTGAGCTATACAGGAGCAATAAGAGCCCATATTAGATCTTTAAGTGTTGTTTTAAAAAAAATCCCTGGGAGAAATACCTCAAGAAGCGGCTTGATAAAATGGCAAGAGGATTTAGCACATTTCAGGCAAAGTGTGGCAATTGTTTATTTTGAATGCTTTCCATCGCTACATTTGTCTTATTTCATTGTTAGGAATGAATTTACTATTAGAAGTATACATGTGTAGATTTTAGGGCATTTAACTGCATATTGTGTACTGCACCTGAAGGTGACACCTCTTATCTACAGGATAGTCAAACTCTCATGCTGATCTTTAAAGATATTTACAGGCCTCTGTTGAATAAGCCACCCGATTTAAAAATTGACTCATAAAAACCCAGTCCATCTCTCTTCAGCGACCTTCAACAATATTTTATTATAAGTATGTCACTGCATCAAGATTATTTCACCTTCGTCAATTCAAGGTGAAATTGGTCTTTGCTCCTATTAGTATGAACAGCATGAGCAAGCAAAGCAAACATCAGCAGTCTCCTCATCTTTCCCTTTGGCATATGGACTCGGTTGGATCACTCTTGCATTAAAATTTGCTCCACACCATGTCCTTAATTACATTTTAGATCATCGCTCTGTTCCATTTAGTAATGAAGGGACAGCTGTACAGACTTCCCCACACAAGAAATGTCTCGTTTTATTGAAGGGAGCATAAATATGTTTTCTCTTTCACCCTTTAATGAAGGAGTAGGAGAAAAAGCCAAAAGCAAAGTAATATTTTTTTGCATTTCTCTGCTATCTGATTTTGAAATGTTAAACCTTTTGACATTGTAAAACAATCTTATTACACATCATAAAAAGTTTGTCTAGAGCACAAGAAATACGCCATCTACTCTGCTGCATTCATCCATTTTTGAAGGGATAAAGTTAAACTATTGATATTGACAGTAGAGGCTTGGTATTGGCTTGGCACTGGACTCACTGTTAGCTCTTGTTGCATACTTGGCTAGTGTGGCAAAATGAATCATCACTGCTCTGCTGTAATATTTTTGAAATTCAAGCCTCTCGTGTTTGCATTACAGCATGACACAGACCACTGAAAGCAATGCTGTTACAGTTCATTCCAGTTATAGGCTCAATAGACATTTATTGGTCCTATTGATGGTTAATTTATGCTATGACCCCCTTATGCTCTAAGTTAAAGATAAAGACAAAAGAAAATGATATCATCTTATCTTGGTTTTTAGACTTTGCAATTTGTACCCAAACACTCCTCAAATTCTTTAGTAAATCAATAAAAGCTGTGTTCACACCCTTTATCGTGGACATGCAATTTTTTCTAAGAAAACCAGCTGTCTTGTTTTGGGAGGTGGTCGGGTCGAGCCTTGGCGATAGTCCTTGTTTATTTGGCTGTATGGCTAAAATTCATTTTTCAGAACATAAACTAAACAAAGCTTATTTCTGTTAAAGGTACCGTTTTTCCTGATCCCATTATTCAAACTTTAGTTAGTGTGTAATGTTGCTGTTGGAGCATAAATAATACCTGCAAAATGATAAAGCTCACAGTTCAATGCCAAGCGATATATTTTCTATAATAAATTTCCACTTTCAAAGCATACAGCGAACGGCCGGTTTGGACTACAGCCCTTTATTTTCATGTTGAATGACATAAAAAGAATAGTTTCTGACTAAGCTCCGCCCACAGGAATACGGCAGTCGTCGGCTAAACTCAAGCGGCTCTGCTAAGCTAAGCTGTTGTCGAATCACAACACACCAAACAAACTACACAATCAGAACTCGTTACCTATTTCTGAAGGAGGGACTTCATAGAACAAGGAAGTGAAAACAGCGCTGTAGAGATAAGGAAACTGTGTGAAAAATAATTGTTTTTAACCCACGAAACATGAACACATGTTATATTGCGCACCATAAACACAAGCATAGCTTCAAAAACACAGGAAAAATGAGACCTTTAACTCAGTCAAGCTTCTGACAGACGCTCATATTATGCAGAAATAAAAAAGTCCTACTGATTTTAAAGGTGCAATGTGTAAATTTCAGTGGCATCTACTGGTGAGGTTGTGAATTGCACCCCTCTCTTTCGAAGCACATAGAGAAGCTACGGTAGCCGTCACAGGACAAACATGTCATCGTCTGAGACATCGTAGTGACAAACGCGCTCTGTATAACATACATACATACATACATACATACATACATACATACATACATACATACATACATACATACATACATACATACATACATACATACATACATATATACATATATATATATATATATATATATATATATATATATATATATATATATATAAGTTTGTCAATTTAGGACTACTGTAGAAACATGATGGCGCAAAATGGCTTGTCACAGTATGATTTTAGCCCGTCATGTGTGTGGCTCGTCATTTCAAAAGATGTGTTATTTCATATTTGTTTAAAGCGTCACTGCAGGTTTATGGCATACTGCTGTTTTTTCTTTCTTTTTAAGATGAAGCCAAGCCACCACATTTAAACAGCCATTAATGAGCACTATTTATTCATAGCACACACTTAAGCGAAAATTTTATAGACTTGCGTGTAAACTGCAGTCTCAGGCTCCCAGAATCAAAGACAGCAATATATTAATAATTCATAAAATATCCACCTGCATAAATATTGTAGTTTTTAATCATGGTACGAGTGTATTATAGCCGTGATTATTTTGTTATTTCTTTACGACATCTGTGAGCGGTTGGACCCAGAAGTGGCGCATGACATCAGACTTAACAAGTCTTTTGTGAAATTGTGACAAAATTAAAAATACATGGTAAAAAAAATTGTCTTAATAGATACAATAAAAAGAAATAATCAAATATTTGTTTTTATGAGCTCAAATATTTCAATATTATTTTACTGAAAAATGCCCATCCAGCCACTAACAGTATTATCAGGAGGACATTTACAGTAAGACTTTCTGTGTGCATATTTTCTCTTTCAAATGACCTATAAATTAATGTTCATTCACATTTTAAATGTATCCGGCTTGTAAAGGTGTCATTTTAAAGTGCAGATATTATTCCTTGGGCATGTGATTTTGTGGATAATGGTAAAAATGCCATTTGAATGCCCTCTATTGCAAGTTGCCATGGCAGCAAAAGCACATCACAGCCCACTGTTATGTCCAAATGCGGGATTATATCTGCACTGATTTACTGATGATTAATTAATGCAGATATTTCTTTCTCATCTGAATGGCCTGATAAAGAAGTGCATAAATGCCTTACACAGATACAATTTCTATCACTTGACTTTTCAAATCTGAGCAGATTTTGAAACAAAGCATAACACAGTTGTTGACTTTGTAAAGAGCTAAAAATACACTGTGCTTCACACACTACTCGGTTGTCAAGTTGTACTGAACAAAACAAACTCACGCCTTCAGCTTTGCTAAGCTTGTTCGCCATTTCCATTTCTTCTTTCACATCATGACCTTGCACGCACTCTTTCCTGTGATTGGTTGACCACTGACCATCATGCACTTTGTGTTTTCCTAAAAGTCGTTTCATAATACAGGTGTCAATCATGTCATATGCTGGCTACAATATATAAATATTGCGTGTGTTAGTGATGTGTGCCTGTGGAGTTTACTTGTCAAGAACCTCCCAAGAGTTCATGGTTACCACAGGGGAGTTTGGTGGTCTTTTTTTAAAGGGCACCTCATGCAGTGGATGAAGATTTTCCAAAACACCCACATGCACGGCTCTTGCTTTAGATCTCATTCACCTCTCTTTTTATTAGTGTTCATTACACTCATGAAATGAACACTTGGTAGGCCTGCAAAGAATTTGCAAGTGCAGCTCTGAAATTTTCTAAAGATTTGGAACGTCGTCCTTCACGTTTGTCGCCTTCACCAGCTGCATGTTTGTTAAATGTTTTTACAAATTTGATGATACATTTAACTTCCAATAAAAGCTCAATTAAAGGTGCTATAGAATGTAAAACTGTAGTTACCAAGGCATAGATATGAGCTCTGTACATGGTAATGACGATATGGATTGAAAAATTGACATGTTTTAAGGCAGTGGTTCTCAAACTTTTTCAGCGTGCGGCCCCTCTTGTGTACGGTGCATTCCTCCGCGGCCCCCCAAAAAAATTTGTGACAAAAAACTGTTCTAAAACTCAACATTTGAATAAAAAATCATTAAATTATACAAAAAAGTAGTGCTTTTGGTAAGTAGCCTAATTTTTTTAGGTTTAATTACACAGAATTCATAAAACTGGGCCCCCCTCGGCACCATCTCGCGGCCCCCAGTTTGAAAACCACTTTTTAAGGGACTCTCCACTTTTTTTGAAAATATGCTCATTTCCCAGATCCCCTAGAGTTAAACTTTTACATTTTTACAGTTTTGGGAATCCGTTCAGTTGATCTCCGGGCCTGGCGCTTCCACTTTTAGCATAGCTTAACACTGCACTGTAAAAAATACTTTGCTGCCTTAAAATTTTTTGTTAAATCAACTCAGATTTACAAGTCATGTCAACAGAGATGAGTTGTCACAACTTATAAAATATAGTTGAAAAAAGTCAACTTAATTTTATAAGTTATAACAACTCACCTGTAGTTGTAGCAACTCATCTCTAGTCAAGATAAATAATAGTAAGTTGAAATGACTTGTAAATTCGAGTTGATTCAACAAAAAAATTTAAGGCAGCAAAGTATTTTTTACAGTGTGTAGTGTGCCATGTATTAATGGGTGTAAAGTGTGTAACAAAATGGCTTTTCTCCCCTCAGTGTTATAAAATGTAAAGCTAATTGAAGACCAGTCTTGCATGACATACTAAGACCTTTATTAAGACTACACTTCCCTAAATTCTAGAAATGTTTTCCACAGTAAAAGCATTGTGTCTTGGTTCCCTGGCTTATTAAATCAAATCAGCATGGGCACCCAAAGTGGGATTTTATGGATTATAAGAGATATATTTTTATATATTTATACAATATTTCTGTTTCTATTTTATACAAGGCTGTCAGACTAGCTTCCGTAGTTAAAAAATACGGCTGTAACTTGCCGTATGAAAATCGTACTAGGAAGTAAAATTGCATGTTTTGTGGTGCCATGGGAAAGCATTGCAGTATCAAATTGGTCACAATGAAACACTTCATTGACAAAGTGAAATAACCACCAGCAACAGCTAAACTACCAATAAAACACATTTAACATGTTTTACCAGGTTTAAATCAATGTTGTTTTTAATATCGGTGCAGTAAATTAGTAAGATGCCTGAAGATTCTGTCTAAAATGCAATAAGAGTATGAAAAAAATGTAATGGATGGAGAAAGTGGTTTTAAAATAAAGTAAATTATTTTTTTAGCTTTTTATTTTTGTAATAGTTTGTTTAACATATGCAATAAACTGTTGTGCTCCACGTTTCAATCGTTGCATAGGGTTGGCAAGTTTTGCATACGTTTATCAATACAGTGTTTAATTTAGAGACGCCATGGTTTCCCAAAAACACACATTTGGTGTAAAAAACGCAGATCAAGAACTAGAAAAGATATGACATGCTGTCCTAGTGCATTTAATGCAAGACTGTGTGTCTGGTGCAGTGATGTTGTGAGAGAATGATGGACGTGCTGTTCAGAGAGAAAGAGAGATTTTGTCTAGCTGTCGGGGGTGTGTCTGGCTGTTCTCCAGCAAGCCACGGCCCTTATGCTGTCCATGTGTTCTGAATTCCTCCCTCACCTCCCTTCCTAGCCAAGAGGAGAAAACAAAATGCAGGAGTCTTAAGGTGGAATCAATTGTTAGAAAGAAACGGTTAATCAAAAATGTAAACAACTGCTTTAGCGTAAAATTCAAAGAATACGAAAATGTATGTTTTTCTTTTATTTCTACAATGACAATTTCTACAATGACAGTACTGATCATAGAGGTCAAGCTACATAAACACCATTAAGCACCTGTGTGTCATATTTTAAGCTTTTTAAATCTGAAACCATATGGTAGCTTTGTGCAAGGAGGCAGAAATCCAAGTTTTTACAAACTTTTCCCTTTTGTATGTGAAAACATGATCACCTGGCTTGCCACATCAGCTTGGACAAAGCTGTTGTTTGGTTTTAGACTTGACAATGCACTGTAGTAAGTTTGTCACGATAGTATAAACATATCTTAAGGGGGCTGCACACCGCGTCGAGTCGCATCTAGGACAACTCAGAGGTAGCGTAAACCGGAAGTGCACATTAAATAGAGCAAGCTTAGTCAGATAGCGTCTACTTCAAAATGCAAAATATACATTACCAGCCAATGTTAATCGGTAACATCATATTTGTCCCAAATCATTATTTAATGTTAAACTATGTGAGTGGCGGTGTGTGGCGCGACAGGGATTTGAGCAATTTCCTGAGTCAAAGCTGGGCGCCGAGGACAGGCGACACCTGTCGGCGCCGCTGTGCGTATACTCGTAGAAAACAATGTGTTTAATTTTTATTTTTTGGAACGGCACGGCTCTGAGCTGCGCATCCGGTGTGTGACCCCCTTTACGGTACTATACCAGCTGAAGATTTACAATACCAAGTATTTGCCATGCAATATTGTGTTCATTCATTTTTCAAATTTACAATTTTTAAAAATATATAAATATAGACAAAACAGGCAACATTTTCCATTGAATACTTAAACAATGAGAATACTAAAAGGCTATGTATAAAAACTCAAAAACAATCATACAATTGGCAGAAGCAATTAGGGGCTGTTCACATGTTGCGCCTAAACGTGTGGAAAACACTAGGTGCGTAGGTTCTTGTCACATGACCTGCGGTGCACTTGCAGCATTCTGAAAAGTTGAAATGTGTTCAACTCGATTTGGTGCAGACGCGCCTGGAAAAAAAGAGCGTGTCGCTTTCATAATGAGCATGCATATCGCGCGCCTACATTTGAAATAACAAACTTGAGTGGCGAAAGACGCGATATGTGAATCACCTATTAGGATGTATTTACAAAGACAGTTTAAGGGTGTTTTCACACCTAGTTTGTTTGAGCCCTCTAAACGCTCTCAGAGCAGTTCAGGGTGTATATGTGAACAAACCAAGTGATCTTAGACCCCCCTAAAAGGACCCAAAAGCGAACCGAACTCAGACCACTTCTGGAGGTGGTCTGAGTACGGTTCGCTTTTGGGTTCTTTGGTGGTTCGATTTCTTTTTGATATGTGAAATCAATGAGGTCCCGGTCCATATCGCGTGTGGTTTTGACATTGTATCAAAATAAACTGCTGCACAGAAAGCTGGGATCTGAGTTCTTATGAAGTTGTGATGTGAACAAGAAAGGGTCTGAGATCACTTCAGTTCTGAAGAGGACCAGAAAAAGAACTGGGTCCTCTTTTGAGTCCACTATATTGTGAACACCAAAAGGACTGAGGTCACATTCGGCTAGTCCCTTCTCTGGTTCACCCTAAGTGAACTGGGTTTGGTTCTTTTAAAATGAACTATATGTAAAAACACCCTAAAGCTGTTCAGAGGTGGTGTGAATGTATTTACACTGCTATTACAATTGCATAAATTATTATTAAATTAAACAGGAAATATTTAAAGATTAAGATAACGAAATTAATGTAAAGTAATTTTCAGTAACAGTGGTGACCAGTGACTTCTTTTTCGGCATGTCATGTGAACATTGTGCATCATGCGTCTTTTCAAAATAAGTGCCTGCTGCACATGCGTCTAAAGGGTTTCAATGACACTTGCGTTTGACAGATACTAGGGATGCACCGATACCACTTTTTTGGAATACGAGTACTTGCATTTCAGTACTTGCTGATACCGATACCGAGTACTTAATAAAAAACATGATATAAATTTACAGGTAACAGCTTTCGTCATATAATTTAACAAAAAAACAAGGGACTAGTTTGGAATTAAGACCATTTATTTAAAATGAAAAGCATGTTGTATGCACCACATTACAGATAAATAATTATAAAAAAATGAAACAGTGACAGTGCAACTCAAGTATTTTTTTCAGTTTGTTGTAAACTCTGCCTCTTTGGACAACACAAGACATTAACCCCTTACACGCGGCTTAAACATAGACATTTCTCAGACCGTGGTATCGATTTCTGGTATCGGGGGACTTTTAACGAGTACGAGTACTTTAGAAAATGTGGTATCGAGGCCGATACCAGTATTGGTATCAGTCCAGAGCGTGGCTAATAAAGCCCTTGCAGTAGCTAAGATATCTGCGCTTTCATGCTGATCTCATTGACTTTAATGCGCGCGAGAGAGAGAGAGCGCGAGTACGCGGCTCACTATGCAGACATGTGCATCAGTGAGACAGACACGCAAAGTGAAAGTATACCCCGCTACCTTTAACTCTACGTACTCCACGGGACAGATGCGTCCTTTCCATATGGGTCACGGATCAACAGCAATTCATCACGTTACTTTCAAAAGTGCATCCGAATCGATACGGAAGGTGCTGTATCGATGCGCGCATCGTCAGGCGTCCATGACGATGTATCGTCGTATCGATATTTTGAACACAGCACTAGCCAGCACTGTTCAGTAACATGTTGACTTGTACATAGGCGAATACTCGGTTTTCGAGCTCCCTTCAAGGGCAGCAAGTCAATTTGTTTATTGATTTATTACAATGTTGTACTAATTGCAAGACCATTCAGGATATAGCAGGTCAAGATGTATAAAAGTAAATCTATTTTACACAAAAGTCTGCCCTGTATTTTCTTCAGTCTGTGTCTTTTGTTTCTGTTTTGTGAAGTTACTTGCGTGTCAAGCTGAAATGCAGCCTGTTGTGCTTGGTTGTCAGTCTGGCCCTGCTGAGCTCTGCGGCCCTATTAATGATCTGCTCCATTGCCATCACAACCGTCACCTCTCTGCATCCTATTTCAAAGCCCTAGCTTCCATCACCTTGACACCAGCCCCCCGGCAACAGTCTCCCAGCCATAGATGTGACTGCAGTTGTCTGGAGGCAGTCAGCTCCTCTTAGCATCTCGCAAATAAACGAATGAATAATATTTGGGTGCCTCTATGTGATGATCTTCTGAACGGAGGCCTTCTTGTTATTAAGATGGACATTCACATTGTTTTATCCATTCCACTGTTGTCTAAGACCTGAGCTTTCCTCAGGCCAGACAGAACGGTTGTTTACCTGATTTGCATGACCGGCTCCTCGTTTCCAACTTGAAAGCATTGTTTTCGACAGGGCCGGATGCCGTTCTTGTTAAAAGTGGTGCTTTTGTGAGTCAGATGATTTGTGGGAATACACCTGCCGTACTGTTTTGTTACTGAACAAGAGGACATTTATGTATTCAGTTGATATAGAGCTATTGCTGAGAAAGTGGGTATGAAAAACAACATTTAGCCAAAATGAGGAACTCAGGATGATTTCAAATGCCTTTGAAATGCTTAGTAACGGCATTTCCATTTGATATTCCACAGGGAGGGCCAGAATGCTTTTGCCCTAATTTTCAATCTCGTAAATGTCGACACATATACAAATCACTCACCGGCCAGCCTGGAATGGACCGTTAGTGCACCGAGAGATAAATAGATGAGGAGAAATAAAGAGAGGTACAATCTCTGGAAAATCAATTTTGACCTTCAGCTTGTTTATAGTGGAGGGCAAACAAAGGGGTTTCTTGATTACCGAATGCTGCCCCAGTAATAAAGAATTGTTTGGTGTTTATGAGACGTCTCAGACAGAATCAATGCAAAGAGTTTTGCATTTTCTGTGTTGCTTTTTGGGAGAAATGGTAAATCCTACTTTTTTTCAGTAAATAAAGGCATATTTCAAAATGAAAACACATAGGGGTATAAAGTAATTTATGAATGATGGGATGATGAGCTCCAATTTGGTGGAATTCTGCAAGCACGTGTTTTATGTCAGCCAGATTATGAGCCAAATGACTAAGCATTAAACATGAGTGGCTAAACCTGATTCATAACAGACATATGTAGCCCTAAATTCACAAACTGCAGACAGATCAGATATGAATGAGCGGTTTCAACAGCAGGCTGTCGCAAAAGACACACTTTCAAAGCAGCCACATCCTGTCTGTATTGCTAAATATATTATAAAACAGAGGAATCCGTATTGGCGAGAACTGTGTGTGTGCATTGCTTTTCAAAAGATCCAGACTGTTGTTTCAACTGACTAGCCTGTTCATGATTGACCCCGCAACAATCCAGAGCAGGGGTGGGCATTCCTGGTCCTGGAGGGCCACTATCCTGCAAAGTTTAGCTCCAACCCTAATCAAAACACCTGAATGCCATTTTCAAGTCATCTAGGAACCTTTGATAAGAGTTTTTCACGAGTGTTTGATTAGGGTTGGAGCTAAACTTTGCAGGATAGTGGTCCTTCAGGACCAGGAATGCCAACCCCTGATCCAAAGTGAACAACAAAAAAAGACAAAGTGAGACAGCGAGAGATGAAAGACATTATAAAGCCCAAATGTACGCCACATTCGAACGTACAGCTTTGCAAAGTATAGTTTATTGGACTTAGATGTGTACATAGACATTTGATGCATGCGCATTGTGACAAAATGCAGTGGATCTGCTAAGCTACATATTACATTCTCCTGTAGGCGCATGTGCCGCCTATGCATACAATGTACGCGGGGTTTCAAAAAATTTGCCGGTGAGCGTTGAATACGCGTGTACTCTTCTGATGACGGAAATTGCATCACACGCACTGTACGCGGACCCTCGCATACATGTAAAAAATTTACTCTACTTCGGCTTAATATGATTCCTAACTATTTTTCTGATTTACTCTCAGAAAATCTAGAAAGCTAGACTTTGACTTTGTCTTACAGGGCTCAACATAAAGGACTGCCCGGTTGCCCGGGGCAAGCGTGAAAGACGTTTGGGCCAGTAAAAAGTATTTTCACTTGCCCGATCGAGCCAGTGCTTCACCCTCAGTCACTAAAATATGTTTGCATCAATGCATATTATTTAACATCTTGGAAGCAGACATTTACTTGGGTAAACACGGCGAAAGAAACAATGCAGTTTGCTGTCAGTTTACAGGTAAAGCAGAAAAGTTGGGAGGCTTTTTTCGTTGGAACATGTCTGTTGTATATGTATACAATTATATTTGACTTTTGAATTATTATTTTTAATTATGTCACACTGACATTTTTTTATTGGGGCCAGTGAAAATTTTGGCAGGGCAAGTGAAAACCAGAACCACTGGCCTGACCGGGCCAGTATAAAAAATTATTTGTGTTGAGGCCTGTCTTATAAACGCAGCATTTATTGAAGTTGCTACGTGGATTATTTTTTAATATAATGATGTGAGCTAGAAGTCAACTTTTCTGGAAAAATCCATTTTTAAGTTTCTTAAACACTGTTGCACTGTCAAAACATTGCTCTGTTCATCTGATGATAAATGTCAGTTTCTCTTTCATTGTTAATCCTGTGGAGGGGTTTTGCACCAGTGATGCAAATTGTAGAAACAGCAGCTGTAATGAATAAGTCAATATGCTTTGTCCTCCACAAAGTCAGACTCTTATTGTATCTATATTCTGGCTCTTATCTAAAATCTCAGCTGCAACCTTTTTCATCTCTTTCCCCCTTGAGATCTTGCTGCAGTGTTGATCATGAACAGGCTGGTCAGTTGACACAGCCTGGATCTTTTGAGGAGGATTGCGCACACACTGTTCTTGCCTCTACCGATTCCTCGCTTTCATAATATATTAAGCAATACAGACGGGATGTTTCTGCTTTGAAAATGTGTCTTTTTTTAAAGCCTGCTGTTGAGATCACCTTATCATATCTGATCTGTCTGTAGTTTGTTACTTGGCAAGACACTTTTTTTTACTTAGAGGGTCCGGAAAGCAGAAAACCTTTGCACTACGCAGATATGTGCAAACCTGTGCAGATCTATGCACATACAGTACTGTGCAAAAGTCTTAGGCCGCCATGCCAAAATTAGATTGTTTTTGCAATGTTATAATGATCATATATAATTATTTCTCAGTCTCTTTAATAGAATACATCCAGAAAACACAGGAAATGTGTATATACTATTAAAAACTGTATAAAAATGTAAACTGATGTGAAGTTTTTAGGGTAAACTCCGCTTCCACTTGAGCTGTAGCAGGAAACTGCAGGATCTCTTTAACCTAAATAAAATTAAATCCTAATTTCTAATTTTAAAGAATTTTTTTACTTCATTCTGCTAAAAACGCTCAAGATGTGTTTAGTGCTAAGAGAGGTCACACTAAACACGACAATGCCTAAACAAGACATTTAGTCCTAAAAATTTATTTCTTTTTTTGTACATATTTCCTGTATTTTTGGTTTGTATCTTAATAAAATAGGCTGAAAAATAAATATGGGTGGACATTAAAACTTCTCAAACAACAAGTATGGTGGTGGCCTAAGACTATTGCACAAAACTGTACATGCATACATGTACCGTACTTTCCAGACTATAAGCCGCACCGGAGTATAAGTCGTATCATTCAAAAATGCGTCATTAAAACGAAATAACATTAATAAGTCACAGTGGACTATACGTCACGTTTATTTAGAAAATTATTTGACAAAATCCAAGCCGAAGAACAGACATTTTATCTGGAAAGGCAAATTATTCAACTAAACAATAGCAGACAGAACAGTAGGTTGAATAGATGTCTGTACGTTAAAGTGATATTATCAGTTATTTAAACGATAAACTATAGCATACAGAACTTACCTGGAAGGTTGAATAGGCTAAATTAACCAAACAAGCCAACTAGCGTGAAGTTCGCATACTCTTCATTCCACATTACAGATCCATTGAATTACATAAATAAATAGCAGCATATGGCGGACTTTCGCGGCTGTAGGCGGTAATGTTGTCTCTTGCCTCATAAATGTCTAAATTAATTCATTCTGACTTACAAGGCGCACCTGACTACAAGACGCAGCACCAGCCAAGTTATGAAAAAAAACGCAGCTTATAGACCGAAAAATACGGTATGCACAATCTGTGAACCAAGATTTTTTTTTCATTACAGAGGGCGCTACAGAGCCCCCCTGCCACACCCGTGTGCCAGCCTTTGCAGGTCCTAATGCCCGACGACTCTGACGTTTGTGCCAAGTTTCAAGACTTTTTGACCATGTTAAAGCCCCCAAAACTCCCTGAAAACATAAAAAAAATCTTAAAGAAAACAATAGGTGCAGGCCTCTGGGCCTATTAACTCTTTCCCTGCCATTGACGAATTATTTTGTCAATTAACAGAAAACGTTTCCCTGCCAATGACATTTACCTGCCGAGTTTTTACCGTAATCTATAATTCCGCTATTATCCACTAGGTGGCGCTCTTACCCAACTTATAAAAAACTAAAGCATCAGCTAATCCCACAACATTATAAACTCTGTGTATGTTTTGATTATCGTTCTGAATCTGATTTCTAACAAGTCCTTTAAAAAAATGCAATTTTTTTTTCAACTTTTTACTTTAAATTTTTTATTTTTGAAGAAATTTAGCCATAGTTAAAGGCGGAGTCCACGATGTTTGAAAGCCAATGTTGATATTTGAAATCACCTAAACAAACACGCCCCTACCCCAATAGAATCTGGACCTTCGGTTAGACCCGCCCCACACATACGCAAACCCGGCAAGGATGTCGGTTAGTAGACACGCTCCTTACTGCTGATTGGCTATAAGTGTGTTTTGGTAGTCGGCCCGTCTCCTTTTCCAAAGCGTTTTTCAAACATCGTGGACTCCACCTTTAAGAGGTTATAAAAATAACAAATGAAGATAGGATGAAACCTTTTCCAAGTTTTGTTTGTTTGTTTGTTTGTTTGTTTGTTTGATTGTTTAAAAGCAGAGGGTCTGTTTTTTCATTTTTAATATATTGTATGTTTATATATTTATAGATTTTCTTTCCTGCAAGGCAATATGTGAAACTTTTGTGATGATCACAAAAAAATGCTGGCGGGCAACTGTTTTGATAAAGGCTGGCGAGGAATGAGTTAATAACGGCCAGATACTAAAAGTGAAAAATGACTAACTTGTTTCAAAATGGTTTCCGTGCGAAATCCAGTTAAAGACATTTCCTATTTTGCCTAAACCCTCCCAATCCCCCTCGTACTAGTTTCTGGTTGATTACATCAAAGTCTAAAACTCATTCAATATTCTGGGCTTATCGGCTACAAGCACTCCTGCTCTCAACACTGATGAATTGTTTCGACGCTCATATAAAGCTTGACACACATCCATGATAATCCACCTGAAATGCAGGAATATCTGACTGCTTTTATTGTGCGTGTACTTAAAATAATAACCTTCTGAAGGTGTCTGATTACTGTTCCAACAACGCCCATCGCAAAAGCAAACTCATGCCTAAATGAAGGTTGACATAGCATGTTGGTTTTAAGATTCGTTGGTTCCATGCAGGCAGGCTCAATTGTTCTCGTATTAAATGAAGCAGGGTGTGCTATCAGTCTGGCTGGCTTTTTTGTAATGGTTGTTTTGAATTGTGCATGCAGAAAAGCAAATGACAATGTCCCTTTTATCGATACAACTTATTTGTCTGCAACCACTTTGATCTAGAATGCAAATGAGCCACAAATAAGGTGGTACATGTAGTGTCAGGCATCTTGTCAGGCAGGTGTATACACGGCAGTCAGCGATTTTGCTAACGTGTGTGTGCGCGTGTGTGTTATATATACAGTACTGTGCAAAAGTCTTAGGCCACCATTACCAGCTTTGTTGTCTTAGCGAAGTTTTAATGTCCATCCATATTTATTTATTTTTAAGATAGAAACCGAAAATACAGGAATATGTACACAAAATTAAAATCAAAACAATTTTCAGAACTAAATGTCTTCTTCAGACATCAGTCAGTATTTAGTGTGACCTCTCTTGGCACGAAATGCATCTTGAGCTTTTTTGAGGAGACTGAAGTCCTGAAGTCATTCAAATAGAATTAAAAATTAGGATTTAATTTAATTTAGGTTTAAGAGATCCTGCAGCTGCCTGCTATTGCTCAAGTGGAAGGGGAGTTTACCCTAAAACTTGACACTTCAGCTTATAATTTTATTCTGTTTTTAATACTACATACACATTTCCTGTACTTTCTGGTTGTATTCTAATAAATAGACTGAGAAACAATTATATATGATCACTATAACTTTGCAAAAACAACACATCTAATGGTAGCATGATGGTCTATATATATATATATATATATATTTTTTTTTTTTTTGGACAACCTGTGAGTTAGCGGGACACTGTTACATGTTTTATCCAAGTTAATCTTCACAGATCAATACAACTCTTATTTAAGTGTAAATGTGTTTACTAGAAATATAAAAAGCAGAATTTGGCCTTCAAAATTAATAAAAGTTGTGTCATAAACATTAAACACAGCTTATTTTTTGCAATAATCCAAAGTCTGTGGAAAAGATTTATGGGCTTTTTTGCAAGGGAACCAGTATCCCACTATCTTCCGGGTTAGCTTACAAAAATACATCATCCCTGCGGCACTCTATAATGCATTATCACTCGAGTAGGAGTGTGAATTGGCTGCAGGCGTTTATACAACAGATCAACTGAACAATAAATCAAAAATAAATTTAAATACATACATAAAAAGGTGTAATATATCACTACAGAATTTCATTGATTTGCATTCAGAGATGTCTGTACAATGGCAATATCAGCTGTTATGCATATTTCCGATTCTGACCTTTAATGTCTTTTTTGTACCTTTTGCAGGACTCTCTGGTAACCCTACTGATTTGGAAAAACGCCATGCAGCGTTTGGTCAGAACTTCATCCCCCCAAAGAAGTCCAAGACCTTTCTTCAGCTAGTGTGGGAAGCCCTCCAGGACGTCACCCTTATTATTCTGGAGGTGGCAGCTCTTATTTCCCTCTGCCTGTCTTTCTACCACCCGTCAGGGGAAGGCCACGACAGTGAGTGCTGCCTTTAACAAATTTTTCAATCTGTTTGAACATTATTATTGTTAGACTTCCATATCTCGAAACCAAAGAAACAATCATTAAAGCTTTTAAAGAGCTCCAGGCTTTTATTGTTCAGGGACCAGTGTGATGTTGTTTTGTTTTGATCCAGATTTTTGTAAGTTGCTCAACATTTTTGGCGTCTTAAGTTTTAATTACAGCCCCATTTGGGATTGTTGTTCAAAAGATCCAATTTGAGTGCCGGAAAATCAGAATTTGGCTTCTTCCTATTCTCCATATGGCTGAAACCACAAGGCTGACCTTAGACTGTCATCCAATTCTCCAGAAGGAAATTAGGTCAATGAAGTGTAAATTTGTGATCTGGCAAGAGAAAGTCTTTCTGAAGAAGAGACGCCATCAAAACATAAGCGTGCAGCTGCTGTTGATATTGCCCCATTTCCTAATGGTCTCTAAAGTTTAAATGAACATCTTTAATGGTTTCTATTTAGCTTGGATTGTTGAGATGCAGATTTTGGATATTTTGGGCATGTAAAGGGTGTTTAGATTGATTTCCTCTCTGTGTTTATGTGATTCCAGGCTGTGGAGAAGCAGCTGGTGGTGCTGAGGATGAGGGTGAAGCTCAAGCAGGCTGGATCGAAGGTGCTGCCATCTTGTTTTCTGTAATCATTGTGGTGCTGGTGACCGCGTTCAACGACTGGAGCAAGGAGAAACAATTTCGTGGGCTGCAGAGCCGCATTGAGCAGGAACAGAAGTTCACGGTCATTCGCAAAGGACAGGTCATCCAGATACCTGTGGCTGAAATTGTTGTAGGTGACATCGCACAAATCAAATATGGTAAGAGTCCACATCAACAATAAACTTAATGTACCCGTTGATTTCTCTTCTTGGGGCAGATTTACACCAAAGCATATTCTGTGCATGTGCAACATTGAAGTCATTTCCTGTATTGCGGTCACTGTATTCAGTGATCTTTAGGTATTTATAAAACATTGGTTTCCCCCCGAACCTTTTGCCTTTTCTTTAATCCTGAGAGGCGTGTTGCTAGGTGAGTTCTCCAGCGGTTGTGACAGATCATATGTGACTGTTGGTCTTCTTTAGACACAAAACATGGCTCATGACTCACGCTTACCGGCTTGCGTGAGTCATTGTACTGATGCTCATGATGCCTGCAACGTGGGCGATGCGTGGGGGTCCAACAGCCACATGAGAGATCTGTCATCATGATCGCCAAAGCAGCCTCTGCTCCTTTTCTCTTGCTGAATTGCTAAAAGTCTTTCTCTGTAGCTCTTCTTCTCTTGTTAAACCCATCCATGTGCACTAAGCAATCACTCACCACCCTGTTCGGTTTCATCAGGTGACCTTCTCCCAGCTGATGGTATCTTGATCCAGGGTAATGACCTGAAAATTGATGAAAGCGCTCTGACTGGGGAGTCTGATCATGTCCGCAAATCTCTGGAGAAGGACCCCATGCTACTTTCTGGTAAGACGGCGTGTTTGTTTTGCTTGTTTTTACCCTTCAAACTGCACTAAGTCTCCTATTATACATGTGTTATACAAAGATTTCTTGAAGCCTAGAGGTGAGCAAATAAAGTTGTACTCCTAGAGATCCCTGAACAGATTTTCTCTTGTTTTTAGTGACTCAATAACACAAGCAGTAGTAAATAGGGATGTCACAGTAGCAACATTGTATCGATACCAGTAAAATTTCATGGTTTTCTGTACCAATTTTGGTACCAAAGCAAAACACAAAAACATGCTAATTAAACAACACTATTAAGTGCCAATTAAACACTATTTTATAATAAAGTTAAATGTCAATGTAAAATAATCAGGGTTACCACGTGTCCTTAAAATTCTTGAAAGTTTGTGAATCTGAAAAAAATTCAAGGCCCTGGGAAGTTTTTGAAAATATACATGCATAGATACTGTTCATTGAAAGTGCTTGAATCTATTTTATGCAAGACGTTTTCTGGGAAAAATCCATATTATTCCCTGTCTAGTGTAGGATAATATCATAAAAATTCTAGACTTTTTAAGCACACATGCTAAATTGTTCGCTTTAAATGCTTATATCTTCTGTATGTGAATGTTGATTCATACATGTTTGACACACGAAAACGTCTCTGGTTACGTATGTAACTGTTGTTCCCTGAGAAGGGAATGAGACGCTGCGTCTTCCTTGCCATACTTTCTGCGTCCCTGTAACGCCGTCTTTGGCAATATTTCAGATAGCGATATACTTTCTGGCTCTCGCGTCACCCTGTCTTTGTCGTTAAGCCTCATTATTGGTTGAATTTGATATACACATTCAGACGCACTTACCCCTGGAGGCGTCCCCAAAGTGTCACCGCAGTGACGTAGCGCGAGTTCCCTCTAAAAGGAACTGTAACAATGTATCTTAAAAGGTAACACGATGTAACTCGAAATGTGTCCCCACATGTAGTCCTTGAATTTAGGGCTTTTCACACCTGAAATTGTTAACCCTGGGTTATTCTAAACCCAGGGTTAACGGAATCCTGGGTTATTTTTTTCATGTTTCACATTGTTCAAACTTAACCAGGGGTTAAGAGATAACCCTGGGTATTCATAATTTGACGTTTCACACTGTGCATTCCTAAACCCTGGGTCAGGAGTCTCCAACCCAGTTTCAACACACCTGTCTGTAATTATCAAGCCTTGATTAGCTACTTCAACTGTGTTTAATTCGAATCATAACATTCTAACCCTGCTTCGTTTCACACTGCATGCGTTTGGCACCACAATGCAGGGTTAACACCACAAATGCGGTGCTAACCCTGCTCCAGAGCAGGGTTTCATAACCCTGGGTGAAAAGCGGTGCTGGCACCGCTTTCGGGTTGCAGGTGTGAAGCGCTCCTTGACCCAGGGTTAAAAGCAGGGTTTAGAATGAAGATAACCCAGGGTTAAGCGCAGTGTGAAAACCCCTTTTGAGGGGGATTTGCACCTGGAAAGTCCTTGAAATGTCCTTGAATTTGAAGTTAACTAAGGTGTGGGAACCCTGTATAATAATAATAATAATATAATTCTGTATCTTTTATTTACTTTTATTTATTTGTTGCTGAAATATTTCAGCAGCTGTTGTCTGTTTGTGTTTGGGGTCCTTCATGCTGATAAACAGTGTCCTCAGTCTGCTGCTTTAAAAGACAAATACAATAAATTTAGGAAGTCAACTGGTTGAACAGATGCATATTGTTTTATCCCCAGACACTTTGCTTGTTCTCTCGGTAATCTGCCTTAATCTGAAGTATGCCTTTTTTTTTAAAAACACACCTTGAAAATCTGCTAGTTAAATAATTTGCTCAATCCTCCTCTACTCTTCTAAAAATGTTACATTGTAACTAATAATGATGGCTTGTGTTGTGATTGAGATGTTAATGGAGTAACAGGCTGTGATAGAGAATGACTTGGCACGTGGTTACTTATGTGTGACATGTCGGCTGAGGAAAAATGTCATAGTGTTGTTTCAGCGGTTACTGTGGCGAAGTAATGCATAACAATCAAGTGTCTCAGTGTTCTCATCTTTAGTGTGTCAGCAGTCATGTAACACCATTTGTCCAATCCGATTTAAGAACCAGATCTGCATACCATTTGCTTTTAAGGGGTCAGCAGGTTGTCTGGTATGCGTATCTCCATTTAATGATTTCATGACTTCGTTAAGTATAGTTTTTTTCAGCATGCAATGGACCCATTATATATGTTTGCTTAATTGCTTATAATTGTTTTTGTTAGAAAATAATCAAAAATCAGTGTTTAAGGTAGTTTTAATACAATACCCTGATTCACTACAGTAGGCTTATAATGATATATAAGTTTAAACTGCCATGTACACATACGTTTCAACACTCCTGTTTTTCCCGGGAGTGTCACGTATTTGACACCTATCTCCCACCCCCTCTGTTTTGTTATTTCTCCCGGAAAACTCCCGTAATTTAAATGACCCTACCTCATTATATGAAGAATCACATAAATATATTATATTATTCCAAGGTTGTCCAGTTGCCAGATCTTGTATGAAACGCATCCAACTCACACAATAAACACATCATTCAAATTTAAACCCATTTTTGACCGCAACCTGGCAACCTACAACTAAGTTGCGCTGTTGATTAAACGGGGCATTAGAAAGCTCAGGTGGTGCTACTGTGAAAAAAAAAATATATATATATATATATAGCTGCAAATTTAACAACAGCTGGACCGAGAAATGTAATTTCTTACAGCGAATCAACATCGGCAATTCCCACGCTTTTTGCAAAGTATGTTACACTGATTTTTAGTATCGGACACAGTGGGGAAAAAAACGGGACAATCGCACTGTGAAAGCAAAGAGCATAGACATTAAAGAAATAACTAGACTTGATCGTGGGTCAACATCGCCGCCATATTAGTGGTGGCAACTATTTCATTAATCTCATAGCAACTGGAGGTAAAAGGGGTGTACAAACCGTCACACCCCTTAAAACGAATCTCTGGGAATTACTTTTCACAAGTAAGACTCTGAACCGTTGTTTCTGGTTTTGTTAAATCATTAGATCACAATCCTTATAAAATTATTTTGATAGAGAGTTGTCAACTCGAGGCAGACTAATACCTAGAGATGTCGCTATTTAGCTATGAATGTTGATACTTAACAAGAATTAACAATGTTTACATTTTTTGTTTTTATAAAATTGTAAAAGTTAAGCTATATTAAATTGTTAGGGACGTCATTTATGACCCTGAACCACAAAACCAGTTGTAAGTCACACAGGTATATTTGTAGAAAAAGCCAAAAAATACATTGCATGGGTCAAAATTTTCGATTTTTGTCAAAAAATCATTCGTATATTATGTAAAGATCATGTTCCATGAAATATTTAGTCAATTTCTTACTGTAAATATATCAAAACTTTATTTTTGTGAGTGAATGCAGCAAAATCACAAACACAATTGGCCAGAAACTCGCCTACAAACTTGATCTTGTTGCTACCTGCTCCTACCCGCTCATTGGGGATTTCCCATTCAAGTTTGGTTTATATGTATAGCGGTAAGCCAATAGAGAGCGATAAAACAAACCTTTTCAATAACCCGGGGTAAAGAAATTGTCACTTTATTGCAGGACAGGTTGGGGCGGGTTTTTAAAAACAAATTAAAAAAACATGTATGTTGCGTGCAATTCCCTGTAGCCTATATTAAATATTTGGGAACATATATTTTCATATTTGATTAGGTTCTTTAATAAGGTTAAATTATGTAGGCCTACGTAGCAACGTAACATGCGCAACGTAACATGATATCTCCAAACCTTTGGCCTCACGTAACGCGAACACGCCAAGCAGCTCGCACTGCCAGCCACAACAACAAAACAAACTGAGAAGTAAAAGTGAAGATGAAAGACGAGTTGCGGGAGAAATTAAGGTCAGGAATATATGAATAGATAATACAAACGCTGCTTTGTAAATGTTGAAAATGTTTATCATTATTATCCTGTCTCTAAATTTATATGACCATGCTGGTTTCTATGTTTCGTAAGCGTATATTGTTCCCAGTTTACAGGGCGATGTAATTTTTTTTATATATAATTTTTTTGGGCCATTTTTGCCTTTATTGATAGACAGTAGATTTGAGAGACGACAGGAAAGTAGAGGGTGGAGAGAGGGGTATAGGATCGGCAAAGGACCTCAAGCCGGGATTCAAACTTGGGTCGCCGAAAGTGCGTTTGCACCATATGTCAGAGCGCGGTCCACTACACCATCGGCTCAGACAGGGCGATGTAATCTAATGGCTGTTTCCAAGCACTTTTAGGCTGAAATAAATTTTCATTCACAAATGTTTTTTTAAACATTTCAGTTGTTTTACAATTTTACAGTTGTGAAGGGGTGAGCCAAATATTTCATAAAAGTGGGACCCGCAGGTTGGAAAAAACCTTGACCCGCGCATCACTAATGTGCGATGCCATAAGAGCTTCTTTTGAACTTCGAAATTTAAATGCGATTTTCTCAATATTAAATTTTTTTTACAAACCATACATCAATGGAAAGTTTATTTATTTAGCTTTTGGATGATGTTTAAATCTCAATTTCAAGAAATTGACCCTTACGACTGGTTTTGTGGTCCAGGGTCACATTTGATTTCAGCTCACGTAAAGATCTTCCTCCCACAGTTCAAAGGCAGGTTAGATGAATTGAAAATGCCTCAAATTGTCATTCCCCAGCTTGCATAGAGATTAACCGGTTCTTGCCATGAATATAGCCATAGATATAATAGATAGTTTTGAATAATTAATAAATAAATAAATATAAATATGTAAATGTAAAGCATGCTAAATGCTGTAATGTAAATGTAAAGCAACCTGCAACTTTACCCTTTAAACAAATGACATTATAAAGGGGAAAAGTTACAAATTGTAGCTTTAAATTATCAAGTTTTTGTTGTATCGCAACAAAAATGCACCATTAGTAATAGCACAGGTTAAATATTGCTAACAACTACTGATGTCCAATTGTATGGTTGTGTTTCTTTTGCTTTGTTCTGGGACTCACGTGATGGAGGGATCTGGCAGAATGGTGGTCACTGCTGTCGGCCTGAATTCTCAAACTGGAATCATTTTCACCCTCTTGGGCGCTAGCAGTGAGGATGAGGAGAAGAAGGTGAAGAAAGGTGAGAGTCTTGCATGCTCCATTCGATAATATCCTCTCTGAGTAAACCAGCCTAACTCATTAGTTGCAAGGTTCACCAACCATCAGCCGGAGGTAAGAGCCATTTAAGAGATTTGCTGGACAGTTTCTCTCTTGCCATAAGTGTCTGCTACTCTGAATTCCTCTGGCAAGGTTTAAATTCAAAAACTGTTTAAGGGAATAGTCACAGTGCATCAGTTGAGACAAATTCACAACAGTAGGAAATTGACTCCGAAGGGCAATTACAGTCAATCTTCAAAGTTTTTGTTTTTAAAATTGATAATCTTGTTTTTCTTTTGGCTCAAGCTCCTCGTTCCTAATTGGCAATTATTAAGAAAAAACAATATCAGGCTGATTTTGTATTCAGAAATACAAACAGTTTGTGAACTCCACGCACCACACACAATAATAAAGGATGATTGATGATGAGCAGTCAGGATAACGCAATCATTGCCGTCCCGTTGTTTTCTTCATCAGTTACAAAGTCAATATGTCCCTTCTGTATGCACAATCTGTGACTGGCTTTCCTATTACACAAAGGGTGTCAAATATTTACCTGACAACAACTGGGGCCAGTTGCAAAAAAATCTGAAAAATCTTAATGAGATCAGTCTACATTATGATCAGTTTTGAAGAACAAAATTTTAAGACTAGTCTAAACCATTTATGCAACCAGCCACTGCTGTCACCGGTACCTCTCTGATTGGTCTAAATCAGCAGTCGGTCAAGCCTAACTGTTTGACGCTCTGTTCTGTCATGGCCTAAAGTCATAGGCAATGTCACACCTCAAAAGCTTTTGTGAATTGTTTAAATATTTTGACTCATCTTTGTGACTTTTCAGACAATTTTTATTAGACTTAAAGGTGCAGTGTGTAAATTTTAGCGGCATCTAGTGGTGAATTTGCTTCCTTTTGAAGCACATAGAGAAGCTTCAGTAGCTGTCACAGGACAAACATGTCATCGTCTGAAACAACGTAGTGGCAAACGTGCTCTGTATAACAGTTTGTCTGTTTAAGGCTACTGTAGAAACATAATGGCGTAAAAATGGCGGCTTCCATGTAAGGGGACCCACAGTGTATGTAGATAACAGCAGCTTATTCTAAGGTAATAAAAACAATACAGTTCATTATATAAGGTCTTTTACACCACTGAAAACATAGTTATTTATATTACATTGCATTGCTGTCAAAATAAAACTTTTCAAATTTACACACTGCACCTTTAATTGCTTCATTTTTCATTTCTCCTTTTAAGGATTAATCTTTCTGTTGACAGACCGATTTGTTGATGAAAATGAACATAAAAGGGCAAAACAAAACTAATCGTAGGCATTGACATTAACATGTCATATAAGTTCCTATTTTAAAAGGTTTGTCAGCTGTATGCCACAGTCAAAAACAATGACCGAGCCGTTAGTGTGCCGTGCATAAAGATCCCCTATGTGTTTCTCTATAAATGACATCTCAGATCGCACATGTGCTCGTGGGATGTAATGTTACTTAAATAGTTCTTAATCTTTGGTTGTTTTTTGTTTTATTTTCTTGTCTTTGGTTTGGTTTAATTTGAGCCATGCTATATCAGCCCTCCGCCCTCTCTCTCTCGTTCTAAACAGGTAAAAAACAAGGACCCCCCGAAAATCGCAACAAAGGTAACCTTACCCACTCCCTCTCCCTTCTCCCCCCTCCCCATTCAGCGGCAAGTCTCGGAGTCTCGTGTCAGTCCCACTAAATCGCTCGCTCACTTTCTCTCTCTGTCTTTCACGCTGTCGCTTACCCCTTACTGCTGAGCCCGGGGAAGCTTTTCGCCTCGCTTTACCTATGAAAGGGTGCAACTCTCACCTGCTAAAAACGGCACTAAGCAGCCAGAAGACTTTACATGTCCACAACTCCTCTTTGTTATCAAGTCTGTCAATAGATTTAAATGATTATCAGTGGTTAACGGTTCATTTCGTTTTTTAATTTTCAATTGAATTGCATTGTTTTGTTTTTTTGCCATTTTCAGCAAAATCTATGTTGTTGTTTAAAATGGATTCAGACAAAATATGAACCGATGCATAAAGTTCTCCAGTGATCTTATTAGCACTGTTATTGGCTATGGTGCTCTGTCTAAAACCAAACAGGAAAGAATGAAACTGTTGCAATGTCAAATTGACTATTTGATAGACTCAAATTAACAATTTAGTTAATGGAATGAGACTTATCTTTCCACTAACATGATATTTAAAGGGCTCTTTTTTTCAAAAATGCTTGGCTGGGTCATTTGTACCGTGTTTCAGAGTGTGACCCTTCACAACCTCACCCCCATAGCGCTCAGGGTCTGAGCATCTGCTCCACACAGAAATCGCTCTTTTATCGTCTGCACAGATCTCCTTCCCTTTGCCCTTGATCACAGGCACACATACACTTACATAAGCTGTTATCAGTACTTGAATACGAAGTCGTCCCCGTGTCTTAATACTGTAGCTTTTGTAAAGAGAGCCATTTCTCCAAACAATCCATATGTGTGTTTGTAGTGTCATAGAAGAGGCGTGTCTAGAAAGAGGTTTGTGATATTAATGTAATGCTTAGGGGCGTGGCTTTTGTGGGAGTTGCACCCTTGCAGAATGGACCGGCTGTGGATTGTCGTTGTTGTCCGTTTGTTGTTTCTTTAGCTCTTTGTTTTCTTCACTGTTGCTTCTTTCTAGGGTGTGGCTCAGGATCTCATGCTGTCTTGTACACTCTTCTCGTTGTCAAAATTGACCTTTTCTTTCACCTTTACCCTGTTTCTCTGGTGCCGCACTCTCATTCGGGAGCAGAAAAATAAACCAATATCTCTCTGATCCCTTCTGATCGTCTTCCTCTTGGTCCTTGTTTTCTTCATGGTGCCTGTTTGGATTGCTTTTTTGTTGTCGAGTTGTCTGTAAATCACTTGCCTCTACTGTTTGTCGTGCGTGCCTCTGTTTGTGTTGTCAGTCAGATGGTCAGTCCGTCCATCGATCTCTAATACATGTGTGGTTGTTTTATCTGGTCAGTTGTTTATTGTGACTGGTGGTGGTCAGGTAGGCTTTTGGACTGTGTCTATTGACATTTAGAGAATACAGTATATATATTCACCCAAACGTCACACATCACCTCAGTGTTCTCCAGTGCAAGTTTGAGCCGTCATGAGTGCATGTTTGAGATGATTCATAGGCTTACTGTAAAATGAAAACATCTTGGCCTCTCAGTATCTTTTAAAATGGAGACTTAATGGGAACTGGGGTAAGGGATCAATGTGGCAAAGTGGCTGAATTGGATCCTTGACTCCATTAAGGTTCTATTTCAGTTGGATATTGGGTAACGTAATATGTTGTTTTATCCCTGCCTGTTGCGTAATTGAATTAAAACGATCAAAGTTACTGATGTTAAAATAAGATTTTTTTTTATTAACTAGCTGCTGTTTTTCCTGATGATGTCATTTTTATTTATTTTCCAGTTTAATTTGTTTACATTTGATTAGTACCATATCAATATTGTGCCAGAGAAAGTGAATTGATTTAGGTAAGAATACCACACTTGGACAGCAATGAAAACTTGGAGAAATTAATCGCCAATTTGAAGTTAATTTGAATTGATAAAACAATGGCCAAGCCCTGAAGTTAAAGAACAAGTTCGGTATTTTACACTTAAAGCCCTGTTTTCAGATTGTTAATGGTAAAATAGAACGGTTTTGACTGAAATTTCGACATATGCGGCTGCCCCGAGAATTTTCGAGTGTTTGTCGTTTCACCTCCCACCTCTATAATGGCTGTATAGGTGCACTGGAACAATCCTTCCTAAAATGCATTAAACTTTCGTTTACAAAGAAGTGAAACTCACCAAGTGGTCAGGGGTGTTCACTGATGTGCTCACACAAAAATTGCTGCAAAAGATGCTTTCCAACAGCTGTTTTAGCATTCGTTGTAAACTTGTGGACCTATTTTTCCAAACGCCTCACACCTGTATATTCTTCCGCTGAGAGCTTGAATAATAGACACTCCAGCCCAGTTGGTGGCGATAATCCGCCGATGCCAATTGCAAGAATATAAAGTTCCCGGCGCGGATTAATACCGTACCTCACAGCACATCTAATACAAATCAATGGAGTTGGACAAAACCTGTTGTAGTGCGTCTTTTGCGGCGATTTTTGTGTGAGCGTGTCGGTGGGCGCCCCTGACCGCTCGGTGGGTTTCGCGTCTTTGTGGGCGAGGGTTTGGTGCATTTTGGGAGGGATTGTTCCTGTGCACCTATAGAGCCATTATAGAGGTGGGATGTGATAAAGGAAACACATGAAAATTCTCGGGCCAGCATCATATGTCAAAATTTCAGTCAAAACCGTTCTATTTCATCATGGAGGGTCTTAAAACGGGGCTTTGGGTGTGAAATACCGAACTTGTCCTTTAAAGTGTAAACATGTTTTGGTGTTAAACTTGCACAACATAATTTGTCTTTTTTTTTCATAATGGTACCCGAGTACCTTTCTGCTCCCTGACAAAAGTACACGATCTATAAATGTACAGTCACGTTGAAATGTCTTTTGTGCTGCTTGGAACCTACTTAAAATTTAGCGTGCATACTTTAACACTGCTGGGAAATGGCTTAGTGAATTTAACATTTTTTCCTCACCAGCCCAAATTAACTCAAGCAAAGTCTACTAACAATACTGAGTTTTTGCTTTGCTATGGGTAACCTGTATAATTTTCTAGAAACCCATATTGTATGACTTGCCCTCTAGCTTTTAATCAACTGCCCATTCTCTCCTTCCCCTTTCCCCACCCTCTCATCTCCCTCCATCCTTTCTTGGCATGCTCCTCCCTTGTCCCCATAACCACTCCTGAAATCAACCTCCACAGCTAAGACCCAAGATGGCATTGCCCTTGAGATCCAACCGCTGAAGAGCGAGGAAGGAGCAGAGTGTGAAGAAAAGGAGGAGAAGGAAGAGAAGCAGAAAAAGAAGGTCAATGTCCCCAAGAGGGAGAAGTCGGTCCTGCAGGGCAAGCTGACCAGGCTGGCAGTTCAGATTGGAAAAGCAGGTTAGGATACCTTACGTAACTGTATCTAATAAGCTACAATTGGTCTAACGTGTTGCATTCCAATGTTTCCAAATGATTTATGCACAATTTGAAATGAGAATATTTTACATAGTACACACATCACAAACATTATTATTGAGAGTAACGCTGGCCAATATGCATATATTTAAAATGTACTGTATTTTGCTGGTGATGATACATTTGGCACAAAAATGTATTTAGCACATTATTATACCATTTGGGTTATGTACGGCAGCACAGTTGTTGCATAAAGACCTCTTCCCTGTAAACTAGTTTAGTTTGTTTACTGATTTAAAGGGACACTCCACTTTTTTTGAAAATATGCTCATTTTTCAGCACCCCCAGAGTTAAACATTTGATTTTTATCGTTTTGGAATCAATTCAGCTGATCTTCAGGTCTGGCGGTACCACTTTTAGCATAGCTTAGCATAATCCATTGAATCTTATTAGACCATTAGCGTCGCGCTCAAAAATACCAAATAGCCAAAGAGTTTCAACATTTTTCCTATTTAAAACTTGACTCCTCTGTAGTTACATCGTGCACGAAGACTGACGGAAAATTAAAGTTGCGGTTTTCTAGGCCGACATGGCTAGGAACTATACTCTTATTCCGGCGTAATAATCAATGACTTTGCTGCTGTAACATGGCTGCAGCAGGCGTAGTAATATTACGCACGGCACGAAAATAGTCCCCTTGGTTACTTTCAATACCAGGGGACTATTTTCAGGTGCTGCGAAGCGAAATATCATTGCGTTTAAAATATCAAAACTTTTCTAATGAGATTTAATGAATTATTCTAAGCTATGCTAAAAGTGGTACCGCCAGACCCGGAGATTAGCTGAATGGATTCCAAAACAGTAAACATCAAATGTTTAACTCTAGGGAAGCTGGAAAATGAGCATATTTAAAAAAAAACAAACAAATTATTGTATTTCCTACAGCTACCCTCACAATCAAATCACAATCAGGTGAAGCGTACAAGCCCACGGCTGTTATGACTAGCAAGAAGTCGGTATGCTTTACATCCCCTGTCCATACTGGTTTTAAAACGGTTTCTGTTCTCTGGCAGGTCTCATTATGTCCGCTGTGACCGTCATCATTCTCATCCTTTATTTCGTCATCGATACCTTCGGCGTGCAGGGACGCGAGTGGACGGCCGAGTGCACGCCCATCTACATTCAGTACTTTGTGAAGTTTTTCATCATTGGTGTGACTGTGCTGGTTGTGGCAGTACCAGAAGGATTACCTCTTGCTGTCACTATCTCCCTGGCATATTCTGTAAAAGTAAGAGCACTGTCAACCTATCTTTTACTGCTTATGATGTCTTGAAGTGGGTCTCTGGGGGTTTAGGTGGTAATATGACAGTCCAAGTTGTTTCGTGATTTAGGAAGTGTCATGATTATCATTGTTTTTTTAAACATAATCCGCATGTCAGAAACTTACTTGTAATGCATCTGCAACCCTTATTGTGGATGCAAACATTTCAGCTGTACTATAAACTGAATATGTAAAAGAATAAGAAATAAAATAAAAACAAAAATATGTTTCTGCCTATATAAATATACATAAAATGGTAAAATCTTGAAATTGTTGTACGTCCAAATACTGTATGTCATAGCAATGTTTTTTTTTGCCTGATGTTTAGTTTTTACAGTTAAACTAGATCAATTGCTGTTTCCCCAACAGAAAATGATGAAGGACAACAACCTAGTGAGACATCTGGATGCTTGTGAAACAATGGGTAACGCCACGGCCATCTGTTCGGATAAAACTGGAACGCTGACTATGAATCGCATGACGGTGGTGCAGGCTTATATAGGTGACACACACTATAAGAGTGTTCCTGAACCAGATGTCATTAATCCCAATACTCTTGAACTACTGGTGAACAGCATTTCTATAAACTCGGCATACACTAGCAAGATCCTGGTAAGAATAAACCTCAAATGAATAAGTTTGGTGTTTCTTGTGCTGCAATCCCAAATTTTTGTAAAATAAAAATCAGTTAAGCTAGTACAAAACTTGTAACCTTAACCCAATTTACAACTGTAAGCTTATATTAATGATTTATAAGTTGAGCTATCTGGATTTTGTGGGTAATGTCAGTTTGACATCTTTTAACCCACGTAAAGATACAGTAAGTGCATGAAACAACCTGCAGTTTAATTTAACAAAAATGGCGATGTAGAGGCAAAAGTTTCGGATTGCAGCTTTACTTGCCTTATTTTCTAAAATATTGAATAATTTCAATCTAATTGTGTCTTTCTCTTCCTAATATATTTTAGCCTCCTGAAAAGGAGGGTGGTTTGCCGAGGCATGTGGGTAATAAGACGGAGTGTGGACTTCTGGGTTTGGTTCTGGCACTGAAGAGAGACTATCAGCCTGTTAGGGATGAGGTTCCCGAGGAGAAATTTTACAAAGTTTACACGTTCAACTCAAGTAGAAAGAGCATGAGCACCGTGGTGAAGAACGCAACCGGTTCCGGGTTCCGCATGTACAGCAAGGGCGCTTCCGAGATCCTTCTGCGCAAGTATGCTGGCTATATCGCAAATACTAACTTTTTAAAGCATTATGTTATTATGCGATCCAGGACTAGATTAACCCTCTGGGGTTTAAGGGGTTTTTAGGGCCCTGGAGAATTTTTGACATTTGTGCTTTTTTCAGTTGCTTAAAAACATAATAATGGCAAAAGTCTCATAACACTGCGTTCAGCAAAAACTGGGCTACAATATTATATTTTTGTATTTTTGAGAGAAAAATGTTTATGCATGGTTTTTAAAAAAGCAAAATTTTTATGTCACCGATATTAAGTCCACAAAACTCATTCTAAACATGTTTTCCTAAGACTTTTCAAAACAGGATGTAGTAGCCTAGAGTTTTATCTTCAAATGATGTGAAAACCATTCTGCCTACTCATTCACATAAAACAATATGTTGATTTACAATTTCTAAGACACTTTTGCCTGGGAAAGTCTGTATGCGAAGAAGCGTGAAAAGCTCCTGAATAATCTGTGATTGACAGCTGAGGAAACAAAAGAATTGCATAATGAGCCACCTAATAAGCCTTGTAGGAATATGTAACAGAAATGTAACTTTATCTGTAAAATGACATCTGTATTTTTTCTGTTGAAATAGTTTGTATTAATTTCACAAGTTTACCTTTAAAAACCATGGTTTTACTACAGAAAAAGTGCAACCATGTTTTGTGGCTACAAATACTTAGTAATCATGGTAAATTTAGTAAGGGATTTAGTGTATTGAGTTGTTATTGCACTCTGGTAAAGCTACGGTTTGGTCAACGTAAAAATTAACTCCCAGGATTAGTGTTTGGTTGGCCAGTGAGAGTTTAACTTTTGCGCAGTAAAAACCTCAAAAGAAGAACTGCCCATCGTTGTCTCGACTCTTATTTGTGTTTTTTATCATTATAGTAGAAACACAACAAGGACAAGGGATGAGCGAGCATAATCAACTTATTGTAAAGATACTTTATCTTTCAAAACTCATGACTTTTCAGATCCATTTACATTATTTGTTACGTAAACAGGATATAAACTAGACAAAAAAACAGAGGGTTAAATGTGGCTAAGCAAAACATTCAGCTTCACATGTGTGTCTAAAGTATCCCAACAAAAACATTCTTCAACACCCTTTTAAAAATGCTGACGTCATTACCCCTACAGCACAATGTGTTATTTAACGAATTGAATATAATGTTAAAGCAATATTAAACATCTTCTTTTCTGTCAGGTGCTCTCAAATCCTCGATGCTTCAGGCCAGCCACGTGCCTTTAAACCCAAGGATCGGGATGAAATGGTGCGCAAAGTGATCGAGCCGATGGCCTGCGAAGGGTTAAGAACCATTTGCGTTGCCATGAGAGATTTCTCGTCGGAACCAGACTGGGAAAATGAGGCAGATATTTTGAACGATTTGACCTGCATCTGCGTGGTGGGCATTGAAGACCCTGTCCGCCCCGAGGTGATGAAAATTATAATATTGTTGTTTTTTTCATCTTAGTACCAAATCAGTGTACAACTTCAGCAGTATCTGTCTAAGCTAATTAATTTTTATGAGCTCACCCTTCTCTATGCATGTTGTGACATCACAACCTTTCTATTTTAGCCCCTTTACAGCTTATTTTGCACCACTAATTTAAGTCTTTGATTCATAAAATTATGTGACAGGCATTAGATGGCAGCTTGATAGGGCTGGGCAGCCCATCACATTTCATGTAATGAAAATGTACTGATGTTTATTATCATGTGATGATGATGGATTATTTGTAGAATGTCAAGCCCTTTGAAACGCTATGAAACTGTGGCTTTGTCAGTGGAGGGACAATCTGACCTAATTCCCTTGAAGGTGATAAAATGGGTACATGGCAGGCCATTATGTTATTTTGATTATGGATATTGGATCATTGCAGATTTGTTTGTTGGGCTCTTTCAAATGAGGTGCAATTTATAAATGTGTTATGGAAGATGCAACTGATATATAGGTTTCAATTATAAGTCTTTTTATATTCGTATGATCTATTTTGTCTCCGCTACCTGTTACATTGTAAATACAATTCACTTACTCCACAAAGTACACGGTCATTTTTTATCCATTACTCAAGTGGTTTAGGATCATTACGATATAAAAAGTTGTTTCATCTTAGTGGTTATCATCTATCCATTCACAATACAGTGACTTTGACAGTAACTGGTTTCATTTCATTATAAACATCATAGTTACCAGCAGTCATATCATCCTATAGCCCCACTGAAGCTAAGCAGGGTTGAGCCTGGTCAGTACCTGGATGGGAGACCTCCTGAGTCCTAACACCCCGCTATATTGATGAGGACGAGACGTTAAACCCCGACTCTCTGTGGTCATTAAAAATCCAAGGATGTCCTGAGTAGGGATGAACCTCGGCATCCTGGTCAAATTCGCCCATTTGCCTACAAATCATCCCCTTATATACTGATATCCTCCACAAATAATGCGCTGGTGTGTGTTGGTCGTTGTGGCACAATATGGCTGCCAGTGCATCATCTATCATCCGCATCATAAGTTTGTTTCGTTACAAAACACAAATTTTATAGCCGAGGAGCTCCATAACAAAACATTTCTCTATAAACAAATGTATTCTGTGCTGATGAGAAGCTTGTGATTAGTTGCGGCAGAAGAGGATATTATGCCAGGAGATCAATCCAACAGTTAAGCCCATTTACAGCTTGTAATGGAATTTTCGAGCAATGCGGTGATGACAAAATGGGCTTTGCTTTACAGCAATATGTGTTGTAGAGCCATTAATAGCTTATTTAGTTGCTATTCAAAAAGCAGCCCAGTCTAGAGGTAAAAAACGCACATGCTACTATCCCTGCATCGTGCCGAAATAACATGTTCTTCACTTGACGTGGTGTTGTGTGACATCAACGTGCAACATCTCTGTCCATGGAAACACTGGGAGGTTTTTAATTATCTATAAATAAATGAGCTTATTGGTTCTAATTACGGGTGTGGTGTGATTCATCGCAAGACCGAGTGGAGATAATTGCATAGGACTCCTGCATATACACACACATAGACATACTGAACGTCTGGATCCAACCCATTTGTGTGTTTAGCAGTCTTGGTACCCATTATGGCTAAACAAACCAGTCTAATAGAGGCTACAGCATCTTCATCTTTCACTGATCTGAGGGCAGTAGTGATTCTGAAAAAGCCACTTAAAGTGGAAAAAAAAATGAAATTGAAGCAGCCATTTTCTTACATTCCCGTGGTGACGTATATCCGAGTGAAACCGGCTTCTGAAATGAAATAAGGCAGGGCTGGATTTGAATTCATCCATCGAGAACTGATTGGATCGTTTGAAGTTGGGTCGTGTTGCTAATTGATAATCGCTGCGATCTTTTCCCGGACGAGGGGACATTTTTTTTTTTAAATAATAAAGCTCACAGATAAGTACAGGGTTCCCACGGGCCCTTGAAATCCTTAAGTTTGTGAATCTGGGGAAAAAATTAATGGCCCTGTGAAGTTTTTGAAAATATACATGCAAAAATACAGGTCATTGAAAGTGCTTGAATCTATTTTATGCAAGAAGTTTTCTAAAAAAAAGTCCATATTATTTCCTAGTGTAGGATAATATCATAAAAATTCTAGACTTTTTAAGCACACGTGCTAAACTGTTCAGTTTAAATGCTTATATCTTCTGTATAAGAATGTTGATTCATACATAAATCCTTTTTTGCATAGTTGTGTTTGACACATGAAAACGTCTCGGGTTACGCATGTAACTGGTGTTCCCTGAGAAGGGAACGAGACGCTGTCTCCCTTTGGCATACTTCCTGCGTCCCTGTAACGCCGTCTTTGGCAATATTTCAGATAGTGATATACTTCCTCTGCTCCCGCATCACCCTGTCTTTGTCATTAAGCCTCACCATTGGATGATTTTGATATACACATTCAGACGCACTTACCCCTGGAGGTGTCCCCAAAGTGTCACCGCAGTGATGCAGCGCAAGTTCCTTTGAAAGGGAACTGTAACAATGTATCTTAAAAGGTAACACGATGTAACCTTGCTCTCACTTGAAATGTGTCCCCACATTTAGTCTTTGCTTTTGAGGGTATTGGACTTGGAAAGTCCTTGAAATGTCCTTGGTTTTGAAGTTAACTAAAGTGTGGGAAATCTGTAAGTAATTTGTAAAAAAAATACCACAATATTCCAAAAAATGACAGTTTTTCATTTCAATTTCATGGCGACAAAAAGATTTGTGTCCATTCAAGTCATGAGTTCTGTAATAAACCTAAATTCAGCCTAAACCTTCTTCCATGCCATAGTGAAATCTGATTGGTTGCAACTGAGTATATTACAAATACAACGTTCATGCCAACCACTGCAAGACAAAACAGATTTTATTGCATTTTAACTAAAATTTGTAGGATTGTTTGTGGATTTTTCTGATATAGCGGTGTTATATTAAATTTACCCAAAGATAGCAAGCAACATAGAGACAATATATTTATTTTCTAACATGCCTATCGATATTTCATTTGCGAGTATGTTTGTGCATAGTTATTTATTTATTTGCAAGGAAAATTTGTTTATTGCAAAAAAAACAATAGGGCTATAGGAGTGGGTGTCTGGCTGAATGGATAAGGTTTTGGCAGCAGATGTTAGACTGCCTAGTGTCTCCTTGGGTGTTTTGCACGGTACCAATTCTGTTATTTTACACTGCAGGTTCCTGAGGCTATTTCTAAATGCCAGAGAGCTGGCATCACTGTCCGCATGGTCACCGGAGACAACATTAACACAGCTCGTGCTATTGCCACAAAATGTGGAATCCTGCTGCCCGGAGAAGACTTCCTGTGCATGGAGGGCAAAGACTTCAATCAACAGATCCGCAATGATAAAGGAGATGTGAGGAGCTAGAAAACGTTATAATTAGGGCATCTAACGGGACTTACAAAAACTCCCTATATTAACACTGTCTCCATCTCTAGGTAGAGCAAGAGCGTCTTGACAAGGTCTGGCCCAAATTGCGTGTTCTGGCCCGTTCCTCCCCAACTGACAAACACACACTGGTGAAAGGTTAGTACCTACCTTCTGAACTTGTAGTGGTAGTAAACTGTGTATATACTAACAGTGGATATTTTATTTAAAGGGGACATAGTGTGAAAATCTGACTTTTTCCATGTTTAAAGGGACACTCCACTTTTTTAGAAAATATTCAAATTTTCCAGCTTCCCTAGAGTTAAACATTTGACTTTTAACATTTTGGAATCCATTCAGCTGATCTCCGGGTCTGCGGCTACCACTTTTAGCATAGCTTAGCATAATCAATTGAATCTGATTGGACCATTTAGCATCGCGCTCAAAAATAACCAAAGAGTTTCAATATTTTTCCTATTTAATACTCTTCTGTAGTTACATTGTGTACTAAGGTCGACAGAAAATTAAAAGTTGGGATTTTCTTGGCAGATATGACTTGGAGCTATACTCTCATTCTGCCGTAATAATCAAGGACTTTGCTGCCATACCATGGCTGCAGGAGGCGCAATAATATTACGCAGTGCCCGAAAATAGTCCCCTTGGTAACTTTCAATAGCAGGGTACTACTTTCGGGCACTGCGTAATATCAGCTTTTAATTTTCAGTCAGTGTTAGTAAACGATGTAACTACAGAAGAGTCAAGTTTTAAATAGGAAAAATATCAAAACTCTTTGGATATTTTTTACCGCGATGCTAATGGTCTAGTTAGATTAAATGAAATATGCTAAGCTATGCTAAAAGTGGTGGCGCCAGACCCAGTTAAACGCCAGAAATGTTTAACTCTGGAGAGCTGGAAAATGAATATATTTTCAAAAAAGTGGAGTGTCACTTTAAGTGCTATAAATGGGTCCCTAATGCTTCTATAAACCTAGAAAACGTGAAAAATAAGTCACTTTGTTTTGGTAAACCATTCTTTGCAAGCACATAAAAAATTAGATAATTCAGATTTCACCTCTGTTGTGACGTAGAAATCGAGTCTTATTACAATAATACCGCCCATTAAACCACAGCCCTGCCATTTAGTGCAGAGAGAGAGAAAAAGAAAATAATTGACAGCACAATTGAGTTTCAATTTCATTAAACCACCATTATGGCGATCAGTGTTTGCATTTCATTAGCTCATATGCTTTTAAAAGGACACATCCAAAAACGGCACATTTTTCCTCACACCTACAAAGTAGCAATTTTAACATGTAATAATAAATTATCTGTGTGGTATTTTGAGCTAAAACGTCCCATATGTACCCTGGGGACACCAAAGATTTATTTGACTAAACTAAGTTCTAACCTAAATAAGTCTTCTAACCTACTTTGATTGATCCTGAGGCAGTGCTTATATTGTTGTTTTTCAGGCATCATTGACAGCACAGTTGGAGAGACCAGACAGGTGGTGGCTGTGACTGGAGATGGAACCAACGACGGCCCTGCTCTCAAAAAAGCCGATGTTGGGTTTGCTATGGGAAATTTGATTGGTTTTTCATACACACGTTAAGCCTTTTTTAGCTCAGCTGCTGGATTTGGTGCTAGCAATGCCAAGGTCATTGGTTTGATTTGTAGGGATACAGTATAAATGCACGGTGCACGGACTCAAAATTGTCAGCTATATATTCCTGTCTAGTCACACCCTCCAAATCTATATCCATATCTGTTTAAGTCGCTTGGTCTTGTTATTAAACTAGCTGCGCTGCTGCTAAATTGTCGATTTATTGTAAAAGTTGATTTAAATGTTGTGGCGAGTTTCTAGCTTATTTGATGAGGGTTTGCTAGTGGGCGTCAGCTTGTATCAGAGATCGACTTAATAACCGGAGAGGTTTTTTCATAATCCCTGCTCAATTATGCTTGCTCTGCGGCAGGCCAGAATGCCTCAGGCTGTCATTGCAGCATGTGGGTTCATTTGCAGATCAGTGGGTGACCCACGCTTAGGGTCTCCTGTTGTTACTTAGATGACACCACAAAAACCAATGACATTATAAATAAATGAGTGAGAAATTCACATGTGATGAAGCGAATTATAGACAAATAATTCATAGTTTTCACTCATACATATTTTTTATTATCTAGGTTTAATTTGGGTTTTCAATTTGCTATCCTGTTTGCACCCACATAACTACCTTAATGTTTTTTCCACCAAAACTTCATTCAGCAGAAATGTCTTAATATAAAACACCTTCCAAGCCAAGAAAAGGCCTTATTAAAACTCATTCTAGTGTACTACTTTTCTTTTTCCTTTCTTTTAACATTTTTGTAAATAAGAACCATCTCATTTCTAAGAATGAACTGGCAAGTAACTTTTTCCAATATTTACACAGACACTCTGCTGTACAATTTTGGAAAACCAGATGCTTGCTTTGTCTAACAGGGAATTGCAGGCACAGATGTTGCTAAGGAGGCCTCTGACATCATTCTTACCGATGACAACTTCACAAGTATCGTCAAAGCCGTGATGTGGGGACGTAACGTGTACGATAGCATCTCCAAGTTTTTGCAGTTTCAGCTGACGGTCAATGTGGTGGCTGTGATTGTTGCGTTTACTGGGGCCTGCATCACACAGGTATGTTAATTAAATGTATTTTTTATTGATCATATATTTCACACGATTGTTTTATGTTCTCTGTAGAGAGGACCTCAAGACTTTAAGGGGTGATTTCCTGAACAGGGCTCAAGTCTAGTCCAAGACTAAAATGCTTGTTTGAGCTGTCTTAAAGGCGGGGTGCATGATTTTTGAAAAACACTTCTGAAAAGGGAGTCGGGCTGCGTACCAAAACACACTTGTAGCCTATCAGCAGTAAGGGGCTTGTCTACTAACCAACATCGTTGCCTGGGTTGTGTATGTGTGGGGCGGGTCTATCAAAAGAAGGTCCAGATTCTATTGGGGTAGGGGCATGCTTGTTTAGGTGATTTCAAATATCAACATTGGCTTTCAGAGATCATGCACCCTGCCTTTAATACATTTTTGTATATATTTAGAAATGTACAATATTTCTACATGGAACATGATCTTTAATTTTTGGCATTAAAAAATCTTTAATTTAGACCCATGCATGTATTTTCAACGATATCTCACGAGAATTCGTACATATTTTACAAGTTGGCTAATCCGTATTAATTCATACAACCACATTTGTAAGTTTTGGTACGATTTGTCTTGACCCCTGTTTGTTTAGATGATTTCAAATATCAACATTGGCTTTCGGAGGTCATGCACCCCGCCTTTATTTGAAAACATTTTAAAATATATCAGTGCTATGGCTTTGTCTTAAGATGCACACCAGTAATGTTTTTGTAAGATATGTTTGTGAAAACTACATAAATGTCTTATATAACTAAGGCCTAGTCCTGGCTTAATCTAAACCCTGTCCAGGAGACTAGGAAAATAGGGACAGTATTGGCAAAAATATGTTTTTCATTCAACAATCAGATGTTTTATTACACTGACATAAAAATGGTGAATAATTATGTCTATATAAGTTGCTCATATTTTGTAGTTGTGTTGCCACATAAGTATACATATAAATTTAATAGGCATTTGATTTAAAAATTGGTGTTTTCATTTGGTACTTAAAAATAAATAAATGATAAAACAAAGAAGTCCAGGGGTGCACATAACTGGTGCGCATGCGCGATTCAAATTGGCCAAATAGGCTTTATGCCCAGCTGCACTACTTCCTGAACTTCAGCCAGCTCCTTGTTTCCTGTCTGCCATTATTGGACAAACTGATTAATCCAGGTGTGCCTGACCTCAGTAGTCACAAACAAACTGATTAATCCAGGTGTGCCTGACCTCAGTAGTCGCAACAACAATAATCAGACACACCTGGATGAATCAGTTTGTTTGTGACTACTGAGGTCAGGCACACCTGGATTAATCAGTTTGTCCAATAATGTCAGACAGGAAACAAGGGGCTGGCTGATGTTCAGGAAGTAGTGCAGCTGGGCATAAAGCCTATTGGCCAATTTAAATATTAAATCACAACCAAACGCGAAACAGATCTCATGCGATGTCCTTACTCACGTGTTGTTTGATAAGTTTTGTTTGCGCACACCTCAAGCGCGAACACGATCTGCATTGTATGGCTTTAAACAGCTTGCTAGTAACTTGAGTAACTTATAAGCAAATGGTAAGACAGCACGCAGAGTTTGTTTTCTTGCACTTGAGCGGACATTTTAACACACTTATCTCAAAATGCCTTTATTATAGTAATAAAAGTATTTACACATTAAATAAATATAAGCAGTTGAGAAATAAAATGTGTGTGTAGCAATATATTGGATCAATGCATTTAAAGTGATAGTACACCGACTTTTTAGAGTATAAATACTGTTTTTAATGTTAAATTAAATAACAAAGAAAATAATAATTTCCTTGTCTTGACTAAATAACATTTGTAACTTTAGTAAGAATTAATCCAATTTATACAGTAAAAACTAGGCAGTATTTTCTGATTACTTTTAGTGTCTGTACTGTACCTGAAACTACAGACCAACCTCAAAACATAAACAGCACTGTTTATTTAATTTTTATGTTTGTTCTATTGTATTTTTTGTGTTATTGTTCATAATTAGATATTTTTATTCCTGACCATTTACTTAAAGGAACAGTATATAGGATTGTGGCCAAAACTGGTACTGCAATCACAAAACTTGTGGCTAAAACTGGTACTGCAATCACACAACTGGTGGCCAATACACAACACGACAACATAAACATCAGTTGAGGGCTGCAACTCCACTTTTTAAATGACAATATCCTGGCCAGACCACTGTTGTCAGCGATATAAGTATTTGAAATGAAAATAATTTCTTAATGTCTAGTGACATATCAGGGCCATTTTATGATTAATTGATATACATTTCTTACATACTGTTCCTTTAACAATTGTCTTTAACAATATTTGAAATTTATATGAGTTAGTAGTCATTTATAAAGGTTACATGGGTTAAAAACAATAACCAGGCATATTTAATTTTAAGTACATCATCATCTACCATGTTTAAACCAAAGAGATATGGCGAAAAGAGTAGTCTGGAGATTAGTAATGTTGACAGCATGTAGGATGTCGGTGCTATGAACAGTGTGAGCACCGAGCAACATCTCCAGGTGCTCCTTTGAGAACCAGGCCAAAAAAGTTATGTGCATCCCTCTTTAAATCTCACTTGTTTATCTTATGCATCTTATGATCTCGAGAGAAAACGACAAAAAGACAAATATTATTGCTGAGAGCCAGGGTGATAAACACAAGGGTACATGGTGGTTAAGCATGGTGGGCAATTGTAGTAGATGGTTCATCATAATGTGCCATAGATTAAAGTAGGCTACACAGTACTAATAAAGACAAAGTAAATGTGCAAGCCACGTTTACTTCTTTCATATTCATTGAATGTTGTGGACATTTATTGCTTGTGTACCATTGTTGTGTCTCTGCTTAATTTCATTACATATAACAATACTAACCTGTCTTTTATCGCTCTTGCTTGTTGTGTCTGCAGGACTCTCCTCTTAAAGCTGTTCAGATGTTGTGGGTAAATCTGATTATGGATACGCTGGCATCGTTGGCTCTGGCCACAGAACCCCCGACAGAATCACTACTACTACGAAGACCTTACGGACGGGACAAGCCACTCATTTCCAGGACTATGATGAAGAACATCCTAGGACATGCCGTCTATCAGCTAACAATCACATTTACTCTTCTATTTGCTGGTGAGAAGTTCTTTTATATTCACAAAAAAGCGTGTTCCCAATATCTCAAATGTTTGTCGTAATCTAGCAAAAGCATGCATCAAGGGGTTTGTGGCTAATTGCATTTACGTTATTATGGGATGGATGGATGGTTGCCTAGCGACTGTTGGTTAAATTTGCAATATTCAAAATCGCAACCTCATTTGAGCTTAGAGATTGACACGTTAAAGTTTATCCACAGTTAATAAGTAATGCATATCAATGCTGAACTGCAATGTTATAGACAAAAGTCAGCAATGTGAATTGATACTCATGGCCAGTCAAGTATAGAAGAGTCAATTTAATCTGTGCTAGACAAAGCACTGTGAACATACATTGCTCTGTGGTAGGATTTTTCAAGTTAATTGCCTATATCCCATCTTCCTAGTTTCACATTGATAACCTGCCATAAATAGGCAGTGTATTTTTGGGAAGTCAGCCTGTGTTCCCCACAGAGCAATAGATTGCATCACAAAGTGCCTAGAGCCTGTCACAGTACTTGAGGAGAGCTCATTGTAAATTTTACCACATTGATATACTTAAATACCTGCTAGTTTAAGCAAACTCTATTCTTTCCAGTTTGTATAGACGTTTGTATAGGTGTCTCAGTGGACATTACACTAGACTGCTATTATCTTTGGAAAATTAATGGTTCCATGTATTTATGATATTCCCTGCCAGTGCATTCAGACATACAACAACTAACTGAAATGACCTTGCTGTCTCCATAGGTGAGAAGTTCTTCAACATTGACAGCGGCCGTAATGCTCCCCTCCACTCCCCGCCATCTGAGCACTACACGATCATATTTAACGTCTTCGTCATGATGCAGCTTTTCAATGAGATCAATGCCCGAAAGATTCATGGAGAACGAAACGTGTTCGAGGCAATCTATCGGAACCCCATATTTTGCAGCGTTGTGCTGGGTACCTTTGCTCTGCAGGTAGGCATAGAAGGCATTACTAACCAACAACAAGTACATTGATAACCAACTGTAAACAGGCTATAATAGGCTGAGCTGTATTACAAGGGGATGATGAAAAATTCACATTCAAATACTTATCATCAAAACATTTTTTTATTTTTATTAAAATGGTTCTGATCTGCTGTGTTTTGTGATTAATTGCCCTGCACCACACTCCTTTCTGCGATCAGTATGGACAGACAAGTTGAACTGCTGGAATCATATCGCATCGCGTCTGGTTAGGACATAGTGTTAGCTACACTAACAACTAGACTAACATATAGAGTACATTTAGATAACCATAAGACTCCAACTTTAATTTCACATTTTTTTTATGTCGATATTGTTTAACATATATAAATATGAATGTAATATACCTTGTTACAGATCATTATTGTGCAGTTTGGTGGGAAGCCATTCTCCTGCACGGCCCTCACTATTGATCAGTGGCTCTGGTGTGTCTTCATAGGGGTTGGTGAGCTGCTCTGGGGACAGGTAAGGCAAACTCTTACATTATGTCCTTGTTTGACACTAATCTATACTACAAGTTGTGCTCATAGGTTTTCCCATGAGTAAACTTACTTCATGCAAAGTATGTAAGGTGTTTAGCATTTCAATAAATGTAAATTTATCATGTTTTTTTATATATGACCTGCAGCTTTTTGTGATGCAATGGTGGTGCAATTTTCTAAGTGCATGTAAATCTTTGAGCAGAATGATTTGTGTAAATTCATTTTTTGTGTGTTGTTGTAGATTGTATGTAAATGTCTATTTTGTCAAACAGCTCCATCGAGGTAGTTAAAAATAAAGAAATTAAATTTGTACATATCCTTTAAAAAATATTTATCTTGCAGTTTATATTAAGAGCATGTAAACCTATGGGCACAAATGTAACCGTCTCCCTAGCCCAAATTCAGTGAAGCCCACTAGTGATGTTACGTTCGTGAACGAATCATTCTTTTTGAACAAATCTTTTAGGTGAACGAATCGTTCTTTTTGAACAGATCTTTTAGGTGAACGAATCGTTCTTTTTGAACAAATCTTTTAGGTGAACGAATCGTTCTCGTTCACACAATCAACTCATATTTCACATTCACTGAAATTCCTCCCCCCATACCAGCGAGCCGCTATTAGCAGCACATGCGCAGAACAGTGAACCGGTTAGCTCTGTGAACTGTTTTACCCTATGAAAGAATGATTTAACCTGTAGCCTATAGCCTTCAAGTTTGAGATGTTACGTAGCATGTGATTTGTTGAATGTATTGAACGGATACGCCCATCACTGAGTGAGTTGCTGTTTTGAGTCTGAGCGAGAGTGAGAATCTCGTTCATGAACGAATTGAACGAACTACATGTCGTTCATAAATGAACGTGTACCGCGTAGGTTGGTCATTTAGCATGTGAGTCAGTCTCGTTCAGCAGGTAGTACTGTGGTAGGCTACTGTGCACATAGGCTTGTTTGTATATATTCATATTTAACATACAGAACATAACTCTACGATTTATAAATGTGTAAATGTCTGACCAAACAATTAAAATGTTTATTATGCATGAAAACCTTTTGTTTTGGTCATCGGAACCTTATTTTATTTATTTAATGAGTCAGGTTTTTGTAAATAGTAATACAGTACAATTGTTGACTTTAGACCAAAAGGGCAACCTTAAGATCTCTCTGATGAAGCCAATACGGAAATGACTAAAGGTACGTTAACACGGGGCGAAAGCATTAACGCTTTACGGAAGGCTTGTCTGAAGCATGGCCAACAGCCAATCACAGTGGCCGCAATACATGCTTCCGGTCTTTCATAAACGTAATTGGCTGGCTCTACTTAGGTTATTTGCATAAGGCGATCTGATTGGCTGACGCACACGTTGCCGCTTGAAAAGTTGAGAAATTTTCAACTTCTGCTGCAAGCAATGGCAGTGACGCGGCGGCGACGGATCCACAATTAAGTTCGGCAACACATGACGTCACCTTTTGAAAGTGAATGGGAAGCGTTAACGCTTACGCCCCGCATGAACATACCGTTAAAATGCAATTCATCGACTGGCCGCTAGAGGCAGGCTCCAAAAGGGAGTCAATTCCCATAGACCTCCATGTTAAAATGCCCAACTCACAGCAGGAAATAATATGTTTACAGCCTGGTAAAAAAGTGTTTTTGGTCTATATAGCTAAGTTTGCCCAACTCATTCGTTTAAATTATATTAAGCCTTAAAGTTCTGCATAATTAAGGGCGTGGCCACTTGAGTGACGGGTGAACTAGAATTGAAGCAACCAGCCTCCTCAGCTTTACCCATGTCCCGCCTTTTACCCATTTTCGTTTTCCGCGAGTGATGCGTTGTGATGTGCGGCCAAGATGGCGACGGCAGGCACCGCCTACTTTAAACTTCAAAAAAGATCTTCACAAACCTATGGGTGACGTCACAGACAATACCTCCATATTTTTTACAGTATATGCTTTAGACGTTACACATTACTCTTTTTCGCCCCCTGCTGGCTAATATATGTAATTTAAAGAAATGGTTACTGAACGAATCATTATGATGATGAACTGAAAACGAACAAATCTCTTGAAACAATCAAAATTTCCATCACTAAAGCCCACTAATATTTTGGACAAAAGGAAAGCCACAAAAACACATTTACAGATGACAACGTGTGAGAGAGAGAGAGAGAGAGAGATGCACAGGCTTCTCAGTGGTGAAATAATACAAACATCATGGCAGAATGCACACGCGTGGGTGATGTAGAACATCTTTAGTTCCCTCTTTAATCCCACCAGGAGGGCAGAGGAGGGGGAGGTGAAGCAATGTGTGATTTCAAACCTGTGGGAGGGAGAGAGAGAGGGAGGCAGAGACAGCAAGTTGCCGCACAGTGCCAGAAAACGGCTGCCATCACCTCAAAGTTCAGTTTATAAAGAACTGGATGGAGAGCTCAGCACAAACAGGTCCTCAACCCACATGTATCTAAATACTTGCAGTAATTATAAAAACTGTGTAGGTAACGCACCACCACAGTCTCACAAACATGCATACATGCAAGACTGATGCATCATGGTAGGTCATCGAGAGAGCTGCAAGTTACCAAGTGTGGGTAAAGCTGTCTTCCGGCAGTTGCGTCACGCATAAGCCACTTCCTACCGGCTTATCATCTGGTGTTTGTGTGTGCCTTATTTGCTTGTGTGTACACATGTGGCCAGCTGTTTGGATCTTAAATATGAGGATGAACAGCAGTCTATCGTTTAAGTATGGAATCGTTTTGTTGCAATCTTGTTTTTATTTTAGGATCAATCATATTTTTTTGTCCGGGGGCATTATTTACCTTAAAAAATAACTTTATTTTATAAAACGTATGTAGTTTAAAGGTGCAGTGTGTAATTTTTAGAAGGATCTTTTGACAGAAATGCAAAATAATATACAAAACTATATTATCAGGGGCGTATAAAGACCTTTTTATAATGAACCGTTATGTGTTTATTGCATTAGAATGAGACGTTGATCTACATACACAGAGGGTCCCTTTACATGGAAGCCGCCATGTTTTTACAGAAGCCCTTAACAGACAACCTTTTTTACTAAGTTGTCTCCAACAATGACATGTTTGTCCGGTGGCGGCTACCGTAGCTTTTCTATGTGTTTCAAAAGCAAGAGGTGAGCAGTGGTTGCAATTCAAAACCTCACCACTAGATGCCGCTAAAATTTACACACTGCACCTTTAAATACAACATAGAAAAACGTCTGTCCTACAATTTGAATGTTCTGAAATGTCAAGGTCAAAGTAGTATAACCACAATCATATGCATTTTATTAACAAGTATAAACAGTAAACATATCACATCATTCAATGAACCCCAGGTGGTCTTTATGGTTGAAAAGTTTGTTTTCCCTCTATAATCCCAACCATCAAGCTAATAACTGTTTGATGACCTTTGACTGCTTTCTTTAAACTAAATTTTTTCTCTTTTAGTTCATCTCTGCCATCCCCACGCATCGCCTCAAGTTCTTGAAAGAGGCCGGTCATGGCATACCGAAAGAGGATATCCGAGAGGAGGTGATGACTGAGGGTGATGATGTTGTCGACCATGCCGAGATGGAGATGCGTAGAGGACAGATTTTGTGGTTCAGAGGCCTCAACCGCATCCAGACTCAGGTAAACTGTTCTTTGCTTTCTAATTTATTATTTCTCATGCGTGATTTTTCCGCCAAACGTCCCAGGAGAATACAGGAGTGATGATCGGCACAAAACCCTGCCACTGTAAGTCCTTTCTGGAGAAGTTAAGTCTCAGCAGATCATTGTTAACATATGTTGGGTTAATTATATGATTTATATTCTTGCATATGGTTCTATTACCATGTTCCTTTTTATTTTTTCACATATGTGTATTTGATAGTTATAAGGGGAAAGGGTGGAGTCACTGATGCATCATGGTTAATTTTCAGTTCAGATGATTCTACATTGATTTGTGAAATTTGGTAATCATCGTTTTAATGAATAATAAGTCGTCTCATTTAAAAAGCAAAGTCGGCGTGAAGGGCACATCTGCAGTGGGGTCATGACATATTATATTATCAGCTTAACACTTTGAGCGAAGAGAGAAATAAATACATTAATCATAAATATTTAGGGGTGTGCTACATTGCTACGACTGCATTTAAATGTGTATTTTCTATTATAAGCCAAAGCTTCGAAAAAGTCAAAGATTTGTGCCCCTAGGTTGTGGCCTAAAGATGTATATGGTAGTAGTATCTAACACCCAAAGTATAAATTAAAAGATTCCCACCCCTATGATTACATTTATTTATTTATTTATGTTTATTTAAAATAATAAAGTATTTTTCAAGCTTCAAACAGCACATATACCTGGCTGTGAATGTCAATATTACTGAACTCTGTGGATACCTGGTGAGTGTTTTGGAGTCCCAGTGGCACCCAAACTTTCCCATGTGTTCATTCATAGAAAACCTTTAAAGGAAAATGTTTCTAGATACTATGTTCTCAACTCAACTTAGATGAATTTATTCATATCTGTCTTTTTTTAATGCGTGCACTTTTAATCTTTGTGCAGCGCTTCTTGATTGTGTTATGCTGAGTTTACACCAACCACGGTAGAGGCGTGAAGTGCGAGTGATTTCAGTGTTAAGTCAATGTGAAGACGCGGTGACCCACGTCAGGAGGTCCCGCGGCGTGGAAGAGGCGTTCGGCGCGGTGCGGAAGACGCGTTTCCGCCTCATTCGCGCGTGAAGCTCGTGCAAAAGGTGCAAATTGATCGCTGTGCGCGGTACGCGCGAATGTGCTTTTTGTGCATTTTGCGTTTCATGCGAATTTGCAGCTAACGCCCGAGTTGAAAAATTTGAACTTTGGCGGAATTTCGCCTCGCGTTAACCAATCAGGGGCCTGCTTGCTGCTGTGGTGGCAGCCCCGCCGGAAGACACTCATTCAACCAACGCTTGTTATTGTCCGTAAGCAGTCACCCGGAGCTATACGACACAAGTTCTTATTTCTATGAGACAGGAATAAAAAAGACCTCGCTTTGAAGAGTGTCAGTGAGGACATTGGGCAACCTGGTAAGTTGTAATACACACTTCACTTTTGAGTCATGTGACGTTTATCGTCCATCATTGTTTATTTTCCCCCTATAGTAAGGTTACCAAATACAAACTGGTAACTCTGGTTGATAAATGCACAATCAACATCAGTCATCTTGCGAACAGACAACCGCATAGCACTTGCCCCTCCCACAAGAAGCGGAGTTTGCCTCTGACGCGCGTGAAATGCTTGCTTTTTCCGCGCGTGAAATGCTTGCTTTTTCCGCGCGTCAAATGCTTGCTTTTTCCGCGCGTCAAATGCTTGCTTTTTCCGCGCGTCAAATGCTTGCTTTTTCCGCGCGTCAAATGCTTGCTTTTTCCGCGCGTCAAATGCTTGCTTTTTCCGCGCGTCAAATGCTTGCTTTTTCCGCGCGTCAAATGCTTGCTTTTTCCGCGCGTCAAATGCTTGCTTTTTGCGCTCTACACGCGCAAATGCATCCAAATTGTTCAAGCGGCAGACCACGCGCGGTAGACGCGATTTTGATGCCTGAAACATGGTTGGTGTAAACTCAGCATTTGCATTTAGCCTAGCCCCATTCATTCCTATAGCTCCACACAAAAGTTTTATTTTGTGCCACCATACTTACTCGTGTAACTACTCATGTAACAGTCTTTAAATAGGGAAAACATGGAAGTGTTTCTTGGCTTCTAAATTCATTTCTGTTTGGATCCTAAGGAATGAATGGGGCTAGGCTAAATGCTAACACATTCACGACACGCTGTACAAAGATTAAGTGCACGCATTGAAAAAGGATAGATATGTATTAGTTTGTCTAAGTTGAGGTAAGAACATAGTAAAATATTGAAAAACTGTGGTGTTTTACTTTAATAATAGTGAACAGGGTTTGTGTTGGCTTTGGTGGCCAGGTTGAAAGCAACACATGCTCTGGAGATAACACACCTGTAATGCCATTGGGAAACCTTGTTTTCTTGCTGACAAAATGCAAAATCTTAATATATACAGGGATTTTTATTCACTGCATCTCATTGAATCAAACATTTACTGTTTTTATTGCAAAATGTGGGGGAAAGTCATGGAAAAGACCTGATGGATGGCATGTGGGAGGGAGAATCTTCTTTTAGTCACCATTGCCTCCATACATACTGTAAATGATACAATGTTGATTACAATTTTACAAACAATGTGCGGGTTCACTGCTGAATTGTATTGAATACTCTAGTAGCATGTGTACTTGTGGGTGAGAATTCTGAGAAGGCGTTTTGTGCCTATTAAGAATATTCTTTAGTACCAAAACCATGTGGAAAGGGCGGTAAACCACCCACCGAAGACTGTGAATGTATTCCACAGGCACAGATCTGTCCCTCTGGATTTAATTTGTTTTCCTCTGCTTCTGAATAACAACGGCATCCACTGTACCATGATCTAGTTAGTTAGATGGGTTAGTGTTTGTTCTGTATCATGTAATATCACTTTTGGCAGTGCACAGGGTCATGGGGAATTCATGCTGCGCTGTAGCAATTTAAAGGCCGTTTTACACCCACTTTTCTCTCAGTCTTCTTCATTTTTTGTTACAGAACTCATCATGTAATTTGGCTGTTACGATTCAATATAATGTAGCAGAGTTACGATTTTTCTCAACAGTGCTGTGAAACAGCAAATTACAGCCTATAAAAAGTCCCTGACAAAATGATTGTTAAATAAATATTTCAACTTGTATGAAAACACCTTTAAATCAATTCGGCTATCTGTTTGTCTTATAACACCTCAAATGCGTACACAAGATAACAATAAAAAGAGCAGTGAAGTCTTAAAGGGATAGTTTACCGAAAAATGACAATTCTGTCAAGTTGTTACAAATGTGTATACATTTCTTTGTTCTGTTGAACACAAAGGAAGATGTTTTGAGCAATGTTTGTAACCAAACCGTTTTGAGCAATTCCATGCAAATTTCAACCATGAAAAATAACGTTTTTACCATACTGATATCTCAAAATGTTCATAAAAAATTCTAAATAAATACCAGTGCGAGGTGTTTTAAATCTTTTTTATTAGTTTCAACAGGTGGATAAATACAGCTTCACATTATTTATGTCACATCCATAACAAAAAAAGTCACAACCATGGGTCTCATTCACTGATAATTGCGTATGTTTTTCGTATTTATATGCACACTTAAACTTCTCACAAAAACGTTCCCCATAATTCACATGTGCGTACGTATGTTTTCACGAACAAATCGTGATTCAACAAAAACTTTTGTATTAAAATTTTTTCTTAATGTATGCAAAAATTCAAGAAAACCTAAAACCATTAGTACGCAATAATCATGTATGCTATAATCAAATACTAGGCTTTAATTATAATGTGTATAATAATGTTGATATATAAAATTTACATGATTATATTTTATATTATAATATTTTCTGTATTATATATTATTATACATGATCGCTATTATTATTATTATATACATTATATTATACATTATTATAGCCTACTTTTTTCTACACATTTAAAGAAGATGCACATAATGACAAATCTTCACGCTTTCCTTCCTCACTTTTTAAATCTTTATATAAAAGCGTCAGCTTAATGCGTAATGTAAACGTCATGTAAATGTAATGAAAAGTCCAAACGTCAATCACTTAAGGGGATCACACACCGGCCGCGCAGCTCAGTGCCGCACAGCGCCGCATCGAGTCACGTCTAGGACAACTCGGAGGTATTGTAAACCGGAAGTGCACATTAAATAGCGCGAGCTTCGTCAGATAGCTTCTACTTCAAAATGCAAAATATACGTTAGCAGCCAATGTTAATCGTTTATGATTTGGGACAAATATGATGTTATTTAATGTTAAACTATGTGAGTGCCGCTGTGTGGTGCAACAGGGATTTAAACAAATTCCTGAGTCAAAGCTGGGCGGCGCGGACAGGCGCCACCTGGCGCCGTCGGTGTGCGTATACTCATAGAAAACAATGTGTTCAATTTTTTTAGAACGGCGCGGTGCTGAGCGGCGCGGTGCTGCGCGGCCGGTGTGCGATCCCCTTTAATCTCCTTTCTGTTTTAATTTAGATACAGATGCGCGTCTCTGTCATATTAATTAAATGTCATAGTTTTAATGCTTCCAAAACCTCCTAAATAAAAACTGCAAAACAAAACAGAACTTTACCGATAATAAATATGATCATGGATTTCTTTTCGGGCTCTTTTGCTTCTATTACAAACTGCTCTAAAGTTTTCTGTGGACCAGCGCTGTGCTGCGGAAAGCCTTTATATAGAGCTGGTTTGGGCGTGTTTTATGCAAATTACCAACCTTGTGCACGTGGCAACTCATGTAGAACACTCCAAATTCACTAAAGTAAGAACAAGTATAAGAACAAACTAATGTGCTTACGCACGTGTTGTGAATTAAGGGGACCGCACACCGGCCACGCAGCACAGCGACACGTCAAGTCACGTCTAGGACAACTCGGAGGTATCCTAAACCGGAAGGGCACATTAAATAGCGCGAGCTTCGTCAGATAGCATCTACTTCAAAATACAAAATATACGTTAGCAGCTAATGTTAATCGTTAATGATTTGGGACAAATATGATGTTATTTAATGTTAAACTATGTGAGTGCCGCTGTGTGGCGCGACAGGGATTTGAGCAAATTCCTGAGTCAAAGCTGGGCATCGCGGACAGGCGGGGAATGAGACCCATTGTTTCTTTCTTATAAATGCTCTTAGGAAATGCGTACATTCTCCAGTTATTTGATGTTGTTGCTTCTGGTCCTAACAAAGTATGTTATGCAGTGGCGGCTCGTGACTGCTCATCCGAGGGGCACTAATTCAGAATATGTGTTCGGAGTGTCATGTGAACCATGTGCATCACATGTTATGTCATAATAAGTGCCTGTTGCACATGCGTCAAAAACCGTTTACTATAAAAGAGACGCTCACATTCACAAAATACACGCAAGACACTCCCTTAACAGTAAACTCTGATTATGCATGAGATTATGTGAGTATCTGGCAAACGCAAGCGTCTATTTTATCATAAACCCTTTAGACGCATCCGCAGCAGGCACTTATTTTGACAAAACACGTGATGCACACAGGTTCACTCGATGCGCAAAACACATATTTTGAAAAAAGGAACCCCACATGACAGGCTACATACATGTTGTGACGAACTTTGCATCGAGCGCCCTCAAAAAAAAGAAGTCACCGGACGCCACTGATGTTATCAAAGAAATGTATACATAAGGTTTAAAATAACATGAGTAGAAGAAGAAAGAATGTTAATTTTTGGATGAACTACCCCTTTAAGTCAATCCGACAGTAATGTTTAAAGAGAAGAGTGAGTTTTAATATGCATCTTCCCCATCCCTGCTAATTCTCCCCGACTTTCGTCAGCCTGAGATGAAAAAGAGGCTAAACCTTTCCTCCTCCCATCCTCTCGCTCTTATTCCTGATTAAGAGTCAGCCCGCTGACCGCAAAAACACTACTCTACTAATTAGCTCCTTATCTTTCACTCTCTCCAAAGTCCCACCACCCCACTTTTAAAATCCCTGTGGATTTCTTTTTTTTTATCTGTCATGCCTGGTTAGTGGAACACAATGAAAGAAATAATTGGCACAAGTATGATTCAAACTCATCACTACTTCATAGAACTAGTTTCCTTCATGCTCGCTTCCCTTTTCACCGACACCTTTCTTCCGGCTCAAATACTTCCTATGTAAAACTTAATTTTTTTTATCTTCCTGTGACAGCCCCTCTGACTCAATACTAACAAAACCCTTTTTGTCAGTGATGTTCTGTGACTTTTTCCAGTAACAAATGTATCTGCTCTAACCACTTCTATTGGCTCTTGGTCTTTGTCTTTCTCTCTCTGTCTTTCTCTTTTCCTCCTCATGTCCTTTGCAGATGGATGTGGTTTATACATTCCAGACAGGCCAAACGGCAGTGCCCGGGGCCCTGCGTCGCCAGCCCTCCGTGGTCAGCCAACAAAACGACGCAAAAACTGTTTCTAGCCCCACCCATGTAGGGATTTCCTCTTCCTCCCTGTCTGCCAACTCTGCAGCGGCCGCTGGGCCGCCCGCCCCTGCTTCCTCTTCTACAGGCAGTGAGTGCCACATAACTGCATGTTGGCCATGTTCAATGCTGTAGTGCTGAATGCTTTCATAACATGAATGCTTTCATAATCTGGCAGTTACCCTACAGTAACCCAATAACCACCCTGCCCTGCCTTGTGCTTTCATTGTTTTTTTCCCATTCATTCTTGTAGTCTATCTAGCCCTCTCTCTTTACAATCTCTGCATTTAAGTCAAACTACTCCTCCCCCACATTCAATTTGCATTTATGCCATTGTCTGAACCAGCGCATTGCGTGTGATTTGAATATGGACGGCCTTGCTAATGTCTGCATGCGTCAAACTATGAGAGATGCCACAGGCAAAGATGGTCACCAAAAATCAAGTTTATTTATTTATAATGTTGCAAAATATGTTCACGGCTCAATGAGAAATATAAATGAACGAGGTTTGCACTTTTATTAAGTCATTAATTGCCAATAATCAATAAAAGTTTATTTAGATATTAATTCAAATACACTTGCTGAAAAGCAGTAAAAATTGCTTTGTAATTTTAAACAAATTAGTGCTTGCATATATTCTAGGACTGTCAGCAAGACATATCTGTTACATATTTACATGTTTTATTTGTTTTTAACTCTTTTATCTCGTCAATTAAGAGAAACATCTGCATAAAAAACTAGGGCTGTCAAAAGATTAATCGTGATTAATCACATACAAAATAAAAGTGTGTGTGTGTACTCTGTGTATATATTATGTATATATAAATATACACATACATGTATGAATTTAAGAAAAAAAATATTTAGGTGTTTTTTTATTTATATTTATAATATAAAATATATATAAATATACATGTAAATGTTTCTTAAATACAACCATTAATGTGTGTGTTTTATATATTTAAATAATTACACAGTGCACACACATAAATTAAAAACTTTTATTTGTATGCGATTAATCACGATTGATCTTTTGACAGTCCTATAAAAAGTGTTCCTAATGAATTTTTTTATGTTAATCTGCAATACTTTGATTATCCACTAGATGGCACTTACCCAATTTATGAAAACTGAAGCCAAAACGTTATTTACTCATTTTAAACTCTGTGTATGTTTTGATAATCATTCTGAATCTGATCTCTAACATAATTCCTTCACAAAAATGCAATTATTTCAGCTTTTTGCCAAAAAATATTTTTAAAGAAAAACACCAATATTTAAGAGCGGAGAAAAAAAATAAAGATAGGATGAAACTTTTTTTCACGTTTTGTTCTTTGGTTTGTTTATTGTTTGTTTGAAAGCAGAGGGTCTGTTCTTTTTATTTGATATATTTGTATGTTTATATCTTTTTAGAAGATAATTTTCCTGGAAAGCATTTTGTGAAACTTTTGTGAAAATCACAAAAAATGCTGGCGGGGAATGGGTTAAAGGCCAAACTGAGAGACAATTCAGAATATGTTTTATAAAGGCATGAATGGGCAAAACAGTATTATGTACAACTTTAAATACAAGGCTTTGAATGCAAGGTAACCTTTATAATTATAACAAAAAGGGAGACATTTATAAATCTGTTTAGGGTGTATAATAATGTCCTGCACCCTTTATAGTGCTATTCACTTCTTCATTAATACAGTAGGTCATAGTGATGCAAACGTTGTTGCCTTTCCCAGCTCGCTAAACTTTTTCAAAACAATCTTTCCTTGTGTCTTTGTGTTTCAGTCTCATTGGCAGCCACACATCTTCTGTCTTTCACCTCATACTTTGCACTCTTTCATTGTCTTGTCTGACACATTTTATTCTCTGCCTCTTTCTCTTCATTGAAATTCAAACAGGAACTGTGTCAGGCTGTTTTTGTACCATCTTTATTTAGCTTACCGTACATCAATAGCATCACGCATTTCTTTGTTTGTTTGTTTGTGTCTGTCTGTTGTGAGTGCAACCGTAGGGTCAGATGGTTCATAGAGATACATGCAGGAAAATCCTATAAATTAGCTATTTTAAGATGGGCAGAGTTAGTCCAACTGTCTTGTCATATAGTGAATTACAAATGACTGGGTGTTGGTGTACAAATGACTTCAGATGACTGTTCCTGTAGTTTTACTGGAATTTAGTCATCAAGCAGACATTATTTTTACACATAGCTTTATTCTTCTCTCTCTGATCTGCTATATATTAGTTCATCTGTGCTATTTTAAACTAAAGCAAATATATTTAGAAAAGAGCAAAATGGCACTTTCTTTGATCTCTGTGATCACAAACATAGTCAAGCGCTCCAACATTATTTGACATGCAGTTTTATTGTATACACTGCAAGAAAAGATTTTCAAGAAAAAAAATCTTAGTATTTTTGTCTTGTTTTCAGTAAAAATATCTAAAAATTCTTAAATTAAGATGCTTTTTCTTAATGAGAAAAACAACCCAAGAAAATAAGTCTATTTTTTAGACCAAAAATATCAAATTTAAGTGATTTTGTGTATAAAAAAGCAAAAAAATCTGCAAATGGGGTAAGCACATTTTTCTTGATTTTTTTCTTGAATTTAGTGTTTAAGAAAAATGTTAAGAAAAAGATTTTTTGCTTACCCCATTGGCAGATTTTTTTTTGCTTGTTTAGATATTTTTACTGAAAACAAGACAAAAATGCTAAGATTTTTTTTTTCTTGAAAATTATTTTTTTGCAGTGTACGTGAGCATGGCAATGCAAAAAATGACTTTCTTACTAAGTATTTTTGTCTTGTTTTCAGTAAAAAATATCAAAAAATTCTTAAATTAAGATGCTTTTTCTTGATGAGCAAAACGACCCAAGAAAATAACTCTCTTTTTTTAGACCAAAAATATCAAATTTAAGTGATTTTGTGCATAAAACAAGCAAAAAAATCTGCCAATGGGGTAAGCAAGTTTTTCTTGATTTTTTTCTTGAATTTAGTGTATAAGAAAAATGTTTAAGATTTATTTTCTTAAATAATTTTTGCAGTGTACGTGAACATCGCAATGCAAAAAATGACTTTCTTACTAAGTATTTTTGTCTTGTTTTCAGTAAAAAATATCTAAAAATTCTTAAATTAAGAAGTCTAGTTTTTAGACAAAAAATGTAAACTTTAAGTAAATAAGTGCTTAAAACTAGCATAAAAAATCTGCCAATAGAATAAGAAAAAGAATAAGTTTACTTTTTTCATAAACACTTATTTAAAGAAAAAAGATTCTTATTCCATTGGCAGATTTATTAATTTTTTTGCTTGTTTTAAGCACAAATTCGCTTGAATTATATGTTTTTTGTCTAAAAACTAGACTTATTTTCCTAGGTCATTTTGCTCTTAAAATCTTGGTTTAAGAATTTTTAGGTATTTACTGAAAACAAGACAAAGGTACTGAGTAGGAAAGTCATTTTTTGCAGTGCGTATGTGTTTCAAGAAGGAAATTTGCAATAAAATCGTGAAAGACAGTTGCATGGTACAAGAATGGAAACCTGAAAAGTAAACAGGAACTAAACACAGCGGATATGTTTTGATGCACATGATATGCATTTAACACTCTGCTTGTATTCCTGGGAGTTTGTTGCTCCCAGAAATACTTTCACTTTATTGTTTGGATTCCTCCTAGTGAAAGTCAAAAACCGAGCATGTGCTTTTCACAAAATTTAGGTCGACTTTAAACTAAATGACACCCTCTTGCAGATAGAACGGTAACTTGACTGCTTGGTGCTGGACGGGGATCTGTCCTCTCCATGTACTGAAGCCTGTCAGAAATCATTCTGGTGTATTTACCCACAAGACTATCTGACAAATTCTCCTGTTGGCATTCTTGTCTCTGATGCGGCATGCCTTCACAGCATCTCCAGAGTTTGTTTTCCTCCTCCTGTCTGCTTAATAAAACAGAGATGCTATCTGTTTGGTACAAAGTTTGAGTCTTGCATACTAAGTGTTTGGATTTTAAACTATCATGCCTGTTTTTACAGCAGTTTTACTTAATCACAACAGCAACAGCCTTTTTCTTTCTTGCTCTCTATCTTGCTTGCTCGCCCTCTCTACTTTCTGAAAGTATTCTTCAAAACCTTTAATTGCACAATATGGCTAAAACTAGGGCTTGACATTAACTTTTTTACTCACCAGCCAAAGTGGCTAGTGTTTTCCAAAGTTACTAGCCACTTAGCATTTTCACTGGCCATAATTTTTAGATGTGACTATGAGCTATACATTTTTCTCCATTTTCGCCCAAAAAGTGTGCGCACACTTAAAATGTCTCAATGCAATTGCCTATCTTTCCCCTTGCCCGAAGTGTGCATGTGTGCGCTCGGACTGCGTCCCGTATGATCACAAATCCGTCAGTGTCCGAGCTCTCTACATTGCGCTGGGTGAAGGGAGTCGTAGTTATTCAGTGTTGCATTGAGCATGACTTTTTAAGAAAACTACAACAAAACAATTACATTCAACTGTTTTTTTTTTGTGTGATTGTTGCGGGCAAAATTCCTTGCTCTTGCTGCACATTTTCTTAAAAAATGCGATTGAATATGCAAGATATTTATGCAATTTTATGCAATGAAATTGCGAGAACTTGCAAAAACTGCGGGAACTTGCAAAAACTGTTTTTCAATGATGTTCACGTCACATAATCACGTAACTTCATAACGTTCCCATGGCAACAGGGGACATTGCTGCACTTGTGTGAAGTAAATGCAAAATTTTTCAACTTTCTGCGAAGAGATAGGTGATTTTTTGAAAAATGCAGGGATTATGAAATCATGCAAGCCCCGCATATTTTGGGCACGGAAATCTGCAATTTATGCTGCGAAAGTGCGGCATATTTGAAAAAATGCGGTCCTCCCATAAATATGCAGAATTTGGCTGATTATGCGTTTAATCATGCGATCGCATAATCACGTTTTTCTGGAGGGACTGACATTTGGCGGGTGTGAGAGGCCGTGTACACCAAGGCGTTTACGCCTGCGGCCGGCATATGTTTTCACTTCTTTCCATTGCAGGTGCCACACTCTTCCGCAACCAAAGCACTTAGCTAAAAAACGTTGGAAAGCGCCCACAGCCTGCATCGGCCTGTCGCATTTAAACGCCTTTGTGGTCACTCCCCCTTTATGTCAAGCCCTGATCAGAACCCTAATCCCAGTAGGAATTAGTGATATTCGCAAAAACTTATTTTGTAATATTTAAACAAAAAATAATCTACTTTTTAGTATTGTAAAGGACTTTAAACCTCTGTAAACATCTTGTTTAAAGGTGCATTGTGTAAATTTAGTGGTGAGGTTGTGAATTGCAACCAACGGCTCAGTCCACAGCTCACCACTTTTGAAACACATAGAGAGCTACTGTAGTCGCCACCAGAAAAAAAACATGTCATCGTCGAAAACAACTTATAAAAAAAAAGTTTGTCCATTTAAGGGCTTTTGTAGAAACATGGCGGCACAAAATGGTGACTTCCACGTAAGGGGACCCTCGTTTGTAGATATGTAGATAAAAACATCTCATTCTAATGTAATAAAAACAATGGTTCATAAAGAAAGGTCTTTATACACCCCTGATGATATAGTTTTGTATATTATTTTGCATTTCTTTCAAGAGATCCTTCTAAAAATTACACACTGCACCTTTAAATTAAAGATCATATCTAGAAATTAAAATCATATCTCTGTCGGGTCCTAAATGGCTTTAAGAACAAGCATGGCCTGCATGTCCCTCTTGTGATTGATTTTGTGGTCTCTTTTAACCATGTGAAGCTTGTGAATTGATATTGATATGCTTGTGTGTTTTTTTTTCACATTTTTTCCTGTGCGTGATCATGTTCCTCATTCACTTGTTCCAAATAGGTTTAAGAAAATGAATCATGGTGTTTTCATACCGTTTCATAGCATCGTATCCTTTTTCCTCCGTTGAGCTGCTTGTACTGTGTTGGTTTTATTTGTTTGGTTATGTTTTGTGGTTATGGAATGATTCCGTTTCCATTTCCTCCAGATGCAATGCATCCGTTCCTACTGCCCGCCTGAGGTGGAAGCCATCCCATTACGATCCCACTAACTCCTTTCTCTTTTTGTGCAGATTAAGGTGGTGAATGCATTCCGTAGCTCCCTGTACGAGGGCCTAGAGAAGCCAGAATCCAGAAGCTCCATCCATAACTTTATGTCCCATCCTGAGTTTGTACCCCTGTCTGAGGAGGAAGCCCGCGTCCCAACGATAGAGGAGGGCTGTGTAGAGATCGAGTTCCCCTCCTCTTCCCGAAACGGAGGCGGCGGCGAGCCCCCAGATCGCTCTCTCCACAGCCGGGAATGTTCCGTCTGACCCTCACACTACCCTCCGTTGTCCAGTGTCAATGCCCCGAAATGTTTGTTTTTTACCTGCGTACCGGACGCCACCACTCATCCGATGAACCTGCGGGTGCGCATCTGAGAGACAGCACCTAGAGCAGCCAACGGGGCGACCATGATCCTCCTCAAACATCCTCCATACCCCCACCCCTCTGCCCCCTCGACTTGCACTGTGTCGCCAGCAGCAGCAGCAGCGCTCTGTAAGTACATGCGGCTGTGCTGCAGCCCATGTGACGCATGGCCTAACTCACACACTAGAGGGAGACGCTGCGGCAGACGCCCTCTCTCAGCCTGTCACTGGCATTTTTATCTCTTCTACAGTTGTGATTTTTCTCATTTTTTTTATATCGTCTCTGATCTCGTGTATTGCTGTAATCATGTTCGTTTTTGGCCCAGGACTCTCATTTACATTTTGGTTTTCACCGATCCAGCCGATTGTGTTCATGCACTCATGGATGCATGATTTTCGATTTCTCGTTTTTGTTTTAAGGTGGATTCAGAGTCGTGGTGAAGCTATCATGTTACACAAAATGTTTTTATGTTTTTAAGTAGTTCAGACACACTACGTTCTTATCTCAGTGCCGATAGGCTAATTTTGGGTTTTCTGTCACTTTATATGTACAGATGTAAGGCTGCTATAGTGAACATTAGCAGAATTAAGACTCTAAAGCTTATTCAATGAGTTAAGAATACCTGATTGGCTCTTAAAGGGGCAGGGAGGGTAATCCTACATCATCTCATCAAATCACACCCAACGGGCATCTCTAGTCTCTTGTTAGATATTTTAATGCTTATCTGCCTCAAAAACAAATGCCCTAGCTAATTGACCAAGTACTTTATCAAAGGTACAGCACATCACCGTAGTGTGCATGTATCTATCTGTAGGTTCATCTGTGTCTGATTGTATGGGAATGGGAATTGTTATGCTTATCTACTAATAAATAAAATGTTCCTTTCTATCTCTTTTAGAGTAAAAAATAGAAGTGATTCTAATGTATGTGCGTACTTTCAAACTAAACCTATCCAGTCTTTTCACCTCTTGATTGGCTCTGCAGTTAGGTGTCCTGTTTGTTGACATCACACACAGCTTGAAAGGGTTGATCAGTTTTTTAGGACTGCAAATCCCATCATTCTGCACGTGTACATTTAAGGCCCGTAGTAAGCATGCTTTTGCTATTAAGGCCACACACAATAACCTCTGTTGGACCCTGACAGCTCTCTGTTCGGCCCGGATGACAAACTAGACCGGGCGGTTCTGTAAGAGCGTAGCGTCAATGACCATGTGCTTTTCATTACTACTGCCATAGTCCGACCTTTCGCTCGTACCAGTCTGGGTTAAATAGATTCAAGTTCCACCTTTTCTACTTGCTCAGAGCCATATTTTATAGATTGTTCTTTTATATCCCATTGTTTTTGCAGTTTATTTTGTATTTCCAGCTAAATTCAAAAGAAACAGAGAGTCACTGCCTAAAGAAAAAAGAAAAACAACTTAGACGGACCACTTTAATGTTTACGGAATGGCTCCACAGCAGTCCGCTGATGCTGCGCTTCCCCCTACTGGCAGTTTTTGTTATTTTTCGGTATATTATTGTGGGGAAGCATGCATGGATTTCATATAAAATTCAATGTTTTGTTCCTTTTTTACAATTGTTCTGTATTTTTATATTAAGTACTTTTTAATATTTTGGAAAAATATAAATATAGGTGTATAGGCCAGAGAGTTTGGTGATTTGATTGACAAATTAACAAAACATCAGTTGAGTATATATTGCAGTTATATATATATATAAATATTTATGCCACATTTGTAACCACATGGGGTGTCAGATTTGATGTCCGAGCTGAGAAGTTGTGTTTACTGTAAGTGTGAGGACCGATCAAGTTCTCATTAGGAAAGTGAGCATTTATTGGCCTTATTCCTGTGGCTTTTCACGCCGTCCTTAACTTTGGGTTATCTTCATTATAACATGGGATTAAAATGAAAATGATCCAGGGTTAAGCACAGTTTAAAAAGCCTTAAACCGAAATGTTATGTGCTGGCTACGGTGAAGTCTTTAAAATAATAGTTTTGCCACTTTTAATTGGATTCCTATAAAGTTTGACTAAATCGCAAGACTTCAAGTAAAAGTTTTCAAACTCGACTGTCTTGTATATTGTTTAGGCGGATACATCATTGTAAATTATTTTTTGTGTGAGATTTTTATGTAAAACCATCAGACATGGCAAAGAGCAGGTTATCCAAAATAACTTCATGTGTTTGTCCCCACATAAAAGCATGTCTGTGTGTTGTTGAACTACGATTTATCTTTGTGCAAACTTTAAATGCTTCATTGTATGCAGCTCTGAATACAAATTAAATATGCTTGTTTTCCATGAAAGTACAAGGGATGCATTTGATCTTGTGGAAGCAGTCGGTGGTTTCCAATTAGAGCTTTATAAAATTTCTGCCAAAGTGTTGGTTTGTACAATCAGTTTTTTCTTTTCTGTTTTCCCTGTCATTGGATCAACTGTTTAACTGGACTGCATCCTACTGTTTTTTTTCCATGAGGATATGAAATATGGTATATTCCCTCATCGCTTGGACATATAATAATTACCCAGAAAAAAAAGAGAAACGATCCATCGTCTTAATTTCATGTTTGTCTCTTTTAACTTTAATAGCTCTTGCGAACAGTTTTTGTTATTGCACATGTTACTCTCTCGCATTGTGTAAAGAGAGAGACTCTTGCTTCAAGGTGTTGTGCAATAACTTTGAATTTTAATGCATTACTACTCTACTGAAGTTGTCTGACAGTTCTCGTTTGTTTGGGTGGGGACAAATGATACACCACAGCTGTAAATAAAAGATTGTGTTTTAAAACTGGAATGTAACAGATTAAGTTATAACCATTTATTTTGCATATACTAAGTCAGATTTCATCTGGTGTCGAGTGAATTCAAAGTTGTATGTGATTGCGAGGGGAAAGCAGTCGGAAGAACATCCGTACGTTTGTGTAATTCATATAAAACGCAGTAATATGCACTGGTGTTATTTTTGTATAAACATAATATCATCTATGTGGCATGCATTACTTATAAACAAATTGGTGGTTCAAAGCAATATGTACAACCTGGTGCGATTGGTATTTATATTGTCCTGTGTAGCTTAAACCATGCTGGGGAAAAAACTGCATTTGGAAAAAATAGTAAATGTTCAATATATGTGTTCAATGTGCTGCATGATTACATATGGAATGAGGCGTCCCCAAAAATGTTTACTTGTTTCTAGAATGAATGTGACGAGCGTGCACACACCCTTACTTTATAAATAGACTCTGCAGACGAAACACACACTGACTTGATGCCGTTTCAGAATGTTGTATCTATACTGAATCTAATTTCATGTCTAGACATCATGATAAAAAGCTCTGCTCCATTAAATTTCCTAATCAGTGGGAGTGGGAATTGGGGAATGACTGCCAGAAGAGTACGTGCTTGAAAATATTCTGCTCTTATTACGCCAGTTATGCTACATTTTGTTATTACACGGCCATACGTCGTGGCTGTTGAATGAACTGCCTAACTGCAGAGTGCTATAAGCTTTGATGTTCCTTCACCTTGTGTCTGGGTACCAACTTCATCCAAACAGCTCCCTCTCATCCATGCATGATCCATCAAAGACGAAAGAGGATAGTGGAAAAACAACTAGCACTTAATGCTAGTAAAGCCGAAGGAATTGCATTTTCAAGGTAGGGAACGAGCCCATTTTCCTGAAATGCACTGATTCCCTTTATTTCTGTTTATTCTGTCCTCCTCATCCTCTAACTGAGGGCTTTAAATGAGAGAGAGAGCATTGTTATACTTTAAGCTCATGTGCAAAGTCCACTTTTAACACACCTTGTAGTCTGTTGCCTGGCATTGATTTAGTCTCATGTTAAGAGAAGCAAATTGTAAGGTGGTTCCATTATCAAATTCCAGTCATGTATCAATCGTTCAGTTATGTGTAATACTTTAACTAAACAAGATCTCGTTGAGGGACAAGGGCTTTGGATTGTCTGCATTGGGCACAAAACAGTGGTTATCTGTTTATAGTAACTGCCATAAGAGAATTGTTTAGAGACAGACAGGCTTTTTACTCTAAACGTCATCTCGTATGATCACAAAAGTGCCAATGGACAAGATACACACTGTGTTTGTTAACTAACAGATTGGGTTTCACCTCCATTTGATGTTTAGGCCTAAATCATCAATTGAAATGAAAAGGTGTACTTGATAATTTTTTTAGTGATTCCACAAAAAAAAACTGATTTGAAAATTGTATAGTTGTGAAAAAGCCACATACAAATGCTTTGTGTTCTAGTGATGTCTCTGTTTACAGTCTTTTCGAAATTACTAAATGTGCTAATCTAATGTAGTTTTAAGGGCTATAAGGTGACAGTAGGGGAAAATAATACTGTTACTAAATCTGTTCTGTCTAATGATGAGAAACTGATAGCAGACTCACAAGTTGTGATCAATGTTCTTGTTGGAGAGTAGTGTACACGCATTCACTTTACATTTTTCAACCCACGCATTTACATTCATGTGTATCAATCTTTCTGCAGTAATTGGAAGAAGCATCACATCACAAAATTATTTCATTCATTATTTTTCATTGTGCACTTCTACATAAGTCTGTGTTTTAGATTCAGACAACAAAATGTGTTTGAAGAGAAAAAAATAGGATCTTGTTCTAAAAGTAATAAATGGTGTCTACAGTCAGTGTGTGTTTTAATGGGAAAAAATGCTAATTTTTCCTCAACTCCCTTGTTTTCATTTGTAACAATCATTATCATGCTGAAATGTCAGTCCTGCTTGCTTGGAACTATGCAACAGATTCATTAACTTAAAATATCGTAATTATTTATTATTCTCTTAGCTGTCATAACAATGCTCTCTCTCTTTCTCTGTATGCTTGCTTTCTTTTGTCTGAGAAATTTCAGTCATGCCCATTAATCATTACTTTATATTAACAAAGTGTATTATCTATGTAATGTATGTGTGTGATGTGCACACATTCAAGTTTTCTTTACTTTTTGTAATATATGATCATGTGGAATGCCTTGTTCTTTATGTCCTGTCGTTTAAAATTAACAGAACAAAAATGAAAAAAAGGATAATCAAGCAATTGAAGTCAAAGTTATTATACAAACTATATACATATATACAAATCTATATATATAAATAAAGCCATTAGAATTTGAAATACAATGAGGCTGAAATCCTTGTTTCTTGTGAACTCTTTTCTCTTTTCTTATCTATTTTGTTGTATCTATATCTATCTATCTATCTATCTATCTATCTATCTATCTATCTATCTATCTATCTATCTATCTATCTATCTATCTATCTATCTATCTATCTATTAAAACTATATGTATATATCTAAATTCCTGTAATTTCTCTTCTAAAAAAGCAAAACATGAAAACCGTATATCTTTAAAAATGTATTTTTGTTTTTTCCCTGGCAAATAATTTATAAAAATTAATCTGAGTAAATAGAGTGTTATAAGGCACTGAAACATTAAAGTGTAAATGATGCACATAATTATAAAAATGGATTTTCCAGCATTTTCTCTCTATCTATCTATCTATCTATCTATCTATCTATCTATCTATCTATCTATCTATCTATCTATCTATCTATCTATCTATCTATCTATCTATCTATCTATCTATCTATCTATCTATCTATAAAAATGGATTTTCCAGCATTTTCCCTTATCTGCGCTTCACACTAAATCCGACAGGTGGCGCATATGTGCTTTTTTGTGTGTGTACAAGTGCGTTCGACTTATGTCAATGTAGGTTTTTTAATTTTTATTTTTTTATTGAACGTAGTTTTACCATTACAACCAAAACAAAACATCAACACGTAACAACAATTAGGAATAACATAAGCGGAAAAGAACTAAAAAAACCATGTCTCAAAACAGACAAAAGTATACATTTAAAAGAAGGTGAGGACATTAAACAAATTAAGAGAGATCCAGATTAAAAACATGGAAAAGATTATAAATTGTGCATGTTCAACTTCTGAGTGCTTTCTTGTGCGCATATGCGCCTTGCACATTTGACTGACCGGCGTAATGACGTCACACGCAACGTCAACTGACAACAACTGATTTCCCAAAAAAGAAAGGACAATGAAACTATTCAACTCTTACTTTATTTAGCAAAACTTAGATTTTATAAACACCGGACACCATGTAATCGTTCATAGATAACACGGTGAGTGTACGTTGGTTATGTGATGTCTAGTTTCTGGCTTTATTGTGTAACGTTATGTCGCGCCTTAACAGCTCGCCCACGTTAGCCTAGCACATTAGCTTTTGTCACTTCAGGCAATAAATGTATCAAATAAACTCTCTTATTATTCACCTGTCCGTCATATTATAACAATAATTTTAGTCACAGAATAATATGCGTAAAAAGGCACAAAATGTGTTCGTTTCACATTTCCTTATTTCTGGACGGCTGCAATGCGGTGTTTGCCAAACTCAAGTGCTAATACCTTACTATGGATTTCACATTTAAACCCGGTTAGCAGATGTAAGGTAAGAACATACATGGTTTTTGTGCCCTTTAGTGATATTTGTGATGTGTTTAACTTACCTTGCTAGCCATGATGATAGGGAGCTTTACTCGTTGAGTATTAATACTGTAATAAGAAAATATAGGCCTTGTTTTATATACAAGACTAAATCCCAGACTAAAATAAAATGCATGTTTGCATTAACTTAAAACAGCTTGTACTGACGTGTCTTAAAAAAGATAAGTCCAATTGTTTAGTCTCAATATGTACACCAGAAATGTTTCTTCTAAGGAACATTAAAAGCTAACTAAATGAGCTAAGGCTTACTCCTGTCTTAATCTCTTAAACTAGGACATAAACTGCAACCTTTGTGGCTTTTACAGTTCTTGACTCCATCATGACCTCACTGCCGTCTTCCTCTGATTTAACGGGGTCAAGCTCAACATGCAGGACTCTTCCTGGGGAGGGGAGTCAGGTGAGCAGTGTGCATCTATTAGCATTTGTCTATTGTCTATATTAATTTATATCTATGTCATATGATAACTAATGTAAACTCTTGTTCCCTGTTTGTTCATACAGGTCCACCCCAGGGCTCCTCTCCTGCAGATCCTGAGAGTAGCAGGTGCACGGGAGGAGGTGTTTACCTTGAAGGAGGTGAGGAAAACTAACCTACAGAGTGTGAACAGTATAATACATTAAACACATGTTGAATACAATGTCCTCAGTGTGTAGATCAATTGGTAGATTATTGCACTAGCAGCACACAAAGCTGTGGGTTTGTTTTCCATGGAACACACATGCTTTAAATCGTTCTTTATAAAAGTGTCTGCCAAATGCATAAATGTAATGAATTTCACATTAGGTCATGCACTACCTGGGTCAGTACATCATGATAAAACAGCTGTATGATAAACAAAGGCAACACATCGTCCACTGTCAAGACGACCCACTTGGAGAGTTGCTGGAAGTGGGAAGCTTTTCAGTTAAAAACCCAAGGTGAGCTTCAGTAGAATGTTTAAAGGGGACATATCATGAAAATCTGATTTTTTTTTCATGTTTAAGGGCTACAATTGGGTCCCCAGTGCTTCCATCAACCTAGAAAATGTGAAAAAGATCAACCCAGGAACCCAGTTTTGGTAAACCATTCTCTGCAAGCATGTGAAAAAATAGGTCATTGACATTTGGCTCCCCTTGTGATGTCAGAAGGGGATACCGCCCCTTAATCTGCACTATCCAACCACAGCACTGACATTTAGTGCAGAGATCAACTTATTTGCATTTAAAAGGACACACCCAAAAACGACACACCTACAGAGTGTAAATATTAACATGCTATAATAAATTATCTATATGATATTTTGAGCTAAAAACTTCACATGTGTACTCTGGGGACACCAATGATTTATTTGATATCTTAAAGAAGTCTTGTGAAATGTCCCCTTTAAGATGCTTCTTATTTTTTTCTGCTAGGTGACTGATGTGCTTTCGTTAGTTCATGTGTCTTCCTGTATTTTAATATTAATGTCTATTTGTCATAGTTTATGATAAAGATGCATTTTTGTGCAAAGTTCTTATTTAATGTTTTATTTCTTCTTTGTTTTGTAGTCCTGTGTACGAGATGCTGAAGAAAAATCTATTTATATTAAATAATTCGGGTAAGTCCATGCCGCTCGTTGTTGAGTATGATCCTTGAGATGCATATTTTGAGTGTTCATTGGTGTTTAAAGATCTCACAGATTGTCATGCTGTCATATTGCGCTTTTATTTTTATTTTTCTCATTTTCATTAGCTTGATTTTTCATTTTGAGGTGTGTCTGTACGCATGTTTGAATGTGATGAGTGTGCTTAAGTGGGTATGTAAAATTTTTTGTATTTTTTTTCCGCATTAATTCTGTAATTGAATTTAGGTGTCATGTACTGTTAAAATGCAGAATTCTAAGAAACCTGAAATTATTTTAATAACATTAAACTACACACATTTATTAAGTTTTCTACCAACGACTGAGGTTTGTCATTAAAGGGATAGTTCACCAAAAAAAATTAAAATTCTGTCATCGTTTGCTCACCCTCATGTTGTTGCAGGCCTGTATACATTTCTTTGTTTTGATGAACACGGAGGAGGATATTTTGATGAGTGTTTGTGGCCAAAACCGATCCCATTCACTTCCACAGTATTCTTTTTTCCTCCTGTGGAAGTGAATGGGGCTCATGATGGGTTTGGTTGCAGGCATTCCTCGGGGTCTCTTCCTTTGTGTTTATCGGAAATAGAGTTGTGTGCAGGTTTGTAGCAGCATGAGAGTGAGAAAATGATAACACAAATTTCACTTTTGGATAAACTATCCCTTTAAAGCCCGGAGTATAGTCTGTTTTTTACGTGTATGCGAAGGTATGCACACGGTTTAATGCAAGCCTTGTGAAGTATAGTTTTTTACTCGTACGAACTCAGACGCTCAATGCAACAAAATGCAATGCATCTCCTGTGCTACATACTACATTTCCCCGTAGGCCCATTCGCGACCTACGTGTATAATGTACATTGGTGTTTTTCAAAAATCCGGCGGTGCGCTTGCACTGTACGCGGATCCCTCGCGTATACGTAAATCATGGACCATACTTCGGCCTTAAGTGTGACTGATGTGTGCCTGGTCAATAAAGGACAGGGTTTTTTTTCTTTTGTTTTGTTTTGTTACTGTGTCTCATTTGAAATGCAGATGCTGCAAAGAATCTTTCAGTCGACAAGGATTCTAATGAGTCTCCAAGTGAAGATCCTGGTCAGGTAAAACCACAGCATGGTGCACCGGAGAAACAGTGTCAATAACTTTTCTTTGTGGCAAACAGTTGACTATGAATCCGGTCAAAACATGATCAATTGATTCATATTTTATTTTTAATAGAATGGCTGACAAAAATGTAAAGAGAGAAATAGAGCAATTTGCATCCCATTGCTAGAATCAATGTTATCCAGTTGCTTGATAATTTCAGTAATACGGCAGCTTTGTTTCACTCAGCTGTACTCACATCAACTTGTTAGCTTTTTTGTCTTTGCAGTCTATTTTTTTATTTAATATCTGATTCACCTGTTACCTCAGCATCTTTAAATATCCTTCCAATCTTTTAGGTGTTTTCCTTTTGTAACTCTGCAGTGCATTTTCCCCATAGCATCTCAATGCGATTTATAGCTTGTTTGCCATGAAGAGAAGTGCAGCAGCTGTCTCCATCAGCCGCATTTGTACAGAGTGGCACCGTCTCTGTACTTCCCCCACGGCCGGCTTGGCCTGGTGGTCCTTCCGGTGAAGCCACCAGCATGGGCCTGGCTGATGGGGGACAGAGTACCTGTCTCTGTTTGTCCCTCAGAGTTTCCTTCTCTGCATCATCGCCTCTTTCGGAAGGACTGCAGGTTCCTTCTCAGTTCACTGGCCCTCTTTACACAACCTATTCCCCACCCATCCATATGTAACACCTTTGTCTTGGACACATACTGTGTGGTTGTGAGATGATAGAATGATGTTAGGTGGGGTTTAGAGAAGCAATCTGGGATGAGGTGCTTGTTGGTAAAGTCATGCATTTGTGATTTAAGAGAGTGGCTGCAAAGGCATGAGACACTAATTTAGACTCTTTTTTTCCTGATTTATACACAAACTTTAAAAGTGATATACATAAGATGTCATTTAAGATAGACACGTCTCATATCGATGGTAACACCAGCACTTTTAATACTTTTGAAAGTACCTTATTAGTTTAGGGGTGCTCAGTCCTGCCCTTTTAGAGCTACATTCCAGAAGAGTTTGGTTCCAACCACATTTTTACTGGCATGCATGTAATATTCAGGGCTAGGTTGAATTTGTATTGTTGGGGCTGGATCTGTACTCTAGGGGAAAGTAGATCACCAGGGACAGGACTGAACACTTGTAGGCTAATCATGTGTGCAAATTTCCCATTAGTTTTCCCCTCACTCAATTGTTGAGGGTGTGGTCTCTTGTTGCCACACCTCAGGGCACCTGCTGTGAAGGAACTGCTTTCCTGCCGAGTGTCTTTTCATTACTTTGTACTGATCTGGCTTTTTCTTACCGCATAGGTGTCTGGTGTGTCGATAAGCTCTGGACAGGTGCTCAATCCTGGTAGTACAAGCACCAGTGCTATGCAGAGCTCCTCACAACGAAGACCACGTGATCCTGATGAAGGTCAGCATGAGCTAGGGGGCATATATACATACACAGTCTTTGGGCAATACATTCACTTAAAGGATTATTAGGAACACCTGTTCAATTTCTCATTAATGCAATTATCTAATCAACCAATCACATGGCAGTTGCTTCAATGCATTTATGGGTGTGGTCCTGGTCAAGACAATCTCCTGAACTCCAAACTGAATGTCAGAATGGGAAAGAAAGGTGATTTTGAGCGTGGCATGGTTGTTGGTGCCAGAAGGGCCGTTCTGAGTATTACACAATCTGCTCACTTACTGGGATTTTCACGCACAACCATTTCTAGGGTTTATGGTGTGAAAAGGGAAAAACATCCAGTATGCAGCAGTCCTGTGGGCGAAAATGCCTTGTTGATGCTAGAGGTCAGAGGAGAATGGGCCGACTGATTCAAGCTGATAGAAGAGCAACTTTGACTGAAATAACCACTTGTTACAACGTTTGTGAAGCCACAACACGCACAACCTTGAGGCGGATGGGCTACAACAGCAGAAGACCCCACCGTGTACCACTCATCTCCACTCCAAATAGGAAAAAGATGCTACAATTTGCAAGAGCTCACCAAAATTGGACAGTTGAAGACTGGAAAAATGTTGCCTGGTCTGATGAGTCTCAATTTCTGTTGAGACATTCAAATGATAGAGTCAGAATTTGGCGTAAACAGAATGAGAACATGGATCCATCATGCCTGTGCAGGCTGGTGGTGGTGGTGTAATGGTGTGGCCGATGTTTTCTTTGCACACTTTACGCCCCTTAGTGCCAATTGGGCATCGTTTAAATGCCACGGCCTACCTTGTTTCTGACCATGTCCCTCCCTTTATGACCACCATGTACCCATCCTCTGATGGCTACTTTCAGCAGGATAATATACCATGTCAAAGCTCAAATTGGTTTCTTGAACATGACAATGAGTTCACTGTACTAAAATGGCCCTCACAGTCACCAGATCTCAACCCAATAGAGCGTCTTTGGGATGTGGTGGAACTGGAGCTTCGTGTCCTGGATGTGCATCCCACAAATCTCCATCAACTGCAAGATGCTATCCTATCAATATAGGCCAACATTTCTAAAGAATGCTTTCAGCACCTTGTTGAATCAATGCCACATAGAATTAAGGCAGTTCTGAAGGCGAAAGCGGGTAGAACACAGTATTAGTATGGTGTTCCTAATAATCCTTTAGGTGAGTGTGTGTGTATATGTGTGAGTATATATATATATGTATATATATATATATATATATATATATATATATATATATATATATATATATATATATATATATGTATTTATACTGTATATGTGACCCAGTCTGTGAAAACTCAGTTAGTCAATTTTGTAATTCACTTTTTCTACACGAAATCCTAATCTCATAATTGGATTGAGACCTGGATTTTACAGACAGGGTCACGTATGCATATATTATATGTATACATTTAATACATATACATTATATTTATACATTTAATACAATGTTACAGATTCTTCAGATGGCTTACCCAGGTCTGCTTGCAAGCGGCCAAAGCTGGATGTGACTCTGGAAGAGTGGGACCTTTCTGGGTTGCCCTGGTGGTTTCTGGGTAACCTCCGAAGTAATTACACTCGCCGGAGCAATGGTTCAACTGATATCCATACTAATCAAGTAAGAGGCCAAAGAGTAAATCATTGGCTTAATATAACTAACTTTAAACATATATTAACCTTAGAAGACAAAAGTGTGTGTTTATTACAGGTAACCCATTCAAATCTAGCTTTATTATAGATTTAATTTAAGTGTAGCGAGACTTGTCACACGCTAGACTGATAGGACAGCTCTCTCCCGGACAGGACGAAGACACGGCGATTGTTTCTGACACCACAGATGATCTGTGGTTCCTCAATGAAGCGGAGAGTGAGCAGGTGAGCGTGGAAATGAAGGAAACCGTGCTGGAGCAGGGCAGTGACGCGGACTCTCCACATGAAGAGGAGGAGACTGGGAGAGACAGTAAAGATGACAGAAAGGTCAATTTACTTGTATTTACTTTGTGTATGATTTTAATATAATAAAATTCTAGTAGAAACCCAGTACTAATAGATATTGCTTCGGACTCCTAGATGCAGGAAGACCAGGATGAGGACTCTCAGTGTTTAAGTGACGACACTGATACTGAGATCTCCACACAGGTAGAAATATCACCACTGTCTTTTTTACCAATATTGTTTTTAAACAGCCAATGCTGTTTGTTTGGAAAATATATATATATATTTTTTTTTTCGATTTTTAAAATGTCCATTGTTTCCTCCTCTTGCAGGATGCTTGGCAATGCTCCGAGTGCCGTAAATTTAACACCCCTCTGCAGCGGTACTGCATGCGCTGCTGGGCTCTGCGAAAAGACTGGTACAAGGACTGTCCTCGTCTCGTGCACTCCATCTCAGTGCCAGACATCCCCGCCTGCAGTTCACATCCTCAGAGGGATGAAGATGAGGACGAGGATGATGGAATCGACATGCCTGACTGCCTCAGGACTGTGTCTGACCCGGTTGTCCTCCCCTCACACCGTGTCTCTAGAAACATCGCTCCTTCGTCCCCTTCCTCGTCTAAGGGAAAAGGTCCTTTACGGCTTCGCCACTCTCAGGAGAGCTCCGAGGGTGAGAGCCAGGACATCCTGGACATGGAGACGGAGTGCCAACCAGAAGCTTTACTGGAGCCCTGCAAGCTGTGTCGGGTGCGCCCACGTAACGGCAACATCATCCACGGTCGTACCGGTCACATGATCACCTGCTTTCCGTGTGCTCGCAAGCTGCATAGGTTTCACGCGCCTTGCCCGGGCTGTGGCCAGGTTATACAGAAGGTCATCAAAACATTTATAGCGTGACAGAAATCGGGAACGATTTATAGGCACGCATGTATTATACAGAGACACATTACAGTATCTTTTTTTTTTTTTTTTTTTGAAGGAGGAAATTAATGGACCATTGCCAGGCTAAATTGAATAGTGTATTTAGATTTTTTTGGTGTATAGTACAAAGTAAATATAAAGACAATATAATTTAACCTCTGTCCATGTGACATACTGAAAATGCCTCATATTGATAGTTTTGCATCGTTTTTATTAGCATAAATTGCTTAAAGAAAAAGTTGTTTTGTCTGTCAGGTGAAGAGGAGTGCTACTGCCTGTGAAGAAGGTATAGAAATGAGTCAGAAAGTGATAAAGGACTTAAATAAAATGCATGGCTTCAGTAGTAGTGCCAGCATAATCTTGAGTTATAACTCTTACCTTGTACAGTCCAGATAAGATTTTATAGCGTTTCTTTGGCAGGCATTTAAGAGCCCATCCAACATACTTGACCAATGTTAGTTTTATTTGAAAGAAAAATCTATTTAATTTAGGCTTCTTCCCCTTCAGATTTCAGACACTTAAAGACTAAAGCCCTAGACAGCACTTCAGTGTGAATTGTGTTGACCTGGTAAGGGGATTTATATAAAAAAAAGGTGCTTTAAACCGATTAAACTGGAATATTTATTTATTTATGAACTTTTTGCAGATAATGTTGTGAGGGTGTCACCACTCCACAGTTGTACTACACATTACAGTGTTAAATCATTTTCTGGGAGTTTCTTGCTTATACATTGGTGATGCATTATGTGTTAAAGGGACCATGCTTTTTAACTCTTGGTTAGAAGCACAGTTTCTCTGTTTGTTTGATCCCAAACCTGATCTTTTTGTGCTTTTTCTGTTCAATCCTCTTCTAAGTCTTTATTTGTTTTTTCCCTTCAGATTCAATTCTGCCACACCCATTCACTTGTGCCTGTTAGAGAAATATATATATATGCGTATATTATATATGAGAGCTGTTATTGGAAGGGTTCCTATGGGCTAATTCTCCAGATGTCCCACATTGAGCTGACATTTATGAGAAACGAAATTGCTTTGGGCACTCTAGAAAAGAGGATTTTTCTAATGAAACTTTTGAGCACTTGAGTGTTTGAAATATATTTTATGTGAATGTTTGTTAATCTTAATGCTGCTGTATTATACTGTACCAAAGTGGAATGTTAAGTCTCTATTGTCTTAAGTACATCTACAAAAGACTAATACAATGATTTGTGCAGTATTGTAGTCGTATTATAGTCGTCAGCCACCAGAGGGCGATGGAGCCTTTTAAAATACCAAATTGCAGTCAATACATGGTACAAGTTTTGTGTTTTGCTACAATATTCCTAGTTAATATGGGAGCTGTGAAGGCTTTACTAAATATGACATTACCAGAAGTTTCCTGTATGGTACAACATTGCTGTTTCACTGCCACCATGCCACATAGTATGGAATCTGAAACGTATTTATCTTAAGTCACTGCAACTATATAATGAAGTTTGCTCAACTGTTTTACTTGATTTATGCTCAGATTCGATCTGAAGATTGTTTTGTTTTAAATTTAAAAAAAATACTTTAATAAACGAGGGAATAAAAAGCTTGCTGTTTTTTTTATTACCTTGAATAATCCTGATTGGGACTGTACAAAGCATGCATTGAAAAAAGATAGGGGTGTATTAATTTGTTGAGGTAAGAACATAGTAAAATATTGAAAAATTGTGTTTTCCTTTAAAAAAAAATTAAATTAACTTCATTTCTTAAGAAAAAGTGAAACATATGTTGTTATCATTTTTTTTTATAGTGTAGAGCAGTGGTTCTCAAACTGGGGGCCGCGAGATGGTGCCAGGGGGGCCCCAGTTTTATGACATTTTATCAAATAAATTAATTTATCATGAATTCTGTGCAATTAATCCTATAGAAATTATGCTACTAACCAACAGCACTACTTTCTATCATTTAATATGTTTTGTTTAATTAAAAGTTGAGTTTTAGAATAGTTTTTTGTCATAAATTTTCTTTGGGGGGGCCACGAAGGTATGCGCCGTACACAAGGGGGGCCGCACGCTAAAAAAGTTTGAGAACCACTGGTGTAGAGTAAGTCATGTAGAAAATGACAGATCTAAGTGCTGTACCTTTCCACCACAAGAACAGCAGTGGTGTTCATTTTCATTTCTAAAGATTCATTGAGGTGAAAACATTATTGGAGCATCTGAGAGATCAGCCTTTATATTAGGTCCGTTACATTTTAAATATGCATAAATGCAACACTTCATTTCCTGTGGCCTTTTGATGTTCACAAAGTTTCCATGTCTGTGAAAGATGTCTAAATGAATACATGGCATTCTGCTTGTTTCTGTCCATCAGATGTGTCCAATGGAAGATGCAGTGATGTAATTGGAAATCAATAATGAAAGTGTCTCAAGGGTCAGAATCCTTGCTGAAGGATAATTGGGTTCTTCCTTTAATCGCACCTCTAATCTCTCACCATCTCAGGTCTTTACCTTAATGGGCCTACCCCATCAGGTTACATCTGTTAAACTGACAGAAACTGGCTGGTAAATGCTAAAAGGGTCCGTGCTCACACATTAACACCACATAACACACATGTCCCCTGCTATGTTAGTTAAAGAATGGGCTGTTTAGATGCGCTCTGTGTTTTAAGTGCCAGTAAAGATTTTCTTTGTTTTTCTCTCAAGTTTGTGAAAAACATCATGCCAGTTTTTCTTGAAACTCATTCTGGTTCTTCTTGCACTATGGCTCTCTTCTTTTCATTTTAGCTTTGCATGCACAAAACGCTGTGTATTCACTTGCAGTTTTAGTATTTGCAGGCATGAGGCAGATTTTTTTCGAGTCGTCTCGTCTTTGTTTACAATATGTGATTAAGGAATATGTAGCAATTGAAACATTGGTATTGACAATGCATAAAGAAATTATTTGACCTCAGACCAGAGGCGTCATGCCCATTCAAGTTTTTTTTTAAGCCAAATGGATTTTGCATGCAACCCTCAAAATCAAAGAAGCGTCCATTAATCTGTTACTTCACTTGTCTTTTAATAATTGCTAACTGTTAAATATGCAAAATATTATTAATTTTGTGCTGCATCATTGTCACTTTTCAGAAATTTTTGTCATTTTGATAGTTTTTTGATCGTGTAACATTATTTTATTCTGGCGGCAGGCGCTGCACACAGCGCAGTCGCAGACGTCAGCGTCTGAGCGCACTCACGAGCTTTCATGTTGCCGCTGCTGCATTTGGCTATCAGAGGAATTAAAACGTGCAAGAAATGCTCACAACATTTTCAAACCCCAGTACGGTGTGCAGTTAACCTTCTCTTTGTAGAAAATGTATTTAAAATGTATTAGTCTCAACGTTATTAGAGATTTCTAGATTCATCTTGGTACAACGCCAAAGTTCGCCAGAGTTCTCAGGGGCGCGGAATCACATCATATATGAGGTAAAATTGAATGCAAAAATCCATTCCTCTACAATTTTATCTAAACATATTTTTTAATCATTGTTGAACATTAAACTCAATCACGTGGCTATAGCTTATGTAATTGTCGTTGTTTATATACTTTATGGATTTAAAATTACATAAATTTTATAGGATAATGCTGTTGTCTGAGGCTCAGACACCAATTGTATTCGTTGCAAATATTCATGCTATGGTGTATGCAAGGACATATGAAAATACAATGAGCTACTACTGATGGAAAACTGACTTTCAGTTAATGAGATTCATACCCTAATGATAAATACTTATTAGAAATCCTGAAATAGCTTGATGCATTGGCTACTAATGGCACAGCTTAGTTCTGCATGGATAATGAATCATATACCAAAATGAAGCACACTCGACGCAGTATGAGTGATATCTCTTTGTTTTCACGGAGTTATTAGAGCCAGACAATTTAAATAATTGCAAATGAATTGAATTCATTTCCTTGCATTCTCTTTCCTGGGAAAATGGCGACAGGCACGAGTTGTGTGTAGTGTTGCGTAGCTTTTTATCGTTTAGTCAATATTGTTAGACCTGCACTGATTTTTGGGTTTCTTCCAAACCAACTTTACTATATACGGCATTGACAGAAACTGGGAACTGAAAGAAGTATTTAAGCTTTAGGTACAATGAGTTTTATACACCCCTGCCAAATACAAGGCTTTTCCTCTGATCTCGTACAGACACACTATTTGCTTCTTTGCCTTTTCTGCGCTATACAGACTTATAAGATTATGACAGATCACACCATGTGGATCTAATAAACTGAGACACCCCTCGCTGCAGCCTGCAGCGCGATGACGTAGTGGATTAATCCAATACGTAGTGGATGTTCAAACACGCATGCGCAGTTAATATAATGTTACGCGCATGCGCGGTGCTGTGTTGTTGTTGATGAACAATCGCACGTGCTTTGGTATTTCAAGAAGAATCTGCCGAAAAACGAAGGATTATTTAACAACAGTGATTGTATAAAGGTAGGTAATTAATCTTTATTTACTGATTTGTTGTTTCAACATGTATAGTCTTGTGTAACGTTAGTGTTATGTGTCCGAAGCGGTATAAAGGTGATTTAATATGCTAACAGCGATTCTCATTTTAATCATAACGTTACTTCAGAACATAATGCCACGCGTGGACAGACTGCAGGTCTAATGTAAAACTAACCTGATTTTGCTAGGCTAACTAATGCTTTTTTTTTTAGGCTAACTAATGCTATTGCATTGTTCTAGATGAATGTTTTTTAAAGGACAGTTGCCCAGTAATAGGTGCACATACTGTAACCAGTGTCACTTAATCTTAAATTAATATATCTGGATTGGATTTTTTTATAAAAGAGACTTAGTACTTGTATGTTAACAATCCTTTGCATTTTTATTTGAAAAGTTCAACTTAATGAGATTTGACTGTTTTTTTGTAGATTTGACTGGATTTGGCAAGATGCCCTTGCTCATTAAAGAAGATGGAGATGTGGCTTTTATCAGACTGTTGACATGCCAGCTTTTTCACTATGTTGTTAGTAAAGCATCTTTCAGAGAAAAGGCTCATGTAGTCTGGCTTGACAGTAAGTTATTTAATTTAAAAAAATTTCCATAGCTCAATTAGAGCATTACATTATTAGCAAATATCATCAGGTAACACACATACTAATTAAAGCATGTCACTGTAAGTCACTTTGGATAAAAGCATCTGCCAAACGTGTGTGTGTGTGTGTGTGTGTGTGTGTGTGTGTGTGTGTGTGTGTGTGTGTGTGTGTGTGTGTGTGTGTGTGTGTGTGTGCTTATAGTAACAGTGTTTTTATTCTAAATTCATATAAAGTATCCCTAGATTTAGACTATACATTTAAGTTAATTTTTAATATTTACTTCTCTTTCTTAAAATAGGTGTTGTCAACTGGAACACATTCTCCGGGGTGTAGAGATTTATTTACAGACTGTCCACCAGGTCGAGTTGGAGGAAGGGTGTCCCAGGGATGAATTGTTCATCTATTCTGCATCAGTAAAGCAGTGGTGGCGTGGCACTGACTTTAAACTATTTAAGATCAAACTGTGACAAAAGCTTTACCTGTGCTGACTGCAGTCAGTTATATGTGACCCTGCCTGTGAAAAAACAGGATAAGTCTTGAAATGTAATTATGATATAATGAGCATCAAAGTGTTATTTTCATTACTTTCACATTGATTTTGACATTTGACATGATTTTACTCAGTCAACCCCACACACCCAGCCAACTTTTTCTTTGAACTTTTGCCCTTTGGCCGGCGCTACAAAGCACTGAACACTATAAACAACAGTTTGTTCCTCAGGTTATATACCTAAACAATTAAAGCACCCATAACTTCCACACCTGTCATAACTGTATATTGTTTATAATCACCACATACTGTACATCTGAAACTACCATTCTAAACTATGCTACTGTAAATATCACCTATTATCTATCTGTACAACAACAGCATCTGAACATCCATACAGGCATCACTACACACAATTGTAAAAAAGGAGAATATATATATATATATATATATATATATATATATATATATATATATATATATACACATATATATATACATATACTTATATATACTTACTGTACCATGCTGCTTATTTAAATTATTTTTGTTTTTATATAGTGTGTTATTGTCTTTAATTTAACTCATTCTATTTATGTCCGTAACATGTCACCAAGACAAATTCCTTGTATGTGACAAAAACATACTTGGCAATAAAGCTGATTCTGATTCAATATTAAAGATATCAATGTTTTTTTACAGAATGTTGTTTACATTATGTAGAATGAGTTAATGTAGAAAACAGTAAATCACAGAAAGATGACTAGCTGAGTTTTCACTAAGTTCATGTTTAGGCCTAATGTTTATTGTTAAAATGTTTTAATATTTGCAGTCACTGATCATCAGTGAATTGAATAAGCTGTGGGGTAAAAGTTAAATAAACAAACAACTTAAATAAATGACAAGTTATTTTTGTTTCCATTTAACAGTAACTTGAATAGATATATATATATAATAGAATATTTTTTAAATAACTCCAATACAACACTCAAATAAATGATTGATTAAAACGTTACATGTATCATTGCTAATATACCTTATCTTGTTGTTTAAAGATGATTGTTTAATACATCTTAACATTACCACATGTTAAGATAATACATTACACAATGCTAAAAATGTAAAATGAGTTTACAGTCCCTTACGAAAATTAACCATGGTTTTATTGTGGTAAAAGTGTAGTAACCATAGTTTTTGGTGTGATTATCAGCAAAACCATGGTTTTACTACACTAACCATTGTTTAACTATTGTTTTTTAAAAACCATGGTTATCAAAATTGTTATTTTGTGGTTACCATGGTTTTACTACAGTAGCCTACCATGTTTTTTTGGTTTTAACTGTAGTAAAACCATGGTTAATTTTCGTAAGGGGTAACGTTAGCCTACTCATTCAATACGATCAGCTTTTATGGATAAATTATGTGAAAATAACTGCACTGAACACGCGAAAACATGGTTTTATTTTGCACGTGGGTATCCACGTAAACGTATTAACTAATCTAGGACAACAGCACGTTTATCGGCATTTGACGGCAAATGTGTTAATGTTTGTGTTCAAATACACAACCGAGCACTGGATTTGGATTTCTGTTCACTGCGCAGGCGTGTTGGGGCATCCACGGCGTGCTGGATTGGTCCACCGCGTCATCGCGCTGCAGGCTGCAGCGAGGACTTCTTGAATAAACTTGGCTAGTACATCTAGACTGTATGATGATGACATCTATTGTTCATAGGCCATAACGCAAGTTAGTACCCCTACATATCATCGTAAACAAACACAGCAAGGTGAATTTGAGTGGCTGAAGACGTTCTAGTGCCAAAGGGTTGCTGCTGAGGGCTGTTTTAAGAATTTGCCCCAAAATGAAAGGTATTACTTATTTTTTACACAGGTTGTTGCTTGATTCTGATTGGCCAGTCGCGTCATTTGCAGGTTTTTATAACCAATAATATTTTCTCTAATTTAACGGATATGTCTGTTCACTTGTCAGAACGTCATCAGTCAAATCTATTCCACTATAAATGCACTAATAAATTAAACTCTGTTCCGTGTTTTAGCTACAGCCTTTACTTTCACGCTGCTGCTTCCTCAACTCCATTCCATTCGAGTTCATGAAATTTAAACTCCATTTCGTGTTTTCGCTACTGCGTTTCGTCTGCCGCAATCCCGCGGCCCGCCAGCGCGACGCAACAAGGTAAACTATTAAAGCAATTGTTTAATTAAAATGTACCAAAATACAAGAAGTTTGCGTATCTGTTTTACTTGATTTATGCTCAGATTCAATCTGAAAATTTTTTGTTTTAAATTTAATATAAATGTTTAAAAAAAAACAAGGGAATTAAAAGACTAGCTGTCATCTGTTACTCCACCTCATGTTTTGGACCCACACAGATTTTTTTGCTTCCGACGCCCATGTAGCCTATGTTCGTAACAGGTTTTCCTCGTGGAGGAAACTAACTTAACAGAAATATAACAGCATATGGATGGTATGAGCATGGGTAAATAATACATTTTTGGGTGAACAATTTCATTCATATCGTCGAATGGAAATATGGAGTGTAGGTGTGTACATGAGAGGTGTTGAGATTTCTCACGTGCCCCACCTAAAACAGCCCGGTTCTACTCCATTAACCAGTGTCACTTCCCATTTCTGGGCTCTTGCTCCCCTGTTCCATATTCCATTATCTTACTCACACGGGCTGGCTTCCTTTCCCTTATGGGGAAATCGATAGCCACACTAAATAGATTTCACAATCAATTTTTCTATCATCGTTCCACAAAGCTGCTTCCTGGCTTTGAAAACGGGAGCACTTTCATGAAAAAGGAAAAAGAGAGCCACCGAATGTTTCAAGTGCATATGGTCTGATCTCTAAAGGTTCAGTATTATGCTCAGGATATGGAATATTTTCCTGTCTGTTTAAAGATACCCAAGTATCCTAACCATTTGTGGAGAATGAGTCCTTTGGGCAGTGATGTGCGCTGGATTGAAGGAAGTTTGGCATTTTGCAGTAGTTTTTTTTATCAAAACCCCCAGCTTTTAAAACTTATCTTTAAATCATTCATTCTTAATTTGATCACATATTTGTCACCTTAATTTTCCTACTAAAAAGAATGATCATACTCTGTATATAAGTGACATGTTCCCTTTAAAGTTATATAACTATCATTAATCTTAATGATTAAGCAAGTAATAGACCAAATGTCACATTGTATCAGTCAGCCAGTGTACCATTTAATAGTGAATTATGTTTTGGGCTAAGCTTAAAGCATTTAGCTTAAATTTTCTCTATCTCCTATTAATCAGGAACATTCAGTCAATAATGTCATTAATTCGGTTATTTGACAATCCAACCATTTATGCACTATAGAGCTATATATGCAGCTGTAATGTTGTAGGAATTGCTATGCATTGGTTGTAATGTTTCTTTGATCTTGCACTGTAAAAATGTTTTCGTTTTCCCTCCATTAAGCGTCAAGGTTACGGTTCAGTGGTGCATTGAGCCTTATGCTTTGGCATTTCCAGCTTTAATAGGTTGGAATGGGTCCACTTGAGTGGAAAGGTTGCCATTAAAAGTTCCAGCCAACCCATTTACCATATATATATATTTTTAAATAAATGCAATGTGCAATTACCACCATCCACAATTATGAATGAGTTGTGCAAAGAAACATTGCACTATTGTTACCTTCAAACCACCGACCCCTGTCCAACACATGCCATTTTATTTCTTCAGGCATCAGTCAAGTTCTCTCACTGCAGTTTTGCAGTAATTGTGAAGTATATTAGGCTGTAGGTGAAGGGATAGTGTATGGATGAACCCATCTGCTGTTAAAAGAAAGAGTGTCAAAAGCCTGAGGCTCTTCTCTCAACAAATTTAGGATGCCGAGGGCTGTTTTGCAACTCCACAGGAATTCCTTGCCGTAAAAATTTTGTTTCAAAGGAAGGAATGAATATTTATTTTACCTCCAAGGCAGTATTTTAAAAGTCTGCATGCGTCCGATGGTACTGTATATAGAATTCATGAAATAACAATTGTTTTAGACTGTATGCCTTTAGACAAAATTAACATGTGCATCACACATAGTTTACACAGAGACGACAAGTTTGATTAAAAACTTGCATTTTGAAACCCTTCGTTACAAATTTTGCATTTTCAGGACCCGGAAACACTGTCATTGTAAAAAGAAACTAGCATGGGTGCCAGGCCAGCTGAACTTAGCCCCGCCCACAACATTTTAGGGCGAGAAGATTGGTCTGGTGTCACTCCATTGCCCAAAGCTGGGCGACCATATCGGCAGCGCATTGATTTTTAACTCTTTCGCCGCCATTGACGAGATAACTCATCAATTAAGAGAAAACGCTTCCCTGCCAATGACGAGAATTTCTGGCTTTTCGCAATACCGCTATTATCCACCAGGTGGCACACTTTCGCAACTTATACAACTCGAAAGTAGCGCCTCACGTGAAAGAGAAAGAACTCCGTGTATGTTTCAAAGATCGCTCTGCATCTGATCTCTATCAAAAGTTCTTCACAAAAATGGAATTATCTCAGCTTTTTGCTAAAAATTTGGTGTTTTTGAAGAAACCTACCCATATTTGAGAGGTCTTGCAAGCAGAGGGTCTGTTCTTTCGTGAGATATATTGTTTGTTTATATATTTAAAGGAGAACATTTTCCGGAATGCATTCAACTTTTGTGGAAATCATAAAAAATGCTGGCGCTGGCTGGCAACTTTTTTTAAAAAGCTGGCGGGGAAAGAGTTAAAGAGGAACAGAGAAACGCGATCAAGGCATTTGTTGATTGGAAAGATGTTCAATTGATCAGCTGTCGCGGCGTGCATGTGCAACTCGGCGTGCCTGACAACGTGGATATAACTAGCGGTCATTGCCAGCTCCTTTTTGGAAGCCGTGGATGAAGTTCATCTAACTTACAAATTTAAGAGATAGTCTGACTGTATGACTTAGTAAATAACTCACAATGTCGTGACATGAATGAAATGTTGTAAACATAATATGTGTTGATGTACGTTCACTAACTTAGACTTAGTACAATCATAATGTTAGTCTCATTGTAGCGAAATAACTAGCAGTTCAGTTCAGTCTGCAAAAGAGGACAGACGTCATTTCAACATACATCACACAATTGGTTGCTCTGATTGTAGGTCTATCCAATTGAGTGCAGAGGCATTTTTTGTGCTGGTTCGGTTGAAACAAGCCACATAATCACAACAATGGAGCGGTATCAATCTCAAATTCTGACTAGAATTGAGTATGACAACGTCAGGCTATAAAGGAACAGCTAACCACATAAAACTTTAACGTTTACGATTGAAATTGCTGTTGTGTAAACGATCTCTTCACTGTAAAATTTCCTTGTTGCGCTTACATTTTTAAGTTTAATCAATTTTAAATTATAATTAATTTCAACTTTCTTGACTACGGAGGAGTTGCTATAAATTATAAAAATAAGGTTGAAATAACTTAAGCTAATTTAATTTTAAATGCATAATTTATAGCAATTCAAACCTCACTAGTTAAGGAAGTTTAAATAATTTGTGAATTCAAGTTGGTTAAACTTAAGAAAACTAAGTGCAACAAGGATTTTTTTACAGTGTAAGATTAAGCTTGAATTATATATTGGTGAAATACAGTATAGAAGGGCCCAATATTAACTTTTGCTGAGGAAACACCATTGCTAAGGAAAATGAAACATTTACCTGCCTTAACCAAAGCCTTGGTCATGTGGTTATATTGCATTATTTTTATAATTTTTATTTTTAATTTTGCAGTTTCTTTTGAAGTGAGTATCTCCAACTTCTTAGCCAAAATCAACTTTTACTCACATTTGGCACATTGTGAGTGTTCATTTTCTGACAGTGATGTATGATGCCCCCAGTATAAAGGGTATGCATTGACATCACTTTTCCACGTGACCACGCCGGAGCTCGCCCTGTTGAGTGGCAAAACATTTAGCAAAATGGCTAGCTGTTCTAGCGGCGACCGCGGAAATGTCAGTATAATTGATAATTAATTTAAATTTAGTTGGACTTGATAGTGACCCTAGCAACTTGTCAACCCAGCTGTGGTCAGTGAGCGTTGGCATGGACGATCCATTTACTTCTCCTTTCGGTGTTTTTTGGCAGTCTGTAAAACAATAGCTCCAAATTCTTGTTATTTGTTAGTACAGTCTGTCGCACAACATCTTTTTCCCATTTAGACTTTCCCCATGTTTTCGCTGATTTTACAGATTTTAAAGCCTTTAACCCCTCTTGAAACCTGTTTTAGTGCTGTTATCTTTTACACTTTATGTTTAACATTCCATTAAGTTTAAATTATGCATTTATTTTTTACTTATATTTGTTATTGCTTCCTTTTTTATGTATTTATGATGTAATTCTTAAAACTGCTATGTACAGCACCTTGGACAGCGCCACGCTGTAGTTGTGTGCTTTATAAATGAATAAACTAAACTAAACTAAACTTTACACCGTACACAAATTCTGGCGCTCTGTCTTTTGCCACTTGGTGAACGTAACCGCAGTCACTTTCGCTGAAGGTGATGTCACATGCATACCCTCTATGGTATCTTGCAATTGACCAAACCTTGATATCAGTCCAAAAGTTTTAATAATAGATCAAAATAGAATTTAACACACAATCATCTAAATTATTTCAGAAAGTGGTATGTTGAATAGGAAATTCAGATTGATTTATGTACAGCTCTGGGGTGGGAAAAGACCAATGATCAACAAATGAAATTAAACCAAAAGGAAATCAGTTTGAGCGGACAAGACGGTCAAGTTAATCAGAGATAGAGAGAGTGAGAGAGAGAGAAAGAGAGAGTCACTGAAACAAGAGGGCACGTCAATCACAAACTGACAAGAAATGAAAATTAAAGCAAACAAAGTTACTATAACATGACTTTAAAAATGGATTTCCCCACATTTGAAAATGTAGGCAAACAGTTTACAATCCCCAATGCTGCGCTCTGTCCTCTCCTGGATAAAAGAAGTGTTTGTCTTTGACCTTTGAGTCCTCTCTTTCACTGGCTATGTCTCTCATTAATGTAGCTATTCAGCAGTCAAAGATGTGCAACCTGACAAACAGTTAAAGAAAAAGCCCATTTTGAATTCAGTTTTCTCTTTTTACACAAGAAGAGTTGACACTGTCTTTCCTTGAAGCATCTCCCATTAGCAGTCTGACAGGTGTCCAACTTCCTTGCACAAAACATTGTGTGGATATAGAATCAAATGTCTTTGCTTGTCTTTCCTCTCCTCAAATGTTCGTCTCCACACAAGTCTGAATTTTGTGCCGTGATGAGGGCTTTTCCACATGCTTTCTCTGTGAATCTTCTTCTGTGGTTTGTTCAGCAAGAGGCAGAGGTGTCTAAGCTGTATGTCCATCAGCATTAAAACATTGGGGTTGTTTTTAAGCAAAGGTCTGAATTTCAGAAGTGGGCTGACTGAAATAGATAAAGTTTATGGACTCTATGGATTTGTGTACTTTTGCTTGCTCTGCGATGGTTACTTTCGAATGGTCTCTGGGGCTTTTCTACAGAGTACAATTCAACACACTGTTAAAGAGAAAGTATGACATTAGTTAGACAATTAAGTAACCTTGATTCATTTTAGCACTTGCCTGAAGATTGCCTGCCTAGTTTTCCACCAACAAAAACATAACTTTGAATCTGTCTTCCTTAGTTCAACATTAAAAGTCTTGAATAATGCTTTGCTGAGTTTCGTTGCTGTTTACGTCCTACATGAAATCAAGTCTCTTCTTCAGTATTAAAAATATATAAGTGCTTCCTTCTACAACCTTTTGGTCTGTTGTACCCAACAAAATATGAGAGGTTGCATATTAACAGACTCTATGAACTGTTATTTATGATTGGCAGCACAGCTTTCATGTCCTTGGTTGATATATTGTATGTGAATACATGAACAAATGCTTTTAATATACATATATGTATCATATCTTTTTCCATATAAAATAAATACAAATCTTTTCCCACTTTTTTATGTTTTACACTATACTTTGAAACAGTGTCACTTTTTATGTTAAGCAGATCTGCCACGTAATGTCTAGTTGTTTAGTTTCAGATGATCAGTAGATTTGACTGTCACAAGCGGTAAAGTGAGTAGCTTTGTGAAACTTGCACTCTGGGAATATTTTGTCCATCATTCTTGAACACTTTACCCTGCTCAGCATGCCTCTTTCGCTGGCCCCTGAACGTCTTGTCCCAGCAAATTATTTCTGAGGTCTTTGCCTCTGCCATCTGATAGGGCTTTATCTGGTTTCTGCTGATTCATATCCTTTGCCAGTATTTGAGGAACCATAAAGGCTTTTGCCTCTGTCGTTAGAATAGTAGTGTGGGGTTTCTCAAACTCAGATATGTGGTCTCTCCAAATAAAAGAAGCTCCACCGTGACATGCCCTAGCTGCCAATAAAAGGAGCAGGACTGATACAGCTAGCAGGACTGCTGGGGTCAGGTCTGGTACAGGATCTGTCACGGACACCTCTTTGGTCTTTAAATAAACACAGGAGGTGTCGTTCGGCCCCATGTGAATGCAAACTTTGTATTGGGTCCCTGGTCTGAGACGGGTAAGGTTGAATCTTCTGGTACCAGTTAGAATTCGAGTACTGTGCTTGTGATGGTCTTCCAGACTATCATTGGCCACCCAAGAGAGATGGGCAGCAGGGACGTTACGACTTGCTTGCCAGGTCAATAAAGCATACCTTTCCTTGACATCCTGCACTTCAAAATTCTCTTTTGTTTTTTGAGAGCTTTTGTGAACCGTTTTACCTTCCAACTGTAGAGTCAAGCTTCTAGTATCAGCTCCAACTAGATTCTGCGCAACACAAGTGTAGAAACCAGCCTGTTCATTGGTGACTCCGAAAATCTCTAAGGTGCCCTCTGTTAGGACCCGATACCGCCCATAGCTGCTGGATGGAGTCAGTTTCACGCCCTGGGGAATGACCCAGTAGATGCTTGGCTCTGGCTCCGCTAGTGCCCGGCAATGCAAGACTACGTTGTCTCCGTGTTTAACTTCAATGTAAGAGGGAAATGTGCTTGGGGCAATCAAGGGTAGGCAGCTGTCTGCCATCTCTCTAAATGATACTTCTTTAACTCTTCTGGCTTTCAGCTCAGGAGGCTCAGAGCAGAATGTGGATTGAGGTTCAATGAAACGGACTGGCTTGTCATTGTCGGCTCCCACCCAGCGGATCAGGCAGTCACAGCGAATGGGATTGCTGTGCAGGCTTATTTCTTGTAGGCTGGGCAACGACCTTACTGTCTGGCGATGCAGGGCACTCAGGGCATTACTGTTTAGCATTAGGCTTTCCATGCTTAACAATTTTTGGAAGGCCTGGGGGTGGATATATGAAAGCCGAGGATTGTTCGTGATCTCCAGTTTGGTCAGTTCAGGCAGGTTTTCCATTGCCGAGTGCTCAATAGAAATCAGCTCTTCCATGTTATTTAAACCAAGTTCCTTCAGGTGAAGCATGTTTCTGAAATCTCCTTTCTGCACAGTCTGAATGGGGTTTTTGTTTAAGTCAAGAAACTTAAGACCTGGCAGTTTTTGCAATGCTTCTTTTGGAACTTTTATCAGGTGGTTATCGTAAAAGCTGATGCTCTCCAGATTTTGAAGGCCCTCAAGTGCCCGCTCTGAGATCTCACGTAACCCCATTCCTGCCAGAACCAGGCTGCGCAAAGAGCCCAGTGGTTTAAAATTTAGGTCCTGGATTGTGTCTACGGGATTTCCACCAATCATGAGCACTTCTAGTTGTGGCAAAGCATGGAACCAACGTCTGTCAATTAAAACCAGGCGGTTTGAGTTAAGATGAAGCCTCAGAAGTTTATCCAGACCTTTGAAGGCCCCAGGGGAAATGCTTCTTAGCCTGTTGTGATTGAGGTACAACTCTTGCAGGTTAGGCACACCAAAGAATGCAGCTTCTGGGAGGTGTCTCAGCTGGTTTTCTTCCATATGTAGGCTAAGAAGAGCTGGCAGGTCAGTTATCCTCAGGTTTCGGCTACTGGTAAAGCTGTTATGGGAAAGATCCAACTCTGTCAGATTGACAAGGCCTTGGAGTTCACTCTGGTCCACAGAACTGATGAGGTTACTCTGCAGCCGGAGGGTTTGTGTCTCTGGAGGGAGAGAAGTGGGCAGCTGGATAAGTAGCAGGTCATTGCAGTCTACTGTAGGAGCCTCTCTATACACAGACTGGGGAGAGTACCAGGGCTTGATTTGGCAAACGCATTGAAGGGGACAGGGCACTCTCCAGGGCATGGATTGAATAACCAAGGAGCTAGCAACTCCAAACATCAGATGAGTGTGCAGAAGAAGCATTGTAATCTGTCCCATTTTCATAATTAAACCGATGTAATTTGATGTCAATTCACTGTGAGCTTGAATCCTTCAGTCTGTTTTTTAAACCAGTTTCTCACCAGTTCATGTGCTATGAGTGCTAAGATTTTGCTAGATTTTTGCTAAATAAGATTAAGCGAGCTCAGTTTCTTCATCGCCAACCTTGTGAAGTAGTCAGACAAGTGTCTTGAAATCCTACTTTGGTTTTCTATGCAGTGTGGCAGTCTTTCAGATTGCTTTAATTTGGTCCAGTCTTACTCCATTGATCTTACATCCTAGCACGGTGGAGTGGGTTTTAGGATCGGTTCAGCGGCACACCTGGAAAAGACAAAAATAGGATACTTGGTTACAGGCTCTGTAAACCGTGTAATTATATCATGAGCTTATATGTCATAATGTATATCAGACTGTTGCTGTTTCCTTCTTATTATTCCATTGTTAATGAAAAATTTTGTCAAACAAGTTTTGTGCATCAGTTTATATTAGATGCAAGTGTCTTTTGTTGGTAACAAAACACTTTGCATGCCTCTCAGCATCTATATTTCTTTGTAAAGAGCTCCTCTCAATTAGTTCAGGGACATTGCAGCTAAATTTCACTGCACATCTTATAGCTTTTAGAAGTTGACTACTGTGAAAATACGAGAGAAATGCAGGCTGAAGTTTAGTGAGCCTAATTCATGGTTTAGGATTAGCTGCCCAAATAATCAAGGCCCTGGTATTACTCAAACATTGGAGGCTTGTAAACAGCAGAGAAAATATGACATGTTTTTGGCAAAATTCACATGGCACAGACTCAGAAGGGACATAAAAATGCATTAGTGGAGAAAAGTCTGACAGTGGTCTAACTTTGTTTAAACTTTGTGACATGGTAAGTAGTGGTAATGTTTCACGTGTCTACTTAGGATTTACTTTTTAAAAGCTTTTTTATACTTAACTTAAATCATCCAAATATTATACCACTTATTATTCACACTCATTCACATCCTTTAATTTAATGCAATGTACAATAACTCATTTGAGCTTATATGTAATAATAGTTCAAATGAAGCTACATTAGAAAATTCTTATTTGTGGCTACACAGATTGCAAATGTTTTTTTTTTTTTTTTAGAAAAGTCAAATAGTTTTGCAAATTCTTCACAGCATTGCAACAAAGGAATGATGCAATACAGTACAATACCATTTCCAGTCTTTATTTAGACACGTTAGCAGCATGGCAGTATTGCAGAGGTACCTTGCTTATTTTGATTATACTATCCACACTTCTTCTTCCTTTCATAAAGCTCTGCCACAGTGATCCATCCTTTTCCTGAATGCCCAATTAGTCCTAATGTTCTCCCTGTCTCTCTTCTCTCATCCCCCAGGGATCAACCTGCCGGTTCTAAGACTATTTGTGCTTCCTTTTGCCTTTCTCAGATATGCACACTAGCGCGGAGGGATAGACGAACGATCTGCATCTATCACCAAGCCCAGGAGTACAGCCCCAAGCTTTCCCCCGCCAGCAATCAGCATGCACGCTTCACCTTCGACTCATTTACAAACTGTCAGCTTCTCAAGCAGGAACCTGGCCCTCATGATCCACCGTTACCCTGGGCCAGCTAGTCCTGGGATGTGTTACGTACGTCTTCTAGTTCACTGTTTGTGTTCTAATGAGTTGTGAAGAGGGCTTGAATGCCCTTAATGTGAGGTGAATGGAAACTTGGATGTGGGTTTCTTGTATATGCATCATAAACGTGCATTGTATAATTTTTAGTAGGATCTCATCAGAAATGCAATATGATATCCATAACTATATTATCAGTGGTGTGTACGGACCCTACAAAATTATCTGGATTGTTTTTATTACCTTAGAATGAGTTGTTTTTATCTACATACATCACGGGTCCCCTTACCATTTCGTGCCACCATGTTTTTTACAGTAGTCATTAACGGACAAACTGTTCTATAGAGCATGTTTGTCCTGTGGCAGCTACCGTATATTCTCTATGTGATTTTTTTTGTGATTTTCACAAAAGTTTCACAAAATGCCTTCCAGGAAAAATTGCTTCTAAAAATATATAAGCATACAAATATATCAAATGAAAGAACAGACCCTTGACATTCAAATAAACAATTAAAGGTGCAGTGTGTAAATTTTAGCTGCATATAATTGTGAGGTTGTGAATTAAAACCAACTACTCGGTCCACTGCAGCACCCCTCGCTTTTGAAATGCTTAGAGAAGCTACGGTAGCCGCCACAGGACAAACATGCTTCTGTAGAAACATGGCGGCACAAAATGGCGACTTCCATGTAAGGGGACCCTTGGGGTATGTAGATAAAACGTCTCATTCTAAGATAATAAGAACATAACGGTTCGTTATGAAAGGTCTTTGTATACCACTGATAATATATTTTTGTATATTATATTGCATTTCTGTCAACAAATCCTTCTAAAAGTTACACACTGCACCTTTAAAAAAAGGGAAAAACGTTTCATCTTATCTATGTTTTTTCTCTGCTTATAAACTCATAAACAAAATTATTTTTTTGTGAAAATAATAGGAATTTTGTTAGAGATCAGATTCAGAACGATTATCAAAACATATACAGAGTTTAAAATTAGTAAATAACATTTTGGCTTCAGTTTTTTTTTCATAAAAATTGGATATAGCCATCTAGTGGATAATCGTGGTATTGCAGATAATCATTCAAATTCATCAGGAACACGTTTTCTATGCAAATGTTTTCTCATAATTGATGAAATACACATGGCAATGGCGGGGAAAGAGTTAAATATATATTTTGCACTTTAACTAACTAGTCCAGCATAAATTTGGCAGATGCTTTATTCTAAAGGGACTTGCATTGCATTCAGTCTATCAGTTTTTTTATCACTGTGTGTGTTCCCTGGGGTGCGAACCCATGACCTTTGCATTGCTAATGAAGTGCTCTAACAACTGAGCTACAAATTCAACCATTTATCTTTCCCCCTTTGTCATTGCTCACTTGACAGATATTTCTTTTCTAGATCATTAGGCATGATGTTATGGTAAAAAAACACTTTCTACACTTGGCTTTGTATAAAAATGCTGCCTGTGAAGTCAATAACTGACTGGGCAATGAGACAGCAAGACGGCATCCTTTGACTTCGGACTAGAGCAAAGTGCAGAAGGGTTGTGGCTAGAAGGGATACAGCTATGGCCAAAATCTCATAAAATCGCACTGGATGAGTGCTGTTTTATCCTAATCATACCCCCAAACCTAACCCCAACATTCACAGGGTTTAGGCCATAGCTGTATCCTATCTGGCCAGAACTGCTGTTTATCATCCTAATCCTACCCCTAAACTAAACATCTCGCGAGATTTGGCTGTAGCTGTATCCCCTTGAGCCAGAACTCTGCAGGAGGCCAGTGAGGAGCGCCTCCATTTATCCTCCTGAAGGAAACAGCTGTCGCCAACAATGGTGCCATGCCGCAGGTGGTCCCATCTTGCAGTTTGCATTTTTTTATGTTTAATCAAATGTGCATTCACCGATTACCAGCCATAATGCCATTGAGTAACATCAAATCTTTACATAACTGACTGAATATGTTTCCACCATTATAAACAATAATTTCACTGTTCTTCTATCTTTACCAGTTAGATACTGTGATGTTCGATTCGACTCTGCACAAATCAGATAGGATCTGACAGATGCTTAGTGCGGCTCTGAAAGCTTTCAGTTCATAATAATCTTCTTTTGTTGACCTTAACAATGGACTGTGCAAGCTACATTTATCTCCCTTTGTCAACAACGAATGTAAAAGCAAGACATGTTTAAAGACTGTGTCGTGACTGTGATTTGACACATGAAACATGCAATTCCTCCACTATCCTGACAAACACAATTGCATCCTTATATAAGCCATTTTCTGTCATTTTCAAGCAAAATCACTGTTGTGTTTAATCACAACTTATGCTCGTGGTTTTCTTTGTAGATTGCAGGGATTAACGGAATTTGTCACCATACAGCCTGATGTTCATTCACGGCACGACTTCTGCTCAGCGAGTATACAAGCAACCTCTGGCTGCATGCTGATGCCTCGATCTCAATGCAAAAGCTTCTTCTGTCCTCAACAACAACTCATTTTAGAGCTTAACAGCGAGTGAAGAAGAAAACAGGTCTGTTTGCTCTGACAGTAATGCAGATTTGCAAAGCTCTGTAGGAATAATTCTTTGGGGTTGCAGGCACCTGAAAGTGATTGCCCGGTGCTCAAGGGTGGGTTTCCACATAACATTAAAGGGTGCTTTGGGTCGGACTATATTTCGTGTTGTTTTCTACCCAGTCTCATGTAGATGCATATAAATAACACAAAGTGTAAAAATCGTGCAATACATATGCCACATTCCACTTTGGCGTGCATATGATACGCCAGTCCTTCCCATTCACTTAAACGGTGTATCTTTTTTTGTCGTTTATTTATTGGTTTCTCAATTTTTTTCTGTTTTTTAAACCATTTTTGCTTGGGTTTAGGCTTAGATGTTAGATTTGCTTAATGAGGTTATTTAATATACAGGTTTCATGTTTTGTCCATATTTAAGCCATGGTCGCATGGAGTTGAGGTTAGAGTTGGGGTTTGGGTTAGGATGTAATTTTTATATAAAAAAAAGTTGTTTCCACTTCAGCTAATACCATTATAAACAATAATTTCACTGTTCTTCTATCTTTACCAGTCAGATACTGTGATGTTCGATTCAACTCTGTTTTTTTATATTTTCTTCATTAACATTACTTGATGCAATGAAATAACAATGGTTTAAAGGCGGGGTGCATGATCTATGAAAGCCAATGTTAACAATTAAAATCACCTAAGCAAACACGCCCCTACCCCAATAGAATCTGGACCTTCTTTTGATAGACCCACCCCACACATATGAGGCAACGATATCGGTTTGTAGACACGCCCCTTACTGCTGATTGGCTAAAAGTGTTTTTTGGTACTCCCTTTTCCGAAGTGTTTTTCAAAAATCATGCACCCCGCCTTTAACAGCATTTATCATTCTTGGTTAACATTAAAGGGGACATTTCACAAGACGTTTTCAAGATAAAATAAATCTTTGGTGTCCCCAGATTACGTATGTGAAGTTTTGGCTTAAAAAATACCATATAGATAATTTATTTTAGCATGTTAAAATTGCCACTTTGTAGGTGTGAGCAAAAATGTGCCATTTTTGGGTGTGTCCTTTTAAATGCAAATGAGCTGATCTTTGCACTAAATGGCAGTGCCGTGGTTGCATAGCGCATATTAAGGGGCGGTATTATCCCCTTCTGACATAATAAGGGGAGGCAGATTTCAATTACTTATTTTCTAAGTGACTGGGTTGATCTTTTTCACATTTTCTAGGTTGATAGAAGCACTGGGGACCCAATTTTAGCACTTAAACATGGAAAAATTCAAAATTTCATGATATGTCCCCTTTAATATGCATTTTTCACATGTTTGCGTTACATAGTAATGTATTATGAAGAACAATTGTATACATATAAATTAACATTAATCTAGATGAATAAATGCTGTAAAATGTTTCCCATTGTTAGTTGCCCATTGTTAGTAAATTTTGTCATCTTTCCATTACTAGACAAAATGTAAATAACAAACAAAGGCAACGAAAACTGCCTGAGAATTAGCAGCACTTTCATTTAATAGATTTCTTAGTGTGTCTTTAATGCCTCTACTGGCAGGAGGTGAAACTTTCGCCTGCGGTTATCATTCAAAATATCAAGGTCAAATTAGATATTGAGGTATAATTTTGCAATGATGACTTGTATTGGGATATGATTTTCAACTGCCAGGATTCATTTATTGTCTTATATTTAAATGCAATTTGAGCAAATCATGCATTTATTCATTATATAATATAAAGCGCAGCATACAAAACAGTCATATTTTTCTGAAAGTGTATATGTGCCTCTAACATTAGCATTCAATAAAAGAACTACTCCCTTCGTATCCCTCCTGTATTCACCTGAACATTGACCTTGCCAGGCTATTTATACAAACCCAAATATCAATCTCTTAGCACAAACTGACATAACCTGTCATTCTAATTTCAATCTTTAGTCTGATCCTCTTACTTCAAGCAGCTTTCCACTTTACATGCAGTCATTATAGTACGTAGCTCTATATTATCAGAAGCAACTGCTTTTTCTGAATCTGTTTGTGTTCATTTGGATGCGAGTAATCCTTATTTGTGCCTGTGTTTGCAAGCTCTGTTTGTTTCTGAGGTATGTGGCTGAGCACACACATAACTTATGCATACGTAAGCTTGGTTTATGGCAAAAGTGAGATTCACACCTGGCTTCACTAACCCTCGAGACAAAGACGAAAGCTTTCGAATAATAATGAGGAAAACAACACAACCTCACAAGTTAATTGAATATTCTGCTTTCTTTTTTTATAGAAGAGCTTGATATGAAACACAAAGAGGAACCCATGAGCTTGCCAGCGTAACAGATTCACCCATGGCCCTGCGGCGGTGGCCGATGACTAGTAAACACTGACTTGACATCATGGTGACTTAAAATCTACCTATGCTACAGATGAAACCTGTCTGGGTATGTTCATCTAAAAAAAACATATCTTAACTGTTTCATGTAAACTGTAATGGCATTTATTAGAGAAAACTGGGAATTTTCACTTAGAATTGGAAAAGATATTACGGTCTGCTCACATTTGCCAACACACATCAAAGTTTGCAATCAAAATCTGAGATTTCAGTATTTTTACTACGCATCCACATTACTTTTCAGATTTTATTCTCACTTTATTCTCAACTATTTTATTACTGTATGTTTAAAGGTACAGTGTGTAAATTTTAGCGGCATCTAGTGTTGAGGTTGTGAATTGCAACCAACGGCTCAGTCCACTGCTCACCTCTTGCTTTTGAAACACATAGAGAAGCTACGGTAGCCGCCACCGGACAAACATGTCATCGTTGGAGACAAGTTTGTCCGTTAACGGCTTTTGTAGAAACATGGTTGCACAAAATGGTGGCTTCCATGTAAGGGGACCCTCTGTGTATGTAGATAAAACAACTCATTCTAAGGCAATAAACACATAACGGTTCATTATGAAATGTCTTTATACACCCCTGATAATTTAGTTTTGTATATTATTTTGCATTTCTGTCAAGAAACCCTTCTAAAAATTACACACTGCACCTTTAACAATTTTATAACTTTATTTTTTAAGACAGAATTAGCAGTGCAAATCCATCAATGTTCATTTTTTAGTTTATATTGTACATTGTCCAAAAAAAGTACAAAACTTTTCAAAAAGGTCAATGACAACTTTTGTACCTTCTTGTACCCTTTTTTTTTCTGAGAGTGTACTGTACGTCAACAGTTGTTGCCTGTTTTGTCTATTTCTAGTTCGCAAGAATAATTTCTTTGGATAAACATCTGAAACTAAGGAAACAGAGCTGAGAACTATTAAATCTATATTAAAATCTATGAAACGGCGACCTCTAAGCAATGTAATTTTCTTCTACACGTAAGTTTGCCCGTATCCGAGAAGGTCTGCCTTACCAGGGCTTTGAGTAATTCCTCCAGGGTATGGGGGGGGTGAGCGCCCTCCTATTATCATGACTTCAAAGGCTGCTGGCTCAACTTCACAGCCTGAAAGGGTCTCCTCACTGCCTCCATTTTAAACCCCTCTGATTAGTCACATCGCTTAGGATCAGTCCTCTATTCTGAAGAGCTCACCTGCATTTTAAAAAGGACTGAGTGCAAGCTGGAAACGCACGTAATAGTGTTTCATAAGCCTCTTTGTGTAATTATAATGCACTTGATGAAACATGATGGAGTCACTTAGAGTGTGAATTCAAATTTCATCCTTTAAAGCCATGAAGAATTTCACAGATTATAGAGATCAACAGGATTTGCTCATCAATCCATCTGATGTAAACGAAGGCAAAGATCAGATTTGAAAAGCCCAAACATCCTTATGGTAACATAGTTGGTGAGTTTTAATAATCATTCATTATGACCAAAGATGTTTTATGGTTACAAAAGGGACATAAAACATACAAAAACCAAACATAAATGTTACCATGGACCTCAAACCAGTGTTAAGTCGCACGGGTATATTTGAAGCTATAGCCAACAATACATTGTATACTGTAGGTCAAAATTATCGATTTTGTATGCCAAAAATCATTAGGATATTATGTAAAGATTTTATGTTCCATAAATAGATTTTTTTATTTCTTACTGACGTATTCTTGTGTGCGAACTTTTGTCAAAAACTCTTACATTGACGTCATTCAATCGGGAAGTAGAGGGCTGCAGTCCAAACCGGATGTTCGCTGTAGGCTTTGAAAGGGGACTTCTGTTAGAGGAAATATATCACCTGGCAGTGAACTTTGAGCTTTATCATTTTACAGGTATTATTTATGCTCTAACAGCAACATTACACACCAACTAAAGTTTGAAAAATGGGATCAGGAAGAAAAAACTTATAACTGGTTTTATGGTCCAGGGTCACAAAAATATAAGCAATAAAGTCTCAGTTACAGTTAAAATAATTAAAGGAATATTCCATTTTCTTAAAAGAAAAATCCAGATAATTTACTCACCACAATGTCATCCAAAATGTTAATGTCTTTCTTTGTTTAGTCGAGAAAAAATTATGTTTTTTGAGGAAAACATTGCAGGATTTTTCTCATTTTAAGTAAGGAATAATTGACGACGGGCCATTGAATTATAAGAAAATAATGCACACCAAGGTGGTAATGCGGCACGACGCGAAGCGGAGTGCCGTTACACCGCAGGTGTGCATTATTTTCAAATAATTCAAAGGACCGGAGTCAATTATTCCGCTTATACCACGGTTACCACAAACATTGCTCTGGTGCCTATTTTTAAGACCTTTGAAAAGTTAGGTGTGCGGTTTACAGAAAAATAATCAACACCCATAGAACATTTCTCAGCCAATCAGAATGCAGCATTCAACAGACCCGTGGTATAATGGACTTTAATAGACACCAACAATTAATACTTAACTCAACACTTAACAGTTTTTTTTAATGGCGTTTCAAAGGACTATAAACAATCCCAAACGAGGCATAAGTGTCTTATCTAGCAAAACGATTGTCATTTTTGACAAGAAAAATAACAAATATACACTTTTAAAGCACAACTTCTCGTTTAGATCCGGTCGTCATGCGCTAGCGTGACCCGATGCAATACGTCATCACGTCAAGAGGTCACAGAGGACGAACGCGAAACTCCGCCCCAGTGTTTACAAGTGTGGTGAAAGAGGACCGTTCCTACTTTGTTGTATGTCAACTGATACTAATTAATGTCTTTGTGTCAGTTTATTGTTTACAATGGTCCGCAAATGTGCGTTTTATATATGTAACATGTGACCTCCCTACGTCACTCATTTGCGTTAGGTCGCGCTGGACCGGATCTGGACGAAAAGTTGTGCTTTAAAAGTGTATATTTGTTGTTTTTCTTGTCAAAGATGACAATCGTTTTGCTAGATAAGACCCTTATGCCTCGTTTGAGATCGTTTATAGTCCTTTTTAAACTCCGTTTAAAAAAACTGTTAAGTGTTGAGTTAAGTATTAAATGTTGGTGTCTATTAAAGTCCATTAAAATGAGAAAAATCCTGCAATGTTTTCCTCAAAAAACATAATTTCTTCTCGACTGAACAAAGAAAGACATCAACATTTTGGATGACATTGTGGTGAGTAAATTATCTAGATTTTTCTTTTAAGAAAATTGAATATTCCTTTAACTTTATAGAAAATAAAATGTACTACAACAAATCTTTAATGTCAAGGGACTATTAGTGCTATAGGATAGTGCCAGAAAAAGGTTGTTTTTCCACACCATAGCTATAGTCACTGTCACATACTGAAGTGTGTTTTGTTTGTCTCTACACTTAAACAGATATGCACTTTTAAGGTACTAATATGTACCCTTTAGGTACAAAGGTGCACTTTTTAAAGGGGGTCCACCCCAGGGACAGCTTTTGCTTCTGAGAATGTATACATTTTACATCTTCAGTGGCTTGTTTCCAAGTGTCGAGGCACCAGAGGCCTTTCAGCTGGTGCCTGACAATCAATGGCCCGTGATGGTCCATGATTCATCCTTGACCCTCTAAGCTAAATCTTCATAGAAGAAGTTTTGTTTCAAAGCGACAGGTAGAATAGTTACTTACGGTATCCAGTACTTAGTGTTAAGCAATGTTATTAACATAAAACATTACCAAATGCCCATCACTTTGCTCTTTATTTGTTTTGTAAAGCCTCTGTAGTGTTATTGTACAGGCAGATTCAGAAGATACTAAGATATGATGAAGAATTCTTACTGCAGCATCACCCATCCACTTACACATCAGCAGTGTCATTCTCATTCACCTTCCTGAAGACTATATTGACCTTTGTAATAATTAGATGAGTGCTGCGGCAGAAGTACACAGCAAGTTAAATAGCAGTCTTTTTCGGAGAGGGGAAAGAAGCTGTTGATTACTTCTCTTTATTAAAGCAAATGACCGTATCATTTAGACCACTAACAGTTTGGCTTTTGTGTATGTTTAAATGCATATGTTCTTTTACAAAATTTGATGATCTCTCTCTCTTTCTCTCTCTCTCTCTCTCTCTGTTGTTATCCTCTGCAGAGCCACCGTCATTTATTTCTTGGAAGGAGCTATTGCAGTGCTCGCTGCAGAGTTGCCATGGAGATCTGCCTCCATGTTTCACAAGGTCAGTGTGAAAGTTGACGGAGCTCTGCATAACAGGTCTGCTCCTTCGTCACACAGGCAGCTAACATAAAAAGCAAAGAACTTAAATTAATGCTTAATGCCATTTAAGGGAAAATTCCAATAGAAAAATGTGTTTTGTAGCAAAACTTGTATAACACATTTGTAGCACTTTTCTTTATTTATCTGATATATTTAACTCATTCGCCACCAGCCATTTTTTGAAAAGTTGTCCGCCAGCATTTTTTTTGTGATTTTTACAAAAATTTCACAAAATGCCTTCCAGGAAAATTTTCTTCTAAAAATATATAAACATATAAATATATCAAATGAAAGAACAGACCCTCTGCTTTCAAACAAACAAAACAAAACAAAAAATGTTTAATCTTATCTATATTTTTTCTCTGCTTATAAACACTTAACTATGGTCAAAACGCTGAAATAATTGCATTTTTCTGAAGGAATTTTTTAAGAGATCAGATTCAGAATGATTAAAGAGTTTAGATTAATAAATAGTAGTGGACAGTGCTCCGACATATGGTGCAGACGCACTTCCGGCGACCCTAGTTTGAATCCCGGCTCAAGGTCCTTTGCCGATCCCTTACCCCTTTCTCCACCCTGTACTTTCCTGTCACCTCGTAATTACTGTCTATCAAATAAAGGCAAAATGGGCCAAAAAATAATATTAAATAAATAAATAAATATCGTCTTGGCTTCAGTTTTTTTGCATAAATTGGGCCATCTAGTGGATAATCGCGGTATTGCAGATTAACATAAAAATTAATCACACTGCAAACAATGACTTTCTGGCTTGGTATTTTTGTCTTGTTTTCAGTAGAGGTGTCTGAAGGTTCTTAGATCGGGATGTATTTTCTTGATGAGCAAAATGACCTAGGAAAAAAATACTAGTTTTTAGACAAAAAATATACAAATTAAGGGAATCTGTGCTTAAAACAAACAAAAAAATGTGTTTAAGAAAAAAGAAATCTTATTTCACAATTTTTTTTCTCACCCCATTGACAGATAATTTTGCCTGTTTTAAGGACAATTTCACTTAAATTGTATATTATTTGTCTTAAAACTAGACTTATTTACTTAGGTCATTTTGCTCATCAAGAAAAAGCATCTTAATTTAAGAATTTTTAGATATTTCTACTGAAAACAAGACAAAAATATAGCTGCAAGCAGCGATACCGGGGTCAAGCCAAACATGGCAAAAAATGATTCATACGTGATGACTGTCATGATTTAAGATCTAAGTTTGCATTAGTTTTATGAAAAAAATAGCAATTTTTTGTATCTTGAGACCACTAGGTGGCGCGGTGCAGAAACAATAGATGGTGACTCAGGTCATGACTGTGATGACACATACCAAATTTAGTGTAAATACGATAAAGCAATACAGAGATATAGCCTTAAATGACTTGACCACTAGGGGGCACTAACCAAACAATAAATTGTGACTCAGGTCTTGATTGTGATGACACCCACCAAATTTGGTGTAAATACAATAAAGAGATGCAGAGATATAGCCTTAAATGACTTGACCACTAGGGGGCACTAACCAAACAATAAATTGTGACTCAGGTCTTGATTGTGATGACACCCACAAAATTTGGTGTAAATACAATAAAGAGATGCAGAGATTTAGCCTTAAATGACTTGACCACTAGGGGGCACTGACCAAAAAATAAATTGTGACTCAGGTCTTGATTGTGATGACACCCACCAAATTTGGTGTTAATATGATAAAGAGATGAAGAGATATAGCTTCAAATCTCTTGACCACTAGGGGGCACCGAAAAGTTTACAAGTCCTCCCAGAACATGTTGCTGATAAACCATACCAAGTATCCTAACAATATGCAATTGCGTTTCTGAAATACTTGAACTTAAAGAAAAAATTCAAAATGGCCGACACACAAAATGGCCGACCAAAAACAATTTGGTATCGTTTGACTCGGCATGCCTCAAGAAATCTAACAAGACCAGTCTCATAATTTTTCATTCAAGTTTGCAGTAGTTATAAGCAAAAATAGACATTTTTTATATCTCGTGACCAGTAGGGGGCAGTGTGACGAAATGGTGCATGCACCCTCAGGTCATCACTGTTATGACATATACCAAGTCTCATATTAATACGCAAAAGTTTTGCGAAGATACAGGCTCAAACACATTTTGGCGTGCTCGCCCTCGCATTCTTTGATGCGTTATACGACAACGGATAGGTCTACCGAAAAGCTTTTGATAACTTTTTGTCTAGAGTGTCTCTAGACGATGCGTACCAAAAATCAAGCCAATCACACGAGTGCTCTAGGAGGAGTTCGAAAAAGTAGGTCTTCAATATAATTCAAAATGGCCGACAGGAAGTAGGTTTGACTCAGACATATTTGGTACAGTCAGACTCAGCATGAGCCAAGGAATCAATAGAGTGAAGTCTTATGTCACTGTGGCAATTTAATCAAATGATATAAAGATTTTAAACAATTTATTTACATATCCTGACCACTAGGTGGCGCTGTCTTAAAGATTTATAGGTGCGCTCAGAACATGTCACTGATGAACCATGCCAAATTTCGTAGCGATACGCCATTCTGTTTGTGAAATACTGAACTTAATGAGAAAATTCAAAATGGCCGAAATCCAAAATGGCCGACCGAAAAACTTTTGGTATCGTTTGACTCGGCATGCCTCAAGGAATCTAACAAGACCACCTTCATGATTTTAGACTCAAGTTTGAAGTAGTTATAAGCAAAAATAGGCATTTTTTGAATTTCGTGACCACTAGGTGGCGCTGTGACAAAACGTTGCAGGCACCCTCAGGTCATGACTGTAATGACATATACCAAGTTTCGTGTCGATACAATAAAGTTTTGCGAAGATACGGCCTCACGTCCGTTTTGGCGTGCTCGCCGCCGTATATGTTGTCACGGTATACGAGAACGCATTGGTCTATCAAAAAGCTTTTGATAACTTTTTGTCTGGGGTGTCTCTAGATGCTACATACCAAAGGACATGCAAATCGGACGAACGGTCTAGGAGGAGTTCGAAAAAGTAGGTTTTACGGAAAATTCAAAATGGCGGAAAGATGTGCATGACACAAATTACATCAATGTGTGCAATTGAATCATCATGAGCAAAGGATTCAGAGGAAACAAAAATGTAGTTTCTAGGACTCACGGGTCAGAAGTTATGAGCATGAACATAAGTGGATTTTTGGTCTGTTGGTGGCGCTAGAGGGTTTGAGTCAGACACACCAATGTTGCTATAGTAACTTCTGAGACTGTCCTCTACATGTGTACCAAATTTCATAACTTTCCTACGTACGGTTCTATGGGCTGCCATTGACTTCAATGGCGGAAGAACAAGAAACTGAATAATAATAATAAGAAAACTAACAGAAACAATAGGTGTCTACGCCACTTCGTGGCTTGACCCCTAAATACTAAGTGAGAAAGTCATTTTTTGCAGTGCAGGAACACAGTTTTTTTATGCAAATGTTTCTCTTAATTGACGAGATAACTCGTCAATGGCGGGGAAAGAGTTAATATATAAATGTAGAAGTGCAGACAAATATTATATGATGTTTTTACAATACAGCTAAATTTACTGCAATAAAATCTCATTGCTGTCAACAAACAACTATTCAAAGTCCAAATGAAGCACTGTTTCAACCAATTTTATTTTTTGCTTGATATCAGGAATTGGTTGAATTGTGAAAAGAAAAAACGTAGTAAAGTATGTTGAAGTGTTCATGTAGTACTTATGCCAACTCTGACCCTAGTTCAGTCCATCAGTACCTTTACCTTACTTAAACATTTAGGTCTGTTTTGGAGCCCAATGTGAAAACTTTGGATAAATACTTAGCTATATATTTGGAGGGAAAGAAAGCAAAACCCGGCCAATTTTCCATCTTTTTTGCACCAAAAATATATAATCAAAATTAAGACAAACTACCCTTTTTGTGCACTTCCGATCTACACTAGTCAACATTTGAAGTGGATCAAAACTGTTCATAAAAGTTGTTTTAAAACCGATACCCAATACTTGTTCCTGTTTTAGGAAAAATTTGATGAACTTTTTTGATCCACTTCAAATGTTGACTAGTATATATACATCATCAGATGTCATGTTTTAGTCACACAAAAAATGACAGATTCCTGTCAGACCTCCACTTTTGCTTTGTTTATATCTATTTCATTGGTTATTCCTCACCCTATACAGCCGCCAGGATTATATTAATATTATATTGTATTATTTTAATATATTAAATATTAATGAGATACAAAGTTCAATCTGAACACAAGTTTAATATTGTTAGTACAACAAATAGTCTAATAAAGATGCAAAAGGATTTGCAAACATTGCAGTTTCCCCTTTTCACTTTTGCATTTTCACATGACAACTCTTTAGCTAACTTTAGCAGTTATGCTGCATACACACCAAATGCGAAGCATCACGTTCCTCGCTCTAAATTACTCGCGGGACTTAACTTCGTGTCATGCTGATTTTACACTTGAGTTGAATATTTTTAACTTGCGCCAAGGCGCGTTTGGTTGAATAGCACGTGTTTTCACGCAATACCCCACCTGATGCAGCTTTCACATAGGATGCTGCGTGTGCTGCGCTCGTTACTGGATTCAGTGCAGCCAAGCGATTCGCGATGTGCTGGCCAGGCCAAAGTAGGCGGAGTTTCAAAACTTTCAGCGGGAGTTTTAAACGTCCATTTCACGCAACAACAAACCGTCCTCGCGCAGCGCAAGCCATTGAAACGAATGGGTTTCATAGTGCAGCGCACACCGCAATCTGCGTGAAAGGGCCAAGTGATTGGATTGTATGTGACACTCAGTATTTTTGTTTCGTAGCTGAAAGGGGCATGATTCGTATCATTCGCACTGCCTGCGCGAGTTCGCATCTATTTGCGTCTTTGCATTGACTTTGTATGTAATCTACTTGCGCAAATCGTTAAAGTTGCGTTTGGTGTGTACGCCCCATATGTGTAACTAATCACTGTAGTTGGTTGCTTCAGTATGCGACAATTTCATGGGTAATTCCTCACCTTATACAGCCGCCAGGATTATATTAATATTATATTGTATTATTATAATATATTAAATATTAATGAGATACGAAGTTCAATCTGAACACAAGTTTAATACTCTTAGTACAACAAATGATCTAATAAAGGGGCAAAAGAATTTGCAAACATTGCAGTTTCCTTCTTCACTTTTGCATTTTCACATGACAACTCTTTAGCTAACTTTAGCAGTTATGCTGCATACACACCAAATGCGAAGAATCACGTACCTCGCTCTAGATTACTCACGGGACTTAACTTCGTGTCATGCTAATGTTACACTTGATTTGAATATTTTTAACTTGCGCGAAGACGCGTTTGAGTCGAATAGCGCAGTTTTGCGGCTTTCACATAGGACACACTGTGTGCTCCGCTCACCCCTGGGTTCAGCGCAGCCAAGCGATACGCTGGCCAGGCCAAGGTAGGCGGAGTTTCAAAACTTTCAGCGGGAGTTTTAAATGTCCATTTCACGCAACAACAAACCGTCCTTGCGCGGTGCAAGCCATTGAAATGAATGGGTTACGCGCAGCGTACACCGCGTCCTGCGTGAAAGGGCCAAGTGATTGGATTGTATGTGACACTCAGTATTTTTGTTTCGTAGCGGAAAGGGCCATGATTCGTATCATTCGCAATGCCTGCACGAATTTGCGTCTATTTGCGTCTTTGAATTGACTTTGTATGTAATCTACTGCCGCAAATCGTTAAATTTGCGTTTGGTATGTACTCCCCATACGTGTAACTAATCACTGTAGTTGGTTGCTTCACTATGCGACAACAATCCAGGTAAGAACATTACACAAAGATATGATTTATGGTTAAAAATATAATGATGACTATATCCAGTGCATATTGATGGCTGCAATTGTCTTATATTTTCTGGGTTTTCTTCTCCGAAGGCATTCATACCCCAGGATTGTCTCTTTGTTGGTTAGTGCATTTTATTGCACAACAACCATTCAGTTTTTAGACTAAACAAAAGAAATCACTTACTTCTTAACCTGCGGAAAGTCAAAATCTCTCTCTTTGATTCCAATCTTTAACTTCTTAACAATTTGTCTTTTGATTTTTGTTCTCTTCAAGATGAACACAGAACAGTGAGGAATGGTTATCATTAGCAGGGGCAAATGAAACAAAACCAAATGTGGCAGCTCCTTCCGCTACAAAACAAAAATACTGAGTGTCACATACGATCTAATGTGCAGCACAATTAGACAGTCTTGCTAAATGGCGCATTACCAAACCTCACCGATTGCTGACACTGTTATTGCTTCGGGTGGTAGAAGGAGGGGTCAACATTTCTTGCTTGCAAGACCATTCAGGGAGAACGAGCCAGAGAGAGTTTGTGACCAGCTACCCGTTCAGCTCAAATTAGCTCAAGTGCCCTCAGAAGTAAACTATGTTGGTTAAGTCATCCATGCTGGTGCCCTGGTGGTGCGGAGGGTGACTCATGGTTAGAGTGACCTTCTGTCATAGCGCCCTCAATAATATTGACAGAGGCCTGCCTGTGGTCCTTACATTCATCTTCATTAGCAATTGGCTTTAAGCATCAATTTCAATGTCCGCTCCTGGGAGGGCTCACTGCTATCTGTGCTTCTGTCCACCCCGGTCACCTCCATTTTTCATCCTCCTCCTATCATTCCTTACCTTACAGGCATCTTAATCATGCTATCATCTGTGGATGCAATTTGGATGTCCTTTTCACAAACTAGGACAAAGAGTTGGAAAACCGGTGATTGCTTATAGAAGTAGTTCACCAAGATTAAAATTGTAGGTAATTTTGATGCCCACATGCTGTGTGTACAGAAATGTCATATGATTAACACAAAGGGATATGTTTTAGAAAATGTTTATTTGTGACCCAACAATGGGTTAAATTACAACCCAATAGGTTTGTCCATTTTTCTTTCAACGCTGGGTTGAAACACATGTGCTGTTTTTTAAGGGTACTTTGTGTATAGTGCAAGTGAATCGGGACTGGGGCTATAAGGTCAAACATACCAAAATAATTTCAAATGTTATTCAGACAGCTTGTGTGTTATACTCCAAGTATTTTGATGTCATGATAGCCTTTTGTAAGTTATCAAATACGCTGTCATTGGACAGATTGTGTCATGAGACTTGCAAGAACAAATGATGGATAGGAAAGGTCGTATGTGAACCTATGGTTAAAAGACAGTTGTAAGACTTAGGACCAACATAAGCATGAGTAAATAATGACAGAATTTTACTATACTATACAATAATATCGTAGAAATTTGTACAATATTGTGCCAATGTCATGTTAGATTATGGCTTTGTGTGTGTGTGGTAGTATATGTGTACTTGCATGGTCAATAGCAGTTGATGTATCTGTATTAACATGTCAAACTTCATGTGTATGTGATTTTTTCCATACAGAAAGAATCTCCCACACTCGGTGTGCAACTAGGTGACCATAATGGTTAGCTGAGCCCTAAACACATCTCTGTATCTCTATCAACTTCAGCAAGGTCAGAACTGTAAGGAGGTGAGCAGATTATCTTCGCTTCACACTGGTAGGCTACTGTTTCTCTTTACCAACAATCTTTTCCCCACTGCTGCTGTCAGGCCCTGGAGAACGAGACTGAACTGCTCTCTTCCAGGGTTTTAAGTGTTCACATACTGCTTGCTGTTGTTACATCGCCCTGCTGTGGGTTTAAACATTGCTTTCTAATAGCTAATGGTCTTCAAGTGGAGGTGCTTTTTATTAATTAGCACTACAGCACTGTTAAAATGTTTTTTCTATGACATAATTTTCATCTTCTTTAAAGGGAAACACCATAGTTTTTTAATATTTTACTATGTTCTTACCTCAACTTATACAAATGAATACACACCTATCTTTTTTCAATGCGTGCACTTAATCTTTTTACAGTGCGTCGTGAATGTGTTAGCATTTAGCCTAGCCCCATTCATTCATTAGGATCCAAACAGGGATGAATTTAGAAGCCACCAAACACTTCCATGTTTTCCCTATTTAAAGACTGTTACATGAGGAAGAGCACTTAGTTTGCAGCACTTTGACCTCGGGCGCCGTAATATTGATGGAAGTTTAAGCAAGAGGGGGAGGAGTCAGGAGTGATAATGTGTAAGTGCTGCAAACTAAGTGCTCTTCCGCAATACAATATAGTTGTATATAGTTGCTAATTTTTTATCTGTTTAAAAATCACCACTTTTTTGTGCCACCATACTTACTCGTGTAACTACTCATGTAACAGTCTTTAAATATGGAAAACATGGAAGTGTTTGGTGAATTTATCCCTGTTTGGATGCTAAGGAATGAATGGGTCACGACTCGCTGTACAAAAATTAAGTGCAATCATTGATAAAATCTAGGTATGTATTAATTTGTCTAAGGTGAGGTAAGAACATAGTAAAAACTGTGTGTTTTTCCTTTAATGGATTGGTACTAGATTTGGCATCACTAAAATGTTTTTGTCATGATCACTGTCAAGCTTTGTTTATACTCGCGCTTTGGTCCGCAACGCGAGACTCCGCTGATCGTGCACGAGTCTCAACAAACGATGAGGCGTTTATAGTTGACATGCTCGCTGTTGCACTATTCTTTGAACCGCCAGGGGGCGACGCGAGCAATCGAGTGCAAAAACAAACACAAAGAAGAGGATAGAAGTCGTCGTTCGCTGGAACAACCCTGGTGCATCAGAGCTTGATGTTTAAAGGAACAGTATGTAGGATTGTGGCCAAAACTGGTATTGCAATCACAAAACTTGTGGCTAAAACTGGTACTGCAGTCACACAACTGGTGGCCAATACACAAAATGACAACATAAACATCAGTTGAGGGCTGCAACTCTACTTTTTAAATGACAATATCTTGGCCTGACCAATGTTGTCAATGATATAAGTATTTGAAATGAAAATGATTTCTTAATGTCTAGTGACATATCAGGGCCATTTTATGATTAATTGATATAAATTTCTTACATACTGTTCCTTTAAATATGAGAACATGAATACAACAAAAATCTCTTAAATATGTCTTTATTAAACATTATCATTTCATTAACATTTTTTCCAAACAAACAATACAGGCATCTTAAGGTTTGTATTTTATTCCTCGTTTAGTGGTTCATTCAATACAAATATAAGCCAAACATTCTGAATCATATGTAAAAGAATTTGTGTTTTACACGGCAAAGTTTCCATACTTTACAAGTAAATAGTTAAATATACTTAAATAGTTGCCCGCTCGGACAGAATCGCCTCGAGTTTGGTCATTTTCGGATGCGGAGCCCTGCGTGTGGTTACAAAAATTGTCGTGCACACCTCCACGCAAAATGTGGTCTCATGCACCAAATGCGCACGGCTGCCCACTCCGCGTTGACCAACACGCCAGTGCGGACGCGTCGAGTATAAACAATACTTTAGTGTTTACAAAGAACATAAAATAAGTTTTTGAAATATACATTGTATTTTGTTTTCTTAGTTGTACATTTTTAAAGGTTTTTAAATTGCTGCTCTGCAACATACTTTGCAACATAATGCAGTCAGAATGCAACGCTTTGAAATATGAGAAATCCTGAAAGAGTATCAAAGTTTGATTTCAGTCACTAAATTCACTTTCATTTCAACCTTCGGCCTTACTCAGTCAATATTAAAGATATCAAGATTATATTTTCACAGTATGTTCTTTACATTATGTAAAATGATTTAATGTAGAAAACAGTAAATCACAACAAATGACTTTAGCTGGGTTTTCACAGATCTCTCTCTTGAGCAAACACAATCACACCAAGCCTCCTTTCTTTTCTAAAGCAACCATTTCAATCAAGAGAGTTTGTAAAATTCTCCTGTTTTCTTATTTTCTGCTTTTGCTGTATTACATTGTCAGAGAGTGCATCTGCCTTCCTGTCTGATGTTATGTATAATATGGGTACAAAATGCCATTGTACTGGAATCAAAACATCGATCAAATATCCAGAACAATATTAGGCTTCCAAAGTTTTCTTCTTTCAAACAGAGCATCATTCTTTCTTTATTTTACCTCCATGTTCGTTTTTTGACAGCCATTTAAGACTTGACAGATTCTTTGCTGCAAGGTGTTCCCTTCATCACCACCATTTTTGTAGAGCCGATTTGAAAACTGGCATAACTTCCATATAGACAGTGATACAGTACCCCCCTTCCAGCCTTCCTGCCATCACAATTCAGAGGTGTTACCACAAGCCCACTTTACACTCTTTGTTTCCGTATTTATTTTCATTTTTGTAATAGAATCAAATGGTGCTTCCAGAAGCCAGCGCCATCGATCGGGGCTGGCACTGATGGATGACCTGGTTTTTCCATTGTGCTGATGGATACACTAAAGCTCCTTACAGAGTTCAGTCTCAGCCTAGCAAAACCATTGGTCTGGGTGCAGGGGTTTAAGTTTGATTAACTAAAACTTCCTGTGGGCCACAGAGAGCCAGCCACCCTCGCTGCTGAGCTATGAATCTCAGTCAACCATTTACAGACCTAAACAATCTTTTATAGTTCACCCAAAAACATTCTGTCATTGCTCACAATGATTTTTCCGAAACTTTATGCTTACCTATACCACTGATTCTTGGGTTAACAATTCACTTGACATATGAAAAAAACATTTTAGATTTGAAACCAACATGATGAACCAAGTGCTCTTCCGCCATACAATATATAGTTCTCATTTTTTATCCGCTTAAAAAATCGCCACGTTTTATTTTGTGCCGCCATACTTACTCGTGTAACTACTCATGTAACAGTCTTTAAATTGGGAAAACATGGAAGTGTTTGGAGGCTTCTAAATTCATCCCTGTTTGGATCCTAAGGAATGACTAGGGCTAGGCTAAATACTAACACATTCATGATGAGAAAAGTGGCACAAAAGCTGTCACAGGGGGAACGTATGCTTTAAAAAGGGACTAATGTGTACCATTTGATATAGATATGTATATATTTGGTATCTATGTAATATGTATTCTAATATGCACTCTTTAGGAACAAATGTGTACTTTTTTTAAAAAGGGTACGGCTCCAGTGACAGCCTTTAAAATTTTAATACTTTTTTCTGAGTGTACGGAAAGAAAGACCAATTTCGGATAAGAACATACAGTACACTATGAGATGCTTAAATATCATTGGTTATGACGTTAAGCTATACGAGTCCACAATACCTCCCGATGTTTGCGCAGAATGTCTCTGCTAATTGTAATGAAAATAATATTTGCTTAATGAGAAACTTATGTGAGACCCATTAAAAAAATATACTGTATATTAAAGCACCTTATGTTGGCCTGCGGACCACCCCATGTCCATATGATGTGTTTCTATTGCTTAGAGGCTGATGACCCTCTCCTCACCCTACTCTCTCTACTCTTTCCACTGCATTGGATAATGCTACCGAGTGCTGTGGCAATAATCCCAGCATGCAATATGCTCTCTCTCTCACCGCCGGGCACTGAAGCACAGCAGACAACCGATATCACTAATAAACTTTTAATTTGCTTTAGAGTAGACAGCTTTCGTTAAAGGGACACTCCACTTTTATTTTGAAAATATGCTCATTTTACAGTTCCCCTAGAGTTAAACATTTGATTTTTACCATTTTGGAATCCATTCAGCTGGTCTCCGAGTCTGCCTGTCCCACTTTTAGCATAGCTTAGCATAATCTATTGAATCTGATTAGACCATTAGCATCGCACCTAAAAAAATAACCAAAAAGTTTCAATATTTTTCCTATTTAAAACTTGACTCTTCTGTAGTTACATCGTGTACTAAGATCAACAGAAATTTAAAAGTTGTGATTTTCTAGGCAGTATATGGCTAGGAACTATACTCTCATTCTGGTGTAATAATCAAGGACTTTGCTGCTGTAACATGACTGCAGGAGGCGCAATGATACTGATGATACTGATCATTGCGCCTCCTACAGTCATGTTACAGCAGCAAAGTCCTTGACCACTACGCCAGAATGAGAGTATAGTTCCTAGCCATATACTGTATGCCTAGAAAATTGCAACTTTTAATTTTCCGTCAGTCTTTGTACACGATGTAACTACAGAAGAGTCAAGTTTTAAATAGGAAAAATATTGAAACTCTTTAGTTATGTTTTAGGCGCGATGCCAATGGTCCAATCAAATTCAACGGACCATGCCAAGCCACGCCAAAAGTGGTACCGCCAGACCCTGGAGATCGGCTGAATGGATTCCAAAACGGTAAAAATAAAATATTTAGGGGACCTGGAAAATGACCATATTTTCAAAAAAAGTTGAGTGTCGCTTTAAAACAGTGCGCTGGATCTCAGAGAATTTACATAGTGTCAAAAAAAGACTATTGTAAGGTTGACGTCGTTATTTTGCAGCTCCCTTGGTTGAGCATTGCATTAGCAGTGCATAGTTTGTAGGTTCAAGTCAAGGTAATATGCACACTGATAAAATGTATTGCTTGAATGCACTGTAAGTTGTTTTGGATTAAAGCTTCTGCCAAAATTTTAAATAAATTGTGACCTCTTAGCATGCATTAATAGATATTTAACTTTATCTTGTATAATTCTGGTGCCGAAAAATGTTCCCAAGCTGTCACTGGGGTAGTACTCTTTTTAATAGTTCTAATATATGGACCATTTTGGTACAGATATGTATAAACTTGGTACCAATATGTACCTCTGTGGCACTAAAATGAAATCTTTAGGTGCAGTGTTTACTTTTTGAACAGATACTGCTTCAGTGACAGCTATAGGGTCATTTTTTGATGCTGTAGAGTGCTTTAGATTTTGCTTTCTGTGTTTTTTCTGCATATTTAACACTTGTTCCACTGGAGGTGACAGCAAAGCACACCTTCCCTTTTATTTAGCACACTTTCCTAACATTAGAATGACAGCGTGTACCCCATCAGTCTATTTCTCACCTTATGTTGTCTTCTGTTATTGATTCGTTCGCTCTTTGTTTCTGTTGGCCAGAGCTGAGTTTTTCTCTCACATGAATCTAAAATCACTGTGAACTGAAAGCGAATCTTCCCTGTGACCTGAGAAAATCTCTTCATCAGACTGTTTTCCATCCCCAGCCTGTATTGGCTTGCAGCCCTTCTGCCTTTCTGTGTTTCTTTGCCTCCTTCGAGACTAAGGTTGTGTGTTATCCCATCACCTAAGATAATTGAAACAAAGCCATCTATCAGCTACCTTCGGTAATGCTTAAAGGCTCAATTCTCTCTGGGCCGCCCTGAGGGGAAGACAGGCAGGATGCTAGAATGAAGACTCTACTCACATTTGAGACAAGAAACCGTATTGACAATTGTAAAGCAGGTGTTTTACGATCGTTGCCCATAATTACAAAATGCTGATCCGTCAAGTGTGGTTTCATTTGCTGTGCGCTTTCAGCTACAATTCACACACCAAAACTTGGTTACATTAGTTACATTTTCCAAGCATGTGTGCTTTATTAGGGTGTTTGTATTGGGAATAATTTTACTTCACTACATTCTAAAGCATAGAATCATACTGTGTATTCTTTAATTTTGCATATTAAAATGTATTTAATACCTAATTACATTTAAATTGTGTACTTTTACTTGAGTGAAAGTACGTTAATGTACTTAAATATTAAATGTAAAACAAAAACTTGTATGTAAAACGATAGCTCAGAATTCTTGTTAAATCTGTTGGTACAGTCTATCCCACAACAGCTTTTTCCCATTTAGACACGTTTTCCCCATGTTTTCGCTGATCTCGCCTTGTACACAAATGCTTCCGCTCTGTCTTTTGCCACTCAGTGTGCGTAACCGCAGTCACTTTCGCTGAAGGCGACGTCACGTGCATACCCTCTATTGCATATTATAAAACGGCCCGTTCTGGTCTTTCATTCTGATTGGATGAAACGCGTTCTAAGCCGTGATAAAATACCCCGGTAACTCCACGGTTCAGACCGCATTACATAGTATCACTGCCACTGTTGCTATGTACTGATTTATGAAAATAAACACCACAATCTTTAATCATATTTTTACATTTTTCTACAATTGCATAATTAATGGCGATATCCAGATAAATGTCAATAAATATTGTTGAGTCATCTCATCAATAAAGAGAAAATGTTCCCTGAGGAGTTTCTACCACAAATCCATATTTCCGCTATAATCCACTAGGTGGCGATCTTACCAAACTTAAAAACATCGTTTAAGTTTGATCAGGCTCTGAATCTGATCTCTTACAAAAGCTCTTTACAAAAATAAAATTATCTCCGCTTTTAGCTGAAAATTTGAGAGGTGATAAGAGAACAAATGAAGGTAGGATGAAACGTTTTTGTTGTTGTTTGAAAGCAGAAGGTCTGTTCTTTCATTTGATGATAATTTGAAGATAATTTTTCTGGAAGGCATTAAACTAAAACTGGGTGTCAACAATTTTTTTTTTAAACACTGACGGGGAAAAAGTTAAGCATGCCTCCACGCAGATTTGATCATCACTTCAACAGTTGCATGATATAAATGTTAATGTATAAATTAGATGAATGTTGAACAGTCTTTAATCATATTTTCATTGTTTCTTTGCTGCGTCTGTGTTGCTTGGGAACTGCGCTCTGTTTCAGCCACACGTAATTATAAGGAACTACTTTGGCGGAAGAGTAATATTTGTACTAATATAATTACAACTTCTTTGTGTTTTATTTTATGAAATCCTGCTATGCATATGAAGTAACTGTTTTATAAAAGCAATAAGCCCCGCGAAGCAGTGGGGTTACAGTGCATTTTATAACAGCTTCGCGTTGTGCCTAACAACGCCCCTAGCTGTTATAGGCGGTTTCATTGGATGCACATGCACTGACGTGATACACGTCTGGATCCAAACTTTACTTCCGGTTTTGTTTTTTTAATGGTCTGACTAGTTGCTAAACTGATCTCTTTAACAAATGTCTCGTCGAAAATAACAAATGTTTTGGTGTCCTAGGTAATCTATGTGTTGTTTTTTTGCTTGTTATATAAATAAACTACATTTACAGAACTTTGTTGTTACTTATTATTAGAGTTTACTGAAAGTTACGTGCGGACCACGACATCCGCTTGTTTATGTTGTTACTGCTTCTTGGGGCTTATTGCTTTAGTACCCCATGGGTTTTTGTGGTGCTTTTCCACTGGGTACAGTACTAGTACCCAATACTTTTTTAGTACCACCTCAGGTGGGGTTCCAAGCGAGCTGAACGCAAAACTATCAGCGTCATTGCAAAACGCAAGATTAGATTTACCTTCGTGCTTGCGTTGTCTCAAGCAAACCTGGCAAACCAATTTTGATTTTGTGGCGGACTGACAAATAAATGAATGTATGGGAAACACTGCATTCCAACGATGCTCGCTCACACTTTTTGTATGATGTCAGCAGTAGACAGCGCAAATAACTACACGCCTATAATCCCTCCCACTATGAAGTGGAACTAAACTCAATGGAAATGCTAACCAAGCCAAAGTAAGGTGAGCTGACACAACCTGACCCGTGAGGTACTATGCAATGGAAAAGCACCATTTGATATCACATGGATACATGCTTAAATAACACATTATGGATAAAGATTATGGATAAAAAAGTCATATTATCTTATACCGTTTTGCTTAAATAATTGCCTAGTGTTGTTAGCCAATTGAGCTATGGCAACTTGCATTAAGAAATATTTTGTATTGTTTATTTCTCTTGCATACACTGTCAGAAAAAATGCACTCATTGGGGCAGTACCCTTCAAAAAGGTCCTAATATGTACACTTTTGGTAAAGATTTGTATACATCTGGTAAAAACATGTACAGTACCTCTGAGGTACTAGTATGAACACTTAACAATGTGCTTTTTTTGAAAGGGTATCATCTCAGGGACAGCTAGGAGGGACCATTTTTTGATAATTTTTTCTGACAGTGTAGCAAATTTTTCCAAATGTTCAATGCTAGATGTTTTGTCCGGTAAAAAAACATTCATTTAGCTCACACTGCAGAGTGATCTGCAAATGGGTCATGGATTAAGCAGTCTGACAGATAGCAGACCAATCCCCCTGACAGAGACCGGGGTCAGAGACAGAGCAGAACATCTGACAACCCTCTGCCCCAGCCAGGGAAGAATTGAGTTAGCGTGCTGAGGCTGCTCTTTTAGTCCAGGGGTCCCAGGATAGCGGCCTATGTGCTATAATGTTAATTAGAGTTAGCACATAAAAGCAATGTCAACCCAGCGGGGTCGATCTGCTCACGGATTGTTTGGAAAATCAATAGTAATACTAGCATTCCATTTACTTGTCTCTGCCATGTGTTTGTGTGCTGGATGGCAATTGTGCACCTTGGCCAATGGGACGGTAAACATTACAGAATGTGGCAAATTATAAGGGGGATACAATGAAATATAAATTGCAATTGTTTTCTGCAGTGATTGTGCATTAGCAGACTCTGGTAACAAGAATTGTCACTGCTGTGATTGTAAGTGTGCAGTTTATTTCCACTTATACTTACTAGATTTTACTCCCTTGGTTGACTTTCATTATGCATTATGTGCGAATGTGGTATTTTCTTTGTGGTATTTGATGATGTTTCTGCTGAGTAACTTGGTTTCAGGGGCTTGTGGAAAAGGTGAGGAAAGTTTGAGCTGTAGCCTGGAGTGGCTAACGTCTAATACCAAACACATTAATTACGCATGTCACTATATTGCATTCGGAGGTGTGCATGACTTAATCTTACTTTTTCCATGTTTAAAGGATTAGTCCATTTTCCTAAAGAAAAAATCCAGATAATTTACTCACCACCATGTCATCCAAAATGTATTTCTTTGTTCAGTCGAGAAGAAATTGTTTTTTGAGGGAAAACATTCCAGGATTTTATTAATTTTAATGGACTGTAATGGACTCCAATACTTAACAGTTTTAATGCAGTTTAAAATTGCTGTTTCAATGGAGTTTCAAAGGACTCTAAACAATCCCAAACGAGGCTTAAGGGTCTTATCTAGCGAAACGATTGTCATTTTTGATAAGAAAAATAACTTCTCGTCTATCTCTGGTCCTGTGACGTACCAGCGTAATTGCGTAATGCCGTGGAAAGGTCACGTGTTACATATATGAAACGCACATTTGCGGACCATTTTAAACAATAAACTGACACAAAGACATTAATTAGTATCATTCCACATACAACAATGTCGGAACGATCCTCTTGCTCCACACTTGTAAACACTGGGGCGTAGTTTTGCATACGTCATCCGTGATCTCTTGACGTGATGACGTATTGTGTGAGGTTGCGCTGGCGCGTAACAGGATCGGAGATGGACAAGAAGTTGTGGATTGAAAGTGCATATTTTTTATTTTTCTTATCAAAAATGACAATCGTTTTGCTAGATAAAACCTTATGCCTTGTTTGGGATCGTTTAGAGTCCTTTGAAACTGCAATTTTAAACTGCATTAAAACGTTGGGGCACAACGTGTTGGGGTCCACTGTCACTGTCCCACAGGTGGGACGTTTGGCATTAAATATTTAAAACAATAATTACATAGTCTAAACCTACACCAATCTTGACAAACTATATACCGTTGGAAAGCTCTAAGAATGTAGTTTTAATATATCCACACCATTTTGAAAAAAAAAGTATGTAGTAAGAGTAATTTTCTAAAATGTCGCAGACCAACAGGTGGGCCCAAAATGTTTTTACATATTTATTTGTAAATATACCATTAAACTGAAATAACCTTGACAAACTATATATTGTTGGAAAGCTCAGGGAATGTAGTTTTCATATTTCAAGGCCATTTGATGATAGAATTTGTATAGGGACAGTTATTTTGTTAAATGTCACTCACCCCACAGGAATACATATAAATGATTATATATTTATAACACTAATACCCTATAAACTTGAAATAATCTTGACAAACTATATGAAGAGTTTGGTTCCAAAACGCGATAAATGCCATTTTTGAAAAAAATGAGTTACTGCCAAAATCAGTATTATATCAGGTCAGTAGTTAAAAGTAAATTCTTAATTATACGCAAAATCCAATATCCGCCGTGTTATTCTGTCATCTTTTCTCCCTTTTTTCCCAAAATGCGATAAACGCCACTGCTCCTTTTTTACAGAACGCAATAAATCCATTTCTGATATTACAGCCCACCAGTCACGCAATGTAAACAAACAATGGCGGACGCGCTGAGTCCACGGAGTCCTAGTTTTCCTCATCTACTTTGTACTTCGTGATCAACAAACAAAACAAAATAATATTTTAATTTCATCGCTAAACCTGTGATGGTTTTCTGTGATGGGAAAGAAACGTAAGCCATCAGCATCTAATAATTTCCCTGTGAGGCACTCGGGAGACGGCCGCTTGTTCTCCCGACAGCAAGCTTCTCATGCTAACACATTGACCCCAGAGGATCTTATGAAAAACTTTCCATTATTTTACTCAAAGTCAACGAAAATCGAGCAGGACCAAAAACATTTTACAGCTGATCTCTGTGAAAGACGTTAAGCCAGGACGTCAAGTAAACGCAATGACAGTGATCTCATGACAAAGTAAGTGTTTTGATTAATGACATTAATGTTTATATTTTTAATTAGTGTGTACAACTAGTCAACTAAATGAATATAACATGGCAAAGATGAATGCACATTTATATAGGCTATTGATTCAATAGATTTATAGCATTTTGAATAAAAACTTGTCATGGATTTATTGCATTTTGTGGAAAAAATTATCCGTTTTTATAATAAATCTTTGAAAATCAACTTATGGATTTGAATTTTTTATGTTTTTATAACCTAAATATGCTATGTGAAAGTTTGTAACAGAAAATAGTTGTTTTCATCTTGTCACTTTCTTGGTATAGAAAACACGTTTTTACCAAAATTTGTCAAAATGGATTTATTGCGTTTTGGAACCAAACTCTTCATATATTGTTGGAAAGCTCTAGGAATGTAGTTTTCATATTTCAAGGCCATTTGATGATGGAAATTTAGTAGCGACAGTCATTTTGTTACTTGTCACTGACCCTGTAATAGTCCATATGAATTCGTATATATTCATAATTCTAATATTCTTCAAAATGAATATATGAATCTTCAAAAATCTTGACAAACTATATATCGTTGGAAAGCTCTAAGAATGTAGTTTTCATATTTCAAAACCTTTTTGCATTAAACACAATGCAGAGACAGTAATTTATTAACTTGTGACAAGATATTGCAACTAACCGTTGACACCTAGTGGCCTTAGTTGGTAAAACCACTAAAAGTGTGACAGAAACTTCATTTTTTGTTATTTTCACCTAAAATTTGGTTCAGAACTAGTTGAGACTTTTGTCTTTATTGGTGTGGTGTTTTGAGAGTAAAACATTTTAATTTTTATATACATTTGATTAGAGAGTATATACTTTATTGCATTATTTTCATTATTTAAAATAAATTTAAACGGGTATAACTTTTTTGTCATTTAATATTTACAACTTCAAACACCTCAGTGTAAAACTATAAATTGTCTTCTTAAAAAAGAGACCAAGATTTTGCTTCTAAACCAAAGAATGCTAGAGTTATAGTAATTTTAACATGCGGATCACCTTTTCACCCCCCCCCCACTCAAAAGGGGCGGTGACAGTTATAGGGTTAAAGTCCATTAAAATAAAAAATTTCCTGGAATGTTTTCCTTAAAAAACATAATTTTTTCTCGACTGAACAAAGAAAGACATCAACATTTTGGATGACATGCAGGGCCCCAGACTGCTACCAAATGGTCGCATTTTGCCACCAAAATTTGAGAGTGTGCCATTGAATTTTACATCCAGTCGCACATGTGCGACCAGTACATTTGACCTTTTTTGTAATGTGACACTGAATTTGAAACAGCACATTGTACTTTCTGCATCTATCTATCATCAAAGTATTTATTAGTAATACAGTGGAAGTTAGTAGAAATGTGAATAATTGGTTAGCATGTTGATTTACAGTGTGTGCCCCTAAATTTTCTGGTTGTGCCCCTAAAATTTCCAGTTGGGGGCCAATGTGCTCCTAGTGAAAAAAGTTAGTCTGGAACCTGACATGGTGGTAAGTAAATTATCTGGAATTTTTTTTAAGAAAATTGACTAATCCTTTAAGTGCTATAATTGGGTCCCCAGTGCTTCTATAAACCTAGAAAATGTGAAAAAGATCAACCCAGTAACTTAGTTTTGGTAAACCATTGTCTGCAAGCATGTGAAAAAATAGGTAATTAAAATTTGACTCCCTTTATGATGTCAGAAGGGGATAATACCGCCCCTTAATCTGCACTATCCAATCTTGGCACTGACATTTAGTGCAGAGATCAGCTCATTTGCATTTAAATGCACACAAAAACGGCATATTTTTGCTGACACCTACAAAGTGGCACATTTTAACATGTTATAATACATTTTCTGTGGGGCTTTTTAAGTATGTCTTTTAAGAGTCTGATTAAAAAAATACCAATTTACAAATAAACATGACAGATGCACTTAGAGGGTTTTGCATCTGAGCTTTTCATATGTTTGAGATCTTAAGCTAACGGTTTTCATGTAGTTCAGTTTTATGCCTCCAAAAATCTGCTGAGACCAGCAAAGTTGCAACCTCTCTCTGTTGTTTCTGTTGCGTTTTTGTCGCTATTGACTGACTGTAGATTTTGAGGACATTTATAAATTCATGTTTTTTCTCTACACAGTATATTCTTTTTTGCTGTGCTGTGAAGTGATGCATGGTATCCTCTCTCAAATAGTGATGACTTGGCCTAAAGACTCTCGCTGGCAGGTACATTGTGGGCCAAAATTGCTTTGCAATAAATCACAACATCAAAAGCATTCATCTTCAGCAATGCGCTGAACATGGATTCCAGAGTCTCGGCTTGTCAAAACCACAAGAAATCATGCGTTTACTTCTATCTGATGCTGAGTTCTAGGTAATTGTATTTCATCAATGAAGCCGCCATTAGCTATGGAATAAACACACACTCTTTCTGTCTGAAACTAAAGCAGAAGAATATCAAACTAAGCAGATATGATGGAATAGTTTCCTCTAAAATATGAATGTATAGATAACAGATCACAGACATGAAAACACACGGACACATTGCTGCTATATCATTTGCATCTGCAATGATTTTGCTTGAACATTATCTCTGTATGTGACATATTGCCAAATGAATGACGATATTTAATATCATACAGTACAATCACAGAACAAAGGTACAAAAGCCAGTACACTTTTAAAAGTAACACCTTTGTACCCAAAGACTCAACTTCATTTCATTGATGTTTAACAAATTTGACTCTCTTTCGTTCTAACATTTTGATGCAAGCTTTCTTTTGGCAAAAACCTGCACTTCTAAAAATATCCACTTCTTTGGGCGATAGGTGGCACTTTGATGCATGTGGCTGCCTCATTCGGTTTTTATTCAGGTCCAAGCACTCATAATGAACCCAAGTTTGAATGTGATCCAATGATCATTTTACATTCGTCTTTTGTGCACTTTGAGGACAAAAATTGACATGGCATTTAACAGATTCTGACAACAAGTAAGAATGTAAACAGTATTTGTACCTAAATAAGTAGGGGTGAGCGGGGCACAAACTAATGCTGGGTTAATTGTAACGCAGCTACTTTAAATTTCTACAGGGCCGAGCAATCTGTGCTTTTGGTCATTTTCTCTTACTTCAGAAAATGATCTCCTGTGAATTCGTGAAAAGTTTTGATGTGTTTTTGTTAAGATATTGAACAAAGAGTGTTTTGGAGGCATAAAAATAATTTTTTTTGTCTTATGTTTTTTCCATTTTTGAGTTGAGTGTGTAAGTCACCAAATCCAACCTTTTATTATTTGAATCACTGTCTTGTTACCCAAACATTAAACCATTTTGAAACATGTCAGCAACTCCTAGTAACTGATTGAAATCATTTTTTACACAGTGGGGTTAGTTGTAACACAGTGTTCCAACTAAGCAGCCAGTATACAATGATAATAAAAAGAAAATGTAAATACTATTAATCAAAATGATAACTGTTAATACAATACTGTATCTGGAGAAATAACTGACAATTGTGATTTTTTTGTCTTAAAAAAATCTATTTATATGCATTGATGCATAATACAAGGATGGTTAGAAGAAGGATCATGGATGGATGAATGTGTGGATATCTATCTATTATAGGCAGATATATAAACAATATCCAAATATAGTATATAGACAGAATTGTATTGAATTATTTGTGTTTAAACCAAATTGTCTAACAGGTGTTACAACAAACCCTCTGTTTGTTACATTTAACCCCACCTATGGGGTAAGTTGTAACGTTTGCACTCCTGTCACTTTCGGTGTAATTGAATGATAACCGTATGTCCCAGAAACAAACTTTAAGTGTTCATTTGTAGCAGAGATGTGTGTGTTGATTGTGTAAAAAATGATTAATCTAACTTGATTTTTTTTTTTATGATAGAGCCAAAGTCAAAAAGTGTTAGTTTGTGCCCCGCTCTCCCCTACAAACTGAGATTTTTAGTGACAGCTTTTGTATTGTTTTTTTTTTTGTTTTTTTTGAGAATGTATTGTAGCTTTTAATTTCATGTAGATTTTAAACCTTTGATGAAGATGAAAATTGAATAGTTTATTGTATATAATTCTTCAGTAATTCTCCGTGTGCAGATGCTCAATGACAGAAGATTTTAAAAGTCCTACTAACAGCAGAGAAGATGAATTAGGGAACATGTAATTTCCTCTCTGTTCTGTTGCCAAGTCCTCAAGATCGCTCTAGCTGTTAAGAGAAGTACTGTTGGCTAGATGTGCTGCTCTGTTGGCCTAACTGGGCCTAAATTCAATTTGCATCAACCAGAAAATCCAATGCTGGGCTTAGAAAGATTTCATTGCTCAAGGTGAAAGAGAGGTGAAGTGGAGTGAAAGGCAAGGGAGAGAGATGGCACCAAGCCACCACTGTCACCCTGTGGGACTTTCAGAGCTGTGTTTACAGTTATTTGTAGACATGGATTCTGTGTGTGTGTGTGTGTGTGTGTGTGTGTGTGTACCTACTTAACTATATTTTGGAAACAAATTTGTACCCAAAATTGAGCTGACAAACCTAGGCACAATCTCCCTTAGGCAATGTCCTCATTTGTAGAAACACCATAAAATATAGTAAATAAAGCTTTTATAATTGTAAAAAAGAACTTGCATCCTTTGTCAAAGTCAACTCCAATTGACTCCAATTGGCACCTTTCTGTTCTCCCACACACACAAAAATGCAAACTAAGGCAGTCGTTAACATATATTAAAATTAAAAAGTATTCCGTTTAATATTGAAAGCATAGAAGTTTAGAAACATGTGACTGAAATGTTTTCCATGATCTCAAAAATCGTTTAATCTAAATGTGTATGCTTAAAGGTCCACTGTGTAGATTTTTAGTGGCATCTCGCAGTGAGATTGTGAATTGCAACCAACAGCTTATTCTACAGTTCCCCTCTTCAGCATAGAGAAACTACTGTGCGGTAGCTGCCACAGGACAAACACGTCATTGTCTGAGACAAAGTAATGACAAAATGCGCTCTATAGAACAGTTTGTCCGTTTAGGGCTACTGTACAATCATTCTGGCGACTTCTATGTAAGGGCACTCGCGGTGTATGGAGATAAAGATGGCTCATTCTAAAGTAATAAAAACAAAACTATTCATTTTGTAAGTTCTTTATACTCAACTGATAATATAGTTGTATGTTATATTGCATTTCAGTCAAGAGATCCTTCTAAAAGTTACACAATGCACATTTTAACTTTTTCCCCACCATTGATGAGTTATCTTGTCAATTAAGAGAAAACATTTGCATAAAAACATGTTTCTGAAGAATTTTTATGTTAAAGGACAAGTTCGGTATTTTACACTTAAAGCCCTCTTTTCAGATTATTTATGATGAAATAGAATGGTTTTGACTGAAATTTGGACATATGATGCTGGCCTGAGAATTTTCGGTTTCTGTTGTATCACCCCACCACCTCTGCAATGGGTGTATAGGTGCACTGGAACAATCCTTCCTAAAATGCATTAAACTTTCGTTTACGAAGACGTGAAACTCACAGAGTGGTCAGGGGTGTTCACTGATATGATCACACAAAAATCGCTGCAAAAGATGCAACAGTAGATTGGATCCGGTCTTAAAGGGGAAGTTACCTAATTTTGGTCCTGTCTGTCACTCATGTTTATCCAACAGCATTAAGAGAAAATCTGAGTTGGGTGTGTAAGTCACCAAATCCAACCATATATTATTTTAATCACTGTCTTGTAACCTAAAACATAATACCATTTTGAAACATGTCAGCAACTACTAGTAACTGCTCTTGACTAAATCACTTTTCTTCCTTAAATAAAATATATACATACATATACATAATTATTTATTATCATTCCTTTATCATTGACTGTTTATCTTCAGAGAGCTTGAGTTTTGTTTTTTCTTTTTATGCTTGTATAAGGTTTTTGTGAGAATTATGGACATTTCTATGGTATTAAAGTTAAAAAACGTATTAAAACATAAAAAAAACTTTACTGTGATACATATCGTTATCATGATATAAAATGAATCCTATAGTGATAGAAGATTTTGGTCATATCGCCCACCCCTAACCGTGACAATGTGTGTACGTCCGATGAAACAATAGTTTTGATTGCAGACACGTCTGCGCAAATCTGAGCGCAGTATGGGACATTTTCTGAAACTTTGGGGTAGACACAAGAGATTAAAACAGTCTTTCTCTCAGATAAGAGGAACAAATTCTCAAATTGCTCTCCATCTAATCTTATTTTGTTTAAGAGAAACATTTGAGAAATTGTTTAATTTTATTTGTGTTTATTCTTTCCTCGTCCGTATACAGAATGACACGCTATTCATAAGGCTCAAAACAGACAAATGAGAAAAGTGAATGCCCTCAAGTTGAGAAGAGATTGAAAAGATGAGATAGAGGGCTGTAAATCACCCCCCCCACACACACACACACAACTCAGACAATGAGAAAAGGGAAGAGACGAAAGCAGCAGTAAAAGCCAATGCTCAGCTGCAGTCATCTATCTACACAAGGCTGAGGCTATTAGTGTGATGACAGAGCCGTAGACTTGGGTGTAACTACACACTCACTCTCTCTATCTGAGGAAGTCTTTTCTATATGCTTTATCTTAACAGTAAACACCGCTGTATGGGCCTGATATATTGATTTACTGTAAGATATTCAATAAGAACAGATGGCACCTCGGTAATGCCAGCAGCCTATTAATTACCACATTCTCATCAAAATGCATCTGCTTCACCAGAAATGAGATGTATTTGCTTATCATGTAGCTTCTGTTAATCAGAGCTGAAACAGTAAATGAGATGACTTGTTACCCGCTTTGCAAGTATGACCTCAGCATGCAGAACCAACAACGCAGCAGCGCCTCATCATTCGGATCTCCTCTGACAAGCGTGTGATAATGTTACATGCAGGCCAGTTATGACCGTATGACACTACTTAACTAAAAGTGACAGAGGACAAGGACCCAATTGTCTTGCTCCAGTATTCGTAAAACACATCTATTGGATTTTAGTACAGTAAAATGCAATAGATATGTTACAAATACCTAGCTGATTAGATGTGACGTGCATATATTACTTGCGTATAGACCCACGGTAGGGTCATATAAGCATTTACATAAAACTATAGTTTTATATGTGGACCTGTATGTTCTTTACTTTACTTAATATATGATATGATCCCATGCGATACAATACGATATGGTGTGATACGATCACAAGTTTGAAATTCATGCATGAACATACATACTAAATATTTATGTATTTCCATAAATCAGATTTCTAAAGGGAACATGTATGATATATTGTATAACCCATCATGTGCTGTAATTGCATGTAATGAGGTCTGAATTAGTCTGTGACATTTTTAAATGAGTTTATCCCATTAGTAACCAATGGCTTTTTCGAAAATGGATTTGGCCTCTGAAGCAAACCTTTGGAGAGTTTTTCATTTCTTGGAGCTTGTAATATTGATAAGTCTCAAAGGAATGCTGCATAAGAAGACTACAGGCGGCAATTCATTAAATATATTTGAATTAATGACGACGATTCAATTAATCTTTAAATAAAGTGCAGTAATTCACTTTATTTGCAACGTTCAGCAGTGTTATGATTGGGTAATGGAGCTGATGGACTGCACAGGCATTGGTGCCTGACTGTATGGTGTTGTCAGCTATGCTGTTGGCCAACTGTGGAGATAAAGGAGCGTAGGTGCTAATTAAAAGTCTTAATCCAGACTCAGCAGGAACGGGAATGAATATTAATGTTACCTTCAATTCACAATGCTAATAAACTTGATATAATAATAAGCAGAACCAAAATACATTTCATTCTAGTTAGCAAAATTGTATTAAATGATCAACGCAATTTCTGGTAGCATTATAACGAATAAACAAACAAATTACCAATTATTATTTCTAACATGTATATATAGATATAGCTGTGAAATGCTTTCAAATCCCTTTTGCCTGATGGATATCACTGAAAGCAACTGTTCGATAACCACTGGTTCTGTAAATGGCGAAGAATCTGAGCAAATTATTTTGTTTGTTATATTTGGGGCTTTATTTTTTAGCGGCATCTAGTGGTGTGATTGCAAATTGTGACTAACCTCAATTACAAAACACAACGAGAAGCTACGGTCACTTCCACAGGACAAACATGACGTCGTCTGAGCCTCTTTAGTATGGTTTTTGTGGACTTATATTCAGTGTTGGGGTAACGCATTACAAGTAACGCGCATTACGTAATTATATTACTTTTCTGAAGTAATGAGTAAAGTAACGCATTACTTTATAAATGTACACATTAATATTTGAATTAATTTTTTTTAAGTAATGCGAATTTCTTTTCAGTTTAATTAATTCAATTTAAAATAAAATAATGTACTAAATTAAACGGAACATATTAAAGCAACACCAAAGAGTTTTTTTTACCTTAAAATGATGTTTCCAAAAAAGTTTCAGTCGTTCATCCACTCGAAACAGGGTGAACGGCACTTCACATTCGCTTTGCAGTCCTCTATCGGCCAAAACCGCACAAAAGAAGTTTCCAACCGTCGGGTCGCGGTCCTGTAGTTTGAGTGAAACTACAAAAACTTGCTTTACGACAGACCTACAATCCAATCAGAGCCAGCTATGCTGCATATTTACGACAGTGGTAATGGACAATTACGCTTCTAACCTGTAGGGGGAGCAAAGAGCAAAAAGTCTTTAATGTTGCTTTAATGTAGAATGCCAGTTTGAGTCAGAAACGGAGATGGCAGGCCAGAGCTTGACATTTTTGTGATCATAAAAAACACCTGCAAGGCCTGAAAGAAATCAAGCCTTAGCCAAGTAAGAGAAAGTAACACAAAAGTAACTTAAAAGTAACGTAATTGCGCTATTCTAATTAGTGATGCACCGATGTATCGGCCACCGATATTTATCAGCCGATTTTTGATGAATTTGAAACCATCGGCATATCGGCAATAGCACGAGACAGGCCGATACCGATTGTTTATTAATTAACTGCATAAAGAAATCCATAATATGTAAAAAATGAGTTAATGTTGTTAATAAAATAAATGCTGAATAGCAAAAACCACCTTTGAAGGTTGTCATGCTGTCTTATTATATTTGTTTTAATTTGTGCCTCTCTTATTATGTTGGTCAGTTGGATGTTAATTAGATCCAATCCATGTTCTGTAAAAATAATTTGATGCAGAAATAAACTAGCTAATAGACCAACTGTATAGTATTGTATACAAGTGTTTGATATCGGTATCGGCATCGGTATCGGCCAGAAGTTGTCTGTTTAAATCGGAATCGGTATCGGCCCCCCAAAATCCTATCGGTGCATCCCTAATTCTAATGCATTACTTTTAAAAGTAACTTTCCCCAACACTGCTTATATTTGTGACAAAAATGTTGCTTTTTCAACAAACATGCTTAAAAAAATAAAAAATAAAAACATGTACATATATGTTGCTCACATATTATTGTAGCTCAGTTTGTGCTAAACACAGTGTTTTGAGACTTTTGTCATTATTATGTTTTTAGGCAACTAAAAACACAATATGTCAGTGCAGGTAAAAAATTTCCAAGGGGGGCAATAAAGTTTAGACCCCAGATTAGGGGTGAGCGATAAATCGCCTGCGATTCTCATGCGTATCTCATCAGTAAAGCCAGTTTTGTGATTAGTAGTAAATCGCCATCACCTGCTTTCAAATGGAGCGGCATTTACTACACAGAGACGCATTTCACTGAGAAGCTCAGAGGCGATTTGTCCACGATTATGAACGCGATTTTGCCTAGCTTGTCTGTGAAATACGGCTCTTACTGATGAGATACGCATGAGAATCGCAGGCGATATATCGCCCACACCTACCCCAGAGAGTTAATTGATGGCAGGAATGACACCAAAATGTGATTGATTAGTTCTTTGTCTCTAAAAAAAATATGGAGGCAACACCAAGACCATATAGGATGTAGGTTTTGAAAATGTCATCTTGTGATTTGTGGTTCATTTCAGGCAGAGAGGCTGGCTGAGGTGAGTGAAGTAGGTCTGCAGGAGCCTGTGACTGCTTTGTTGTAAAGATCAAACAGTCCTGAGATGGAGAAGCTCCAGCGAGCATGGTTTTACCTCAGTGTGACATACTTTCGAGGTTGTCAACGCAGCAGGTAAAACCCATGCACACATGCGCTGCATTTTGCAGACACACCAGCTTTTGCCTGGCTGCCTTGCACAACTTGTTCAGTAAAAGATTAATAAGCGAATGTGTCAGGGCAAGCGTGTTTATCAATGCACCAATATATGTGGGCTAACCGGCGAAGACTAATTAAACACAATTATTAATCATTAGTGCGCGTCGTTCATCCCGGCAAGGATTTTAACCAGGATTTCTCTGGACAAGATGAATCAAATCCTTTACATCAATGGTTCTCAAACTTTTTCAGCGTGCGGCCCCCTTTCTATACGGTGCATTCTTTCACTGCCCCCCCGAAGAAAATGTATAACAATTTTTTTCTAAAAAGTAACATTTTAATTAGACAAAACATATTAAAGTATACAGTATAAAGTAGTGCTGTTGGTTAGTAGCCTAATTTTTGTTTTGATTTAATTACACGGAATTCATGATAAAAATGTATTTTATCATAAAACTGAAGCCCCCGGCACCATCTCGCGTCCCCCAGTTTAAGAACCACTGCTCTACATGTTACGATCCTTTGCTCAATTGGTTTTGCATTAGCATGCGAAAAGGTCACAGGGCTTGAATGCACCATGAGACGCTTTCAATAAAAGCACTGCCGGATGCATAAATGAAATGGAGTCGCGTGGAAGGCTGTCAGACTGCCGCACACGGTGCTGGTGTAACCCTGCCCCTGTCTGGAGTTTGACAACACTACATTTTACTCTGACTGCCCGGTAATGAGCTGACATTCTCTTGCAAAAAGGAGATTAGTTTAAATTGGCCTAACACACAAAGGTTTAGAGGTAAAACGTTTTAAGCTATGACTTTTTGTATTTGAGTGGCAGCATGTTTAATATGTACATGTTTTAGAAGCACAGAACTTGATATTTACATGCCATTGTCCAATTTCATGCACAGATTTATGATTTTGAGGAACACCTTCATCACAAAAATAAATCGTAATACAGAATGTTGATATTGTAAATGTTGTGTTTGGGATATTGGTGTGCTCGTGTCCCCACTAGAATCTGATGATCCTATAAACTTCCACAGTATTAAAAACGAAATAGCTCAGACATGATTTCTTTTGTCCTCAGAAGAATAATTATCACTTTTGGAAGAACATTTAGAACAAGTTTATGTATAATCTGATTGAAAAATGGTGTCCCAAAAGTACCCAGAAATAATTGTTGTTGTTTCTCTTGGAACAGAATCAAGGTTTAAGGGGGCAAGCTTGGACTAAGATCCGTGCAAATGTTAGCTATCCACAGTTCCTTAAATTGTGCTATGGATAATGACACGAGGGTTGTAATTGCAATCAGGCTAGTACACTCACCCATGAGGCATGCTGGGAATTTTTTCCCAGTTCTGTCAAATCTGTGCGGATCTGTGTTTCCAGACACGCACATAGGCGCCTTCTGTTCTACAATATTACTCTTAGTGGCTGCATTGATCAGACCGTGTAACAAGACGACCTATAGTGAGTCAGCTTCCCTGTCCTCTCTCATTGACTTCAATCCTTTCTTTAAGAGTAGAAAAGGAAAACCATACCCATTCAGAAAGGCCATCCCCACGACTTCTGCCTCAGAAAGCCACAGGATCAATGGCTAGACTCCTCACACTGTAATTTCAGCTGTCTATTGTTTTTATCTTGCTCCAATTGATCACAGGATGAGAATTTTCCAAACCAGGATGACGTCAAAGGTGACACTTTGCTTCATTGAGTTTCAGTTGTGTGACACCTTAACTCCACGCAGAGATTGCAGTGTAGTATTTTTGGAAACAGGACTTAGAAAACACTATGATTTTCACTCGGCTCTACATACTGTATACTCGCATCGATTAGAGCATGATTGTGGGCTCTCTGTAAAAATGACACGTTTCGACCAGGGACGTGTTTAACGGCAGCAACAAATTGGTTACGATGACAATAGTTTATAGATTGCATTTTATGAACCACTAGATGATACAGTAGTTGCACAAAAAACAGATTTGGCACATTTTTATGAGCTACAGTTTACGGCTGTAGCACATGGTTTCATAGTGTATAGAAAAAGGGTAGAATAGTTAAAGCCGTGGCATAGTGGTTAGTGCACATGCTCTGATACATCGAGTCGGTAAGCTTTGACAAGCAAGCCCACCCCCTTTGTCCTCATATAAAAAAGCATTTAATATTTTTAGTGTTGAGCTAAGGCATAGCTAAAGGCCGTTGATTGGCACAATGAAATGCCTGCGACCCCTTCAGCTGTGACTTATTCACGATATAGCACTAGCTTTGAGTACCTTATTGCTTTTATAAAATGGTTTTATAAATGGTGCTGCGCAAGTGATGCAAAGAATCGTTGGGTGTAGCGTTCATGTTTTATCGTAAATAAAGCACAACTATCGACCAATCAAAATCAAGGAGTGGAACTAATTTTTATTTTATAAAGTATTTTCAGATTCTGCCATGTAAGGATTTTTCTTAAAACTTTAAATGTATTCAGGGTTTGAAATTAAAGAGCACCTATTTCATTGCTAAAAACAACGTTATGTTGTGTATTCGATATAATACAATGTGTTCGTGTGGTTTATGGTTAAAAAACACATTATTTGCCACATACCGTACATTTTTGTAGCTCCAGATTTCACTCTCTTCCTGAAATGCATGGATTTGAAAAGCTCTGTGTCCCTGATTGGCCAGCTAATCTGTATGGTGCGATTGGCCTAAATACCTCTGACGTCAGCAGGAAATGTGACGCTCCTTACCATGTTTGAAAGATTTGAGCGCAATGCAATGCTAACAGGAGTTAACTTACACGCTGTGAGTCCGAAGTGGGAGAAATTATGATAATGTCGGTCTTTACTACATCACCAATCCCAGGAAGTAAACTCTTCCCTACAATCCATGTGTTTGTTGTAGTCCAAGAAAAGAGATTTACGTTGGAGACGATATCTCGCGTCATCGTTTACTTTGAGATTTGCACCTTTTGCATATTGTTAACATGTACTACATAATACACACTTACACACCAAAGGAAATGTAAAATTGTGAATCTGACAATAGGTGCTCTTTAACTTTTTTACTCACCAGCCAATTTGGCTACTAAGTTTTTACGTTACCGGCCATTCAGAACCTCTACTAGCCAAAAGAAGTAATAAAATAACCAGATTAGCTTATTATTATTTATTTTAAAATCTGAATTTCATATGATTCAAACAAAATTCTGTCATCCCGCCATCTATCTCCTCCCTTCCTCTTTTATCCCTGTCCTTTTCACAAAAAATGTCTTTTAGGTAAGAAAATCAACACAGTACACATTTGGCTAGTGATTTTACAAACGATACCAACCAAAGCTGATTTTTATTTCAAACCCTGAATGTATTGTTCATTGTTGCCTTAACTACAATAATATATACAACGTGTATGTACAAAATGTATGTAGCCTATAAGTATAATTGGAAATTGCTTTAAAATTACTTTGTTGTTATTAACGTGAACTATTCTGTTAACCAATGTTAATGTGTACACGTACAACATTTCAAATTTTTCAAGCAGTCTAAATAACCTAAGTGAACCCAAGCTGACCCATTGAAACCAGATTTGTTATGTTCCTAACCAAGCAAAATCAGCTTCTGGGTAATTGAAATTTCTATTGCAGCAATTTTGATTGCTGTCATTTGGCAGCAGTGCACACGGCAATGATAGCCAAAGCCCAGGTCCCGCATTCGCCTTCAGTCAAAATGATCATCTGGTGTGCTAAGCAGCTTTCATACAATAGGAAAAAAGCCAAGCCACAGTTTTATCTGACACTAGTGCCTATAGCTCTCTATGCCACCTGCCTGCATTAACCAATAAAGATTTATGCAGTGCGATTTGAGTGGGACTTCACATAGAAATGGAGATGGGAGGTGAATGGGGGGTGAGGCCGCTGCATGTCCATAGCATTCAATTAAATGCAAATGTTCCTCTCCAGTGCTCGCTGAGAGGGGGCACCTGAGGGCTCTCTCACTCATCTGCATTTCTCTCTCTGTGCTCTGCTGAAATGTCAGAGCTGTCACTCAAATGCTACTCCGTCCTCTGATCAGCTATTATGCGAAGGGACATTTGACTACTTCTATTGGCCATAGTACAAAACATGCCATAGGGAAGGTTTATAGGAATGTTAACTCGCAGAGGGGCTTCATGCTGATGGGCGGCTGAACATTCAGAAGATCTCTCTCTTTTTTTTTTAAGAAATCTTATGGGTAATCCGATGTTCACTGTATATATTTGAGCATTTTGATTCCCCTGCACTTGTTTTGTATGTTTTTACTATATTTTTTTGTAAGTATGTGAACCATTTGGATTTAATGATTTTCTGAATAAATTTGTCATAAAATGTGATCTGATCTACATCTAAGTCAAGGGTATTGACAAACATCATGTGTTTAAAAATTATACAACATTTTTTGATCTTTTATGTTTTTATTGTACACACTCTTTCAACATTCAAAATGGCAGTGGAAAAGTAAGTGAACCCTTAGAATTACTAATTGGTTGTCCCCCCTTAGCAGCAATAATTCAACCAGGCACTTCCTGTAGCTTTGGATCAGACCTACACATCATCAAGGAGGAATTTCAGCCCATTCTTCCTGGCAGAACTGCTTGTCATAGTCTTTGGACGTTTCATGTGTATGGCTCTCTTCAAGTCAATCCATAGCATCTCTATTGGGTTGAGGTCTGGGCTATAGGTGTGTTCGACTTCATGCGGCGCTGCGCAGACCGATCGGTCTGACTTGAAGCAGTGCATTTTGGTTAGTACTTTTGTCCGACTTCAGCTGGCGCTGCAGGCACGTGACTGTGTCATATGGTTTTTAAGTACCGCGAGAGCGTTTCGAGAGTAGCCGGCTGGTTCAGCCGGTGCAGCTTCTCCAGAGCGGCTGCCCGGAGTTGTGATGACGTAACAGCTTTACTTGATTGGTCGCCTCATTGATGACAACGATCACGTGCGTTTCAAGTTTAATCCAACCTTTAGTTCCACTAATAAACATTATAAATTCATGTTTTAAAACAGGAAGAAACACTTTAATATACTGAAATATGTTATATTGTGTTGTGTAATAAAATAAAAATTAAAATAACAAACTCTATTGGTATTTTAATAATATAGGCTTGTTTCCGTTATTTTCGGGTATACAGTTTAAGCAGCAATTAAAATATTCGATATAAAATGTTTCTGGTTGCAATTTTTTATTAAAAGGTTTGTTTTGATCAAATTCAGCATCTAATTCACTTCATTTGCGATTATAAACAAGGAAACACGGCGCACACGTCACTACGGCAAGCAGCAGGTGTCCGGCTTGACGGCTCCGTCTTCAGTTCCTCCCTCGACTGCAAGCGGCAAACCTCGCCGATCGGTCTGCGCAGCGCCAGATGATCTCGAACACACCTTATGACTTTGCCACTTCAAAAGGCGGAGTTTGTTTTTCTGAAGCCATTCTGTTGTGGACTTGCTCCTGTGTTTTGGGTTGTTGTCCTGTTGCATCACTCACCTTCTACACCGTTTCAGCTGACATACAGATATTCTCACATTATCCTGAAGAATTGGGACTTCATCTTCCCCTCAATGATTGCAAGCTGGGCAGGCCCTGATGCAGCAAAGCAGGCCCAAATCATGATGTTTCCTCCACCATACATTACCGTTGGGATGATGTTTTTATGATGATATGTCGTGCACTTTCACATTTTGCCCCAAACTTTGTGCTCTTTTGCAAACTTCAGGCATGCAGCAATGTTCTTTCTAGTGAGTAGTGGCTTTCTTCATGGTGTCCTGCCGTGGATACCCTTCTTGTTCAGTGTTTTACATATTGTAGACTCATGAACAGAGATGTTAGCAAGTTCCAATGATGCCTTCAAATCTTTGGCTTTCATTCGAGGTTGTTTCTTTACCTCATTGATGAGTCTTTGTGGTGCTTTTGGTGTCATGTTGACTGGGCGCCACTTCTTGGTAAAGTAGCAACAGTCCCAAAGCGTCTCCATTTGTAGATTAATTGCTGTAGAACTGTAGAATGGTGAATTTCTAAAGTCTTTGAGATAACTTTGTAACCCTTTCCAGCTTTATGTAAAGCAACAATTGTTAATCGTAGCTCCTCTGAAAGCTCTTTTTGGCAAGTCATGGCTCAAATAAGCGCGTTCTTCTTGTGCAGAGCAAACTCCAAAAGTTTAAGGGTTTTTTATCAGTCAAAGTAGCTGTAGTTCACACCTCCAGATGTATTTTCTTTTATCCAGACTCCAGGTGTGTTAAAACCTGACTCCAATTAGCTTTTTTGAGGTCCTCAACTCAAGGGTTCACATACTTTTTCCACAAGCGCTATGAGTTTTTTTGGTTGTTGGTAATAAAGACATGAAGAATCAGAATTTTTTGCGTTATTTTTTCAGACACATTATGTTTGTCAATATCCTTGACTTAGATGAAGATCAGATCACATTTTTTGACAAATTAAAACTATGAAGTTTCAAAAGGTTCACTTTTTCGTGCCACTGTATTTGTGTGGCACATAGACTAACCCGCATGTATTATAGCATTCAATTACTTTTATTGTCATTCCGTAACGTAAGTGCATGGAAGGAACAAAACTAAGTGCTAAGGTTCTGATCAAACAACAAAACGAAACATTAAAATCTAAATAAGTGTCAAGCAGCATCGGCAAACAAATAGCATAATAAACATTACAACCTCCGTTATGACTAAGTATTGATAAATAAAAATCTAAATACTCAAATGTCATTGCACATAAAAATCTAAATTGTAAACATTAGTACTGTAATGTACAGTATTTCATCTCGAAATATTTGCTGCTGGAAATGACAGTCAAAAAAATAAGCTATAGACCTATTTCTCCCCACATGTTATGTAAACCAATTCCATCAGCTCCTAAAAAATGTAAACTTTACCTTAAAAAAGCTGTTTTCTGTGACTAGTGCTTCCTCATTTATTATGTACTCAATGTCGGCTTTTAAAGGAGAACACCAGCTACATGTTATTTTGGTTGCAGATTATTTCTGGCAAAGAGCACTTGATGCAGACCGACCCAGCGTTGACTCCCATTGCTTATAAATGTGATGTAAGCGAGGTTCATTTTACAGAGTCATTAAAAAAAGGAAGGACTGATGTGATACGAATAATAGCTTTTCTGTAGAAGTTTCCCTGCCTCCTGTCATTTTAGTGAAATAACCACAAGGATCAGAGGAAGATCCTTCTAAAAGAAATGCATTAGATTTGTGAGAGGTGTTTTTTGACATCATGATGTGTCTCCCTTTAGACTGATGGTAATGCATAACTCAGGGAGAAATTTTGACCAATTCTTTTCACCATATTTCAACATACAACCTGTGAATGTCTTCTTTTATTTTACTCAACAGTTGCTTGCCTTTACACGACAGGATATTAAAGTGCCCAGCTTCGCACTCCTTTTACAAGTCCAACCATAAAGAGGGCAGTAAAATGCTCCAGCCCAGACCCGGACAGTATTTGTGTACACATCAATAAGTGCTGGATAGATCTAAGCTGACCGGCACATGGTAAGATTTGTGGGCCCTGCGCATAACACGTAGACCCGTATTGCATCGGATTGCGCAAAAAACGGACTGTTTTGCCTTTACGCTCTAATTGCGTAAAGGTGTTCAGGAAATTATCTTGGCACAATCCCCAAATGACAAATTAGTTTACATTAGTGTGTGGATCCATCCAGATCCTACCAATTACTTCCTGTGTGTAATCCGACTTATTGCAGAACCCTGCTGCTACCGTTCGAGGGGTTTCTCTATCATCGAAACCTTCAAGGAGAAAATAAAGGTTTTGTGAACGGTGGGCATATTTTTGGCTTTTATCAGCAATAGGTCTTTGTAAAGCCGAGGTTTAAGATGGAAACTGTCTGGTTTTAATAAATTGTCTGGCCATAACTTTATTCATTGTGAAACAAGCGTATTGAAGAATATAATTTCATTTCTCGTTTAAATGGCTCAATGAATCAGATAAGGATAGCGTGCTCTAAGGCAAAGGATAGCACATTAAATTAAATCGAAGCAAAGGAAGGTAGGAGTGTAAAATGGGGAGACGTAAGCATCAGGCGTGTCTTTTAAATCAATGCGTTACCTATCAGCACCGCCATGCTTAGTAATAACGGATGTATGACGTTATCTCCCATTATAAAACTGCTCTTTTTTTCTTCTATGGAGAACTGAAAAATGAAAGCCTACTTTTTTAATTAAAAGTTTTGCCAATCACCTACATGGGTTACTTTGGCTTTTTGGCATCTCATAGGCTTTGTAGACACCATTTTTTGGATCGTTAACAACTTAATTTCCATTCCTATCACTTTGAAATTTGACATTTGGTACTCTGTTAATAATAAGAGTTTCCTTGTGTTTGCTGGTCTGTGAGTAGTGGTTCTTTCTCTTCTATAGGCTTTATGCCCAGCTGCACTACTTCCTGAACTTCAGCCATCTCCTTGTTTCCTGTCTGCCATTATTGGACAAACTGATTAATCCAGGTGTGTCTGATTATTGTTGTTGTGACTACTGAGGTCAGGCACACCTGGATTAATCAGTTTGTTTGTGACTACTGAGGTCAGGCACACCTGGATTAACCAGTTTGTCCAATAATGGCAGACAGGAAACAAGGAGCTGACTGAAGTTCAGGAAGTACTGTAGTGCAGCTGGGCATAAAGCCTATTGTGGTAAGGTTGTAGGTGATGGAGCAGACTGGTCTCATTGTTAATACGTAGTATTTACACGTAACATTAGAAACATTTTGTACATTTAAATAGATGCTGAAACGTAAAATGTAGACGTATTTACAACATTTAAACGTAGCATTATTACGTTTTTACAGCTAAAAAACTTAAAACATTTACTTATCTTTCTTTCCATAAAATTGCTGTATAATTTCCCTTTAACCATTTTAGCGATAATGTTACCACACTGTAAAAAATACTTTGCTGCCTTAAATTTTTTTGTTAAAGGACAAGTTCGGTATTTTACACTTAAAGCCCTGTTTTCGGATTGTTGGTGGTGAGGTGGAGCGGTTTTGGCTGAAGTTTCGACGTGTGCGGCTGCCCCGAGAATTTACGGGTGTTTGTGTTTCACCTCCCATCTCTACAGTGGGTTGATAGGTGCACAGGAACAATCCTTCCTAAAATGCATTAAACTTTCGTTTACAAAGACGTGAAACTCACCGAGTGGTCAGGGGTGTTCACTGATATGATCACACAAAAATCGCTGCAAAAGATGCTTTCCAACAGGTGTTTTAGCATTCGTTGTTAACTTGTGGACCTATTTTTCCAAACGCCTCACACCCGTACATTCTACCGCTGAGAGCTTGAATAATAGACACTCCAGTCCAGGTGGTGGCGCTAATCCACCTTTGCCAATTGCAAGAATAGAAACAAAGATCCCGGCGTGGAGTAATACCGTACCTCACAGCACATCTAATACAAGTCAATGGAGTTGGGCAAAAACTACGATAAAACCTGTTGGAATGCGTATTTTGCAGCGATTTTTGTGTGAGCATATCAGTGAACACCCCTGACCACTCAACAACTTGACTGGAAATTATATGCAAAAAAAATCTTTGCATGATTTTTTCATGATGTTATGTCTTCTCTTTCTATTTTCTTTCTTTTCTCTGTACTTGCCAAGATGTTGTAAATGGACAAATTAATAAAAAAAACTGAGAATGTTTTGAACAAGAGTAACAAAATAATGTCCACAGTTGAGGACACATTCTTGTCCTTCAGCAACTTGTAGCACAAAACTTTATTTTTATTATAAATGGCCTATCTGTACAGACATCTCCTAAATGAAACACATCTCCGGACGCTTATTTATTCAGCACACATAATGTTTACAGTATTCTTACACGGCATCCTGAGACGTGCATGATTTTCTAAACTGCTAAGTCTGTGTCTTACTCAAGCAGAACATTCATATCTCCTCCCATTTAAGGAGGAAAACATGCATGTTTATTACCTCATTCAGATGTGCCCTTGCCCAACCATAGCAATGCAATTATTCCCACAAGCCAAGACCATTTAAGTAATAATGGTCACACTGATATCCATAAATTGGATGGCCAGTCTCACTTTAGCACGCTGAGATTCCCATTACAGTGTTAGTCACGTTTCAAGGTTGGCATCCGTATTATGATATCAGAATTTATCCCCCCACCCCTTGTGAACCATTGCTTCTCTTAATTTCCTGATAAGCAACATAATGGTCACGCTTAATAGAAATTTCTCCTTAATAAAAGCTTTTTGGGCAACATTTAGCAGGAGAATGATTGTGTCCCTAGGAAATATAATTGCAAAACACCATGCAAGTAAATATTTCAGAAGTAAAACTACAAGCTGAAATATGAGGGTGTGACATTTACATAAACTCTGAATGAAAACAACTTCTTAATGCATATCATATGATCTTTAAAATCCCCCCTTTCCATAGTGCCAGAGATGTTATTATACAAAACATCAGCCCTATGTACCCAGTAAGACCCTAACTGCATACTAACTATAAAACTGCTTGAGGATATTCCGACACACGGTTACAGTGTTAGACAGAGATTTTAGCTCCATAGTCTGCCCAAAGCTAGCCAGTCAGCTACATTTATCTGCTGCACAAATATTCACACTAGTATAACCAAGTGGACACTGGCAGGTTTGCTAAATGCCTCCCTAGACAGCAGACAGCTACACATAGGTCTCTCTGAATAAATAAATGTTAATAACTTTAGGGCATGCACTCAAATGTTCACGCACACACACACACACAGTTTTATCTTGGCACACATTCATGCCCATGCAGACCCCTCGCTTTGGCTAGAGGGTGGTGTTCCTTTCTGGGAACAATAGAGATCTTTCTTATAAAGATGAGTAATTCCCATTATTCCGAGCGAGAGAGCCGTGTGCCCCTCTGTTGAGTGTCAGTGGGAATAAAGAGCTTAATGAGTGACACAAATTGAATGTTGTTCCACTCGGTCCGGGAAGGTGGAGGAAATTGAGGCAAACCTAATGAGCAGTCCGATCTCTTGCAGCGACACCTGACATCAATGGCTGGTGACAGGTCACACGGCGAGTGGAGAAGAGCAGGGAGGGGACAACTTGCCCCTGTTTTGCCCAGCGCCAATGTGACATGATCTATCCTGCCACAGGCCATCTGTGCCCAGTGAGAGACTAAGTGCCACCCCTCCCTCCTCCTTCCTGCATCTCCCAAAGGATTGGATGCCTTTAATCACCTCCATCAACATCATTGCAGGCACACGCTCGTGCGCTCACACAACCCCTCGGCCCCGTGAGGCCAAAGGCTATGGATAAAATTGAAAAGATGGGTCATTGCACACTCACAGACTTTGTGCTGTCTGGAAGAGCAACAGCACTTGTTTGTTATCTGAATGCATGTTCACATCCCCACGGACCTTCAAATATTCGTCCATACTGGGCCAAGTGTGTAAACAAACTTACGTAACCATGTTTGTGCATGATTGAACAAATGCAGATATGTGCTTTAGAAAGGAAGGGAAATATAAACATCTGCAAGTCATTTATCATCCAATATTTAGGTGAATGAACAATTTGTATCATCTTTATATATCCTATAAGATTGCTTCTAAGAAAGTTAGACTGCTTTGGACCATTTCTCCATCCAACGTGATCTCATGAGAACACTTTTATTATTATTTTATTTTTACATTTCAGTGTGATTGTACCATACGCACTTACGTTTAAAACACACTGAAACGTATAATATCGACATTTTGACAGGACCAATACGCACATTATTCACGTATTTACAGCTTTACAGACGTACAAATTTGTGCGCAAGTTATTCCTATTCATAAATATTAAAATCGCGGGCATTGGCGTTTCTCACTCATATTAATGACGTGTTTTTAGTCATATTTTCTGACTTATTTATTTAAGAAAGTTTACCCATTTACCTAATGAAAATGATTATGATATTCAGAGAATTACACAATATTAAACAAGACTAACTGTTACATTTTAAAACTATAAAATGAACAACATTTATGTATTTATTTAACTATTTTTTACATTTAGTTTGTTTGCCATGACACACAAAAACGCGTTTTCTCCTATGCTGTCTTCTATGCAATACGTTACTATTACTACTAAGCAATAACTACAAAATACAAAAAAAATAAATTCACAAAATGTGTTACTTTTATTCATTTGCTGTAATTCACATCTTTAAAATTCATACGACTGCGAGGAATAGATCCAAATTCAGCCATTTTTCCAGCAATCTTGATCGGAGTTCTCATCAGCAATCGTAAAGTAAGACCGCGCATTCGTTATGAATTTGAATTTTAAATATCGCACCTCAAGAAGCTTTGGAACACATTGCTTTTTTCGGCAGTGATATCAAATGCTCATTGGCTCTTTGCGTGCTACGTGACATATTTGCGTCATTTCTGTTAATGTACGTTTGAAATGCAGAGGGAAGCCGGATTATCGTTTTCTTGGATTAATAACTTTAATACTTCTCTTTACTTTACTTCATATACTCCAGAGAGGACCGCGGCTGCAGCACATCGTCATTTTTAGTACTTTTCGTACTGATTTTAATATTCGCAATAAATAAGTTGTTGTGGTTACACTCTGTCTGTTATGTTTTTTGTAACAGTAACATTAAATGCATTTTAATTAACTGTTTTGCATACTTTAGTGGCTTAAAATATTTTGTTATGATGATTTGCATATCAAAAATAAATAAAAGAGAGTTTTAAATTGAACTTTAACGAAAAGAAAAATATCAAATTTGTTAGTTTCAATAAAAATCTGCCCTATGGCATTAAAACACCCATATATGTCTGTTCTCTGATAAAAATGATGAAATATTCTCTCCCTTCACTGCTTTTTTAAACCTTGATCTGCTACAGAATCGCTGTGCATTCTGTTTATGAGTCACTTCCTTTTAATTGAATGTACTGGGGTACCTTATAAATTATTCAGCTGCGTACCTTCTGATATTACTTGAATGCCCTGAGCCGCTTGAGGAGACAGCAGCCAGTCTGTCTCTCTCATCCATGTTAGGCCAATCTACAAGGAAAAAGTCCCATCCGTTTAAGACCTGATTTTTTGGAGCTGACCCCCTAATGCATTTTAATAATTAATTATTTATCCATTCCTGTAGCTCAACTAGTAGAGCCTTGCATTATTAGCAGTGCAACAAGTCATGGGTTCGATCCCAAGGAACATGCATGAAAATCTATATCTTGTAATGCACTGTACAGTAAGAGTCACTTCTAAAAGCTGATGAATAAAAACTAAAACATTATGGCAGTGTTCTGAAACATGTTGTTATGTCCCAACAGAGTCCCACGTTTACTTTTCATTGTTATTAGATTTCCAAGATGATCAGCTGCAATGACAGTGCAATTTTCTTACTCAGCCAGTCTGATGTTGTGATTAGTATTAATTGGACTGACTTGAAAACGCAGAGATGACCCTTGCTGAGCCGCCTGTGAGAGCAATTAATAAGAAGAGATGGCTTAGTATTCATAACTATGCTCGACTAAGAAGACAAGAATGAGAGTTCACGAGGCAAAGCAGATTTTCTTGTCATTGAGACTTTATGTTTTAATGACCTGTTCCTAATTTCTGTTACCAAGGCTACATTTAGGATTATAAGGGATATATATAGAGAATCCCCCAAATCCCTCAAAGTATTACCATGTAACACTCACAAATGACAGAGTGAAACAGATGGTAAGCATTGTGAATAGAAAAAGTAGTTATAAATCTCAAAAAAGCATCATCCAACTTGCAAACAAAACACAAAGGGGTGGTTTCCCGGACAGGGTTGATAGTTTCAAACTGAAATACGTGTTTGAGCTGCCTTCATTTAAAAACATCTTGCACTGACATATTTTACCATATATTAGTGCCAATGTTTTGTCCCAAGATGCACACATGTATTGATTTAACATATTGAAGGTATGTTTGTAAAAGATACGTAAATGTCCGGTAACACTTTACTTGAAGGGGTGTGCATAAAACTGACATGGCACCTTCATAATCATGACATGACAGTGTCATAAACATGAAGAAGATTTTATGCACATTTATGACAATTGTCATTAAGTGTTATTTGTTCAATTATGTATTTTTAATGCAAAGATAACATTGTTTGAGATGTCTTTGTTATGACAACTTGACATACACCAATACATGATAAATTGTCATAAATCTGTTCTAAACATGACATAGCTAAATAATTATCAAACTTCAAATTGAACATGTCAAAAAGTGCAAATACTATGTCAAATAATTTGAAATACCTTAACAAAATGCAACAGACACGTCAAAAGATTATACTGAACTTTATGTATGTCCACAATACACACAGATGGTTCAGATATTTTCTGACATAGATAAAAAAACTAACAAAACCATTTAATTAAATTAATTTAATGTAATTTACCGTGTTCCAGTGATATGGACCCAACACTGCATGACTTACTGTATTTTTCGGTCTATAAGCCACATTTTTTTCATAACTCGGCTGGTGCTGCGTCTTATAGTCAGGTGCGCCTTGTAAGTCAGTATGAATTAATTTTGACAAGATGAGGCAAGAGACAACATTACCGTCTACAGCTGCGAGAGTCTGCCATATGCTGCTTCTGTATTTATGTAATTCAATGGATTCAGTGATGTGAAATGGTGAGTATGCGAACTTCATGCTAGTTGGCTTGTTCGGTTAATTTAGACTATTCAACCATCCAGGTAAGTCCTGTATGCTATGGTTTATCGTTTAAATAACTGATAATATTACTTTAACGTACAGACATCTATTCAGCCTGCTGTTCTGTCTGCTATTGTTTAGTTGAATAACTTGCCTTTCCAGATTAAATGTCTGTTCTCCGGCTTTGATTTTGTGAAATAATTTTCTAAATAAACGCGACGTACTGTCCACTGTGACTTATATATGTTATTTTGTCTTAATGACGCATTTTTGAATGATGCAGCTTATACTCCGGTGTGGCTTTTAGTCCGGGAAGTACGGTAACCCATTATTGTACTGTTTTCATTAAATTTTAGGTGAATTGGTCTCCAAATGCAATAAAATATAATTTTATCAATTTTTATTATTATTATTATTATTATTATTATTATTATTATTATTATTATTATTATTATTATTATTATTATTATTATTGGATGATTGATTTTTTTCTTAAAACCCTAGGGAAAAAACTTAAAGCAACACCAAAGAGTTTTTTTTACCTTAAAATAACGTTTCCAAAAAAGTTTCAGTGGTTCATCCACTCAAAACAGGGTGAATGGCACTTTCACATTTGCTTTGCAGCCCTCTATCGGCCAAAACCGTACTAAAGAAGTTTCCAACCTTCGTGTAGTGGTCCTGTAGTTCGAGTGAAAACTACAAAAACTTGCTTTACGGCAGACCTACAATCCAATCAGAGCCAGCTATGCTGCAGTATTTACGACAGTGGTGATAAACAATTACGCTTCTAACCTGTAGGGGGAGCAAAGAGCAATAAGTCTTTAGTGTTGCTTTAAAAAAATATTATGAACTGAACAATATTCATTATGCCGTTATAAAACTATTTGACAGAGTATTAACACTTAATGACATTTTATTGACAAATTATATTTGCATCACTGTAGTTGAGGTCAAGAAAAATATTAATGATGCTGTTATAAAACTATATGACACAGTATTAACACTTAATGACATTTTAATGACAAATTCAATTTGATCACTGGTAAAAAGTGGTCAGTTATGTTGTCGTGGTAATGTCAAGTTGTCATGACAAGTTATGATGTATTGGTTAATGTCAAGTTGTCATTACAAAGACATCTCAAACTATGTCATCTTTGCATTAAAAATGACATATTTGAACGAATGACACTTAATGACAGTTGTCATAAACGTGCATGAAATCTCCTTCATGTTCATGGCACGTGTCATATCATGATTATGAAGGTGTCATGTCAGTCTTATGAACACCCATTGAAGTAAAGTGTTAAGAAATGTCCTACAATATCTAAGACCTAGTCCTGAATTAATCTAAATTCTGTTCAAGAAACTACCCAAATACATTAACAATTTGAAGCTTGATTCACTCTTAAAAAAGTTGTTTAGTCTTTTTGTTGTAAAAAAGCTTTTTTGTGGTAAGAAAGGCTGTTCAGATTATAAAAAGGAACGAAAGAAATGTTTTTAAAGAACCTTTGAATGAAAACTAAAAATGGTTCTTCTATGGTATTGCTATGAAGAAGCTTTTAGGCACCTTTATTTATTATTATAGAGTATAAGCTTAATAGCCAATCTGATCTACCATACAGTATTATCAAAATGCAAAAACATAAAAAAAACATAATATAAAAATAACAAGTAGAAGGGTTACCATCGAACAGCCAGTTTTAAATCTCCAAAGCAACTTTTAAGTAATTTATAGTCAGTCAGGTTTTGTGGATGTTTAAGGTTCTTTATGGAACCATACAGCCAGACAAAGACCCTTTTAGGAGCCATTTTATTTAAGAGTATAGTGTTATTGTCAGTGGCAACAACTTAAAACGATTCAGATGAAGGAGCAACTAAACGGTCCATAAGTATTGCTCACTGCCAATAAGTCTGTAAGGTATGACAACATTGTTCTGCTGAGCCTTTAAAGCATCGAAATGAAATGTTAATGGCTGCCCGCCTGATGAATCTGTTCGGGTCGTTTTGCTGTCACTGTTTGCGATCATAATCAGCCTGCAAAATGGCAGACTGACGTGTTTGCTCATTCACAGATATGCCCTTGAGGCTCGTGAGTAGCACACTGTTCATCTCTTTCTTCAGACCTATCCGTATTACTCACAGCACAAAATCGTTCCCTTTTTGACAGTGTTGGATACAATGCCTTTGCAGATATAATGTTCAACCTACTCCTGCTTCGTCACAGTATAATTGTATATAATGCCTCAAAGGCAACTGGGCCATTGAACAGTATGTACTACTACACAAAGACGACGTCGCATCTCGATCCTGTCATTCACCGTGATTCACTTTGATTGATTCGTTTGTGTATGTGTTCCCTCAGAAATTATAGCCATACAAAGGACCATGCATCTGAATGCGTGCACAGTGATGGGTTGTGTTGTGACAGTGCATTTTTATCGTTCACCATGAGACAGATGTCTGGGATTTGTCCTGCCCTGAGATAATCCACCCTCTTCAATGAGAACATGAGGTGATGTCCACAAGCCCTTATGACCTCACACACACATGTGCACATACACACACATATGCTGTACTGCTGTTTCTTTGCAGCCAGGAGTCAGACCTTGCCTGTGGATGTGTGAGACAAGCCTGACGAGAGAGAGAGAGAGAGAGAGAGAGAGAGGTGTGCAAAAGGTCAACCCGCCCAGCCTGCTGTCCATAACTGCATGTGTATAATCCCATATGGCTCATCACAATAAGCCGGCAAGTATTACTCTTACTCTCAAAGCCTCTTGTGCCCTTCTTTAGTGTAAATGTGAACAGACATTCTGTGTTTGTTGTCATTAGGGTTGAAAATTTTGTAGAATTTAACTGGGTCCAATTCCGATGCCGGCTAATGATTCAGAGTCCTTGAAGATTCCATTAGCGATGCTTTTAGTACTTTTGAGGGAGCTCACTAATCTAAACTAAACTAAAATAATAAACAAAACAATATTGTTTTAATGCTTATTTTTACGCACACCACGATTTAGTGCAACAAAACCGTGAACATGTACGTCAGGAGTCTTCAATTACTCTTCTTCGAGGGCCAGATTTTAAAATAATAAATATGATGTTGACCAAACTTTTACTCCTATTTTGACCTTTTATATTTTTTTCTTTTACCTATTATTATTATTATTATTTTTATGATTTGTTATAACTTAAGTTGTTTTTGTTACTTTTTGTTATAGGTCATTTATTAAAAACATGCATTTTCAAACATGCACACATCTTGTATCCAGTACTTTGCCTCTTAGTTACTCAGAACTATATATATATATATATATATATATATATTTTTTTTTTTTTTTTAAACAATTGCAGTTTAACATTGCAAGAGCCAAATTTTAAAGGTCACGTTCTTTCTGTTTTTAAACCCTAGTTACTGTGTAATATTGCTATAATAGCATAAATAATACCTTTAAAATTAGTTCACTGCCAGGTGATATATTTTCTTTAACAGAATTAGCCTTTCAAAGCCTACAGCGAACGGCCGGTTTGGACTACAGCCCTATACTTCCTGCCTTGATGATGTCAGTAGAACAGTTTGTTGATTAAACTCCGCCCACAGGATTACGGCAGTCGCCAGCTAAGCTAACGGCACGCTAAGCTGCTATCGAATCACAACACACTAAACAAACTACACAATCAGAACTCAATACGTTTTTCTGAAGGAGGGACTTCACAGAACAAGGAAGACATCAGCCTGTTTTGAGGACAGTGAAAACAGCGCTATACAGATAAGTAAATTGTGTGAAAAAATATCACTTTTTTTTACACGTGAAACATGAACACATGTTATATTGCGCAGTGTAAACAATCAAAGCTTCAAAAATGCAGGAAGAACGGGACCTTTAATAGTTTACCTATGAACATTGCACAAATAAAGTGCAAGTGTAAATAATCAACACACATATTTTTCAGTAGCACTAACTGTAATGCAGAGTTCTAAATGTCTTTTCTTTATAATTGTTTAACTTTTCTAAATTGTTATATTTCAAGTATTCACAACATATAGTCAGTCTTTTTCTAATGACTAAAATTGCACTTTTTGTTTTTTAATATTTTAAAGATATATAGGCCAAACCGCTTTTCCATTGTACACTACATTCAGACACGACTGTCGGAGTCGTCCCCTAGTGACAGTTGTCATGAAATTTCAATTTAATTTTAAATCTGTGTCAACATAGGATAGGAGAGAAGCTCATTCAAGTGCAAGAGCCTTCAATCTATGAATATATTCATACTTAATAATTTACTGATCAGTAATCATCAGATGTTTTTAAAAGATTCAAGTGTTACTGATAAAGTTAAACAACAAAGAATAATCATTCATAATTTTCACCTCGCACACAGTGTTTTGATTGGAACACACTGAAATACATCACTTCGGGTCTGCGTTTGGCATGTGGTGTAGTCGCACAAGTATTTTTTTATGCACCCAAAGCTCAAATAGGGTAAAAAATGTATGCACCTGCAGATTGGCAACCCACGCAGTCCCTCCTTCCAGTTTTTTGTCATTTGTCATGTACAGTGGAAAGGTGGCTTTTAAGTAACCATGCTGATAAGACAAACGTGACTGGCTGACCAGTTGACTAGCCCTGATGTACAGTATCTTTAACTACATTCGTCTTATGTGACTCTATCTGTGAACTCCAGGCTAAAGTCTCATAACCTAACTATGGGATTAGGAGCATCAAAGTTTTGATTTCACTTTCATTTCAATTTTTGACATGGCTTTACTCAGTCAATATTAAAAATATCAAGGTTATATTTTAACAGAATGTTCTTTACATTATGTAGGATGATATTATGTAGAAAAAACTAATTTACAAAAATGACTTTAGTTCTCATAAGTTTATTTTGAGTTGTTTAGTTAGTCAGGAACCATTTTGTCCATTTCAGTAAAATAGTTAATTAAATAATAAAAAACAAATATTTAAGAATGGTTGTTAAAGATTATAGACTGATTCATTGACTAAAACATAGCTTATTAAAGCAATTCATTTTTTTATTGTGTGCACCATGTAAGGACAAATGCAATAGAAACTATGTTCTGTATTTATTGTCTTTGTATTCCACAGTCTGAGAGACATGACATGCAATTCAGACTGCAAGCTCACATCTCAGCTAAAATATATTTATGTGCAGTAGATGCAGTAATGGTGCTGGAAACACTGTCAGGTTATTTAAGCATGGCTAATGAATACAGATGTTAACAGAGGGGAAATCAATCAGTTTCTGTATTTTTATTTTTAAAAAGGAACAAGAGCAGGTTCTCTATTCTCCCTAAACTGTATCTCATTATATGACTGCTCCATTGGACCACAGATGACCTTTGTATCTTTCCCCCAAAGTCTTTTTACATCAAATTCATGCTTCTGTTGCTATACCTTTGCACCTGTATGAAGCCTAGTTTTAAAGGGAATTATCTAGAACTGTTTAAAGCCCAACACAAGATAAAAAAGGTGGATTATGTAAGCTTCACGACAAGGACTGGAATGATGATAAGTTAAACAAGATATAAGCCATATGTTTTAATTCAGTTTAAGGCTACATATTTCATTGTCAACCATACAAAGAGATAAGGAGAGAGAGAGAGAGAGAGAGAAACATGTTTGCATGTGGTAAATAACACAAGATTGTATTTCCTTTGTTGCAGATCAATAAACACAATCGACCGTGCTGTTATAGTCAAATGGGCATGTCTTTACAACAACAGATATATCTGCTAAGCCACTTCTAACCTGTCTCGACGTCTTAATCATGGAAACATCTGGCAACACCGAAGATTCATCAGTGATGGAACGGTGGGGTGATTTGCATATATTTTTATCTTCACATTCTCTTCCTTAAATTCACCGTATCACCTTTCATTTTTTCTTCTTTTGCACTTTGAGGCATCTGCTCAGTCACACCCTTTGAATCATTAGCGATGCTAACATGAGAACAATTTAACAGATGTTTCTGTGATGAACTAACTCTCATCCACACACACACACACACACACACACACACACACACACACACACACACACACACATACTCCAGCACTTACCTGCGGGATGACAACATAGTTAAAGTCCTACAAAAATCTCCATCTTACTATTGCTGAAACACTGCATAATCAGGAAGGAACAGTGGCACAGAGGTCAGGCTATAGCTTGCGCATTTGTGTTTGAAAGATAACTCTTAATAATTGTTTGGAGCTTTAAAGCCCCTGCTGTTTTATTTTTAGAAGGCAGTGTTTTGTTCTTCAGTTGTGGTTCTTGTCTTAGAGCTGAACATGAAGCAGCTGTTGACTGTGGACCATGGGTCTGGTCTCGTCTATAAAATGCATTTCTAGGCATTTAGATTACATTTAGATGTACATTTGTAGAACCATCACCTGGGGGATTTTTTTAATACAATTGGGTCAAAAAGGGACAAACCTCACCGTTGGAGTAAATTAACCCACAAAAAGTTTATATTTGACCCAACAGTTGGTTAAAATAACCAGGCATTATGGTTTGAAGCAACCCAGCATATGTTAAATTCTACCCAGTCTCACAAAGTTTCGTGATATAGTCACTTTTTTTGATTCTTTTTTCATGCTATTATCACGAAATTTAGTGTTTTTTCGTGATCGTATAACAAATTCCTGTCTTCGTGTGACCATCACGCACTGGCCACTCAACTGCCTTTTCCTATTTTTAACCATTGTTGCTTCGGTTTAGGGTTAGATTTGGTGCTTGCATTAGAATGTCACTATATATAATGGTTTATAATATTTTTTCGGATTTATTTTTCTATATGTCGCTTGGCGTTAGGGTTAGAGTTGGGTTTGGGTAGGGATGTCATTTTATGTAAATCTTACACTAAACCGAAGCAACAATGGTAAGAAAATAGGACAAAACAGTTGAGTAACCAATACGTGATAATCACACGATAACAGGAATTCGTTATACGATCACGAAAAAACACAACATTTCGTGATAATAGCATGAAAAAAGAATAAAAAAAATGCGTGACAATATAGCGAAATTTCGTGAGACTGGGCTGGTTAAATTATAATCAAGCAGGTTGGGTTCATTGATTTTTGACCCAATGCTGGGCTGACGTTTTTTAGGGTGCAGGTATCGGAAACATGTGACCCTGGACCACAAAACCAGTCATAATAAATAAGCTTTCCATTGATGTATGGTTTGTTAGGGTATGACGATATTCAGCCAAGATGCAACTATTTGAAAATCTGGAATATGAGGGTGCAAAAAATCTAAATATTGAGAAACTGCATTTTTTGTGATTTGCACAAAAGTTTCACAAAATGCCTTCCAGGAAAATTTTCTTCAAAAAATATATAAACATACAAATATATCAAATGAAAGAACTGACCTTCTGCTTTCAAAAAAAAAAAAAAAAAAACAGGGAAAAAACATTTCATCCTATCTATATTTTTTTCTGTGCTTATAAACTCTTAAATATGGGTATTGTTCTTTAAAAATATTTTTTAGCTAAAAGCTGAAATAATTGCATTTTTGTAAAGGAATTTTGTTAGAGATCAGATATAAAAAGATTATCAAAACATACACAGAGTTTAAAATGAGTAAATAATGTTTTTGCTTCAGTTTGTGCACCAACTGGATAATCACGGTATTGCAGATTACCATAAAAATTTGTCAGGAACACTTTTTTATGCAAATGTTTTCTTTTAATGGCAGGGAAAGAGTTAAAGTTATCCAAATAAAGGTCTTAGCAACACATATTACTAATTATAAATACATTTGTGATATATTTTTATGAAATTTACAAAATATCTTTATGGAACATGATCTTTACTGAATATCCTAATAATTTCTGGCATAAAAATCATGTATTTGTGGCTGTTGCTACAGATATAGCCGTGCGAGTTATGGTTTTGTGGTCCAGGGTCACATTTAGTGTTTTTGCATGATAACAGCTTTTGGTACTAGATATTGGTAAATATAAACCCTGTTTTTTTATTTTTGTTGGTACCTCTGATGTAGGGGTCTAGATGCTTCAGTGTTTTATTCAAATTTTAAAAACTATCAGTCCATTCATTGGAAGTCTACAAAAGCTTATTACTTGCATAACTTTAACATTTTCTTTTGTCTTTAGACATTATTAAGAGCCCATTATTCATTAGGTTTTTTTTATAAACTCTTAAAATTTTTATTTCTTCGCCCTGGATCCCCTAAAATCCTTTTAGTCAAGAGTTCTTAAAAGAACCCTTTCTTACATTTTATAGTCTTTGAGAAAACTTTTATGCAACAGAAAGGTTTTGTGGACGTCCAAGGTTGTTTAGGGAACCATAAAACCCTACAAAAATCTCTTTAGGAACCTTTATGTTCAATAGTGTAAGGAGACATTTGAATTAACTCTGCAATGCACTTGGCACAACTAATTTGCCTCTTATCTGAATGAGATGTGAATCATAATAAAGGTTGATTTAGAGCTATGAGGATTATGAAACACATCTGCGATACCAAATGTGATTTGATTTCAGTTTCTGTAACTGCCAAAATGTCTTGAATATCTTGCTGAATGTTTGTGTTAAATAATTATTTTATCCCTGATTACGAACACAGTAAAAAAAAGTAAAAATTGGTAGATTAAAAAAACGCATTAACTAAAATTTTTCTCATAAAAGAGACATTTAGATTGCTTAGCAACTATTATAAACCACTAAATAGGAACCCTAAAGATAATAACGTTCACTGTGGTGCAGTGTGAAAGATCATAGAGCTCCCTAATGCAAGCAGAAGTGCATTTTTGCATTCAGTAACCGTGCCCATACAGAATCTAATCAACATTGCGATAAACAAACTATGCAATTATCTTTCCAGTCTAGTCATCAGGACAAGTCATGTGTTTAATTTCATGGTACGACTTATTAAGAATTTATTCATTGATGTCTGCGTGCAGTTTATGAGCCGTCAGAATACTTTCACCACAAATTGGAACGTTTGATTTAATGTCACCAATTCCCTGTTCAAAACTCAATATCCGAATTAAATAGCTTTTCATCAAACTTGTTCATTGGGGGGGGGAGGGAATTACTGTAAATGGGCCAGATTTTTAATGTTAAAATTAGGGCCGTCAAACAATTAATCGCGACAAACACATACAAAATGAGTATGTTTTATATTATATATAAATAAAAATGTTCTTAAATGTTTACATGTATATGTATATATATATATATATATATATATATATATATATAAGAAGAGTTTCGTTGCAAAACGAGATAAATCCATTTTTTTACATTTTTATCAAAACATGTTTATTATTATGTTATCATGTTATTATTTAGTTTTATGGTGCTACTTAGTTGTATTTTTTAAGTTATAAAGGTTTAAATCAAAACAAACCAACTGCAGTTGCATTGAAATTAATTGGAATGCACAACCAAAAAACAAGATTTCTGAACAATTAAAAAATGGTGGTTATCTCGTTTTGCAACGAAACTCTTCATATACACATACATGTAAACATTTAAGAATTTTTTTTATACATAATATAATGTAAATATACACGCACAGTGCGCACACATATCATGCAAACACAACTTTTATTCTGTATGTGATTAATCGTATGTGATTAATCGCAATTAATCGTTTTACAACCTTAGTTAAAATAAAATGTTATATTCCTATTTACCCAAGCATTTAAAAGACAGAATAAAAATGCAATTTGAAGGTTGGGTTTTCTAAAAAAAAAAAAAAAGAGTAAATATACCCTGCGTTTGACCACAGTAGGCGAAAACCAGTAGTCAAGGCGAGTAGTATGTCCAAATTCATAGTAGCTTATTCGATAAACAGTATGAAAAGTACCCGGATGACCTAATACTTTTGGCAAGATTTTGAAGTGTGTATTCGATGGACATTTACTATCCCGTGAGCCCCGGGGGAGGAGTCACCCAATGAAGAAGAAGAAATATCAAAAATGTCAGAATGCGATAACGCAACTCAAATGTAAATGCATAAGGAAAAGAGCTGTTCCTTGTGATTAAATAAAGCTTGTTTAACATCATCCAAGTTAATTTCTCACTTGTTGTTATGACGATGTATGTCATAGTCACGTGATGTATCAACATGGTGGATGTAGTACATCCGAATTTCATTCACACTAGCCATATTCATACTAAAGTATATAAAACGTACTGTTTTAATGGTCGATGAGTACTTAATCTAACGCAGTACGTACTTTCAAAGTATGCGATATCCAACGTCTTTAAAGCACAGATTAATGTTTTATTAAGCATCTTGACACAGCCTAACGCAAGGTTTGAGTTTGTGGCGCGAGTTAGTAAGTTTATTTGTCCCATGACAGACATAGCAGAGATAGTTTGGAAACCTGTGTGAAAATAATCATTATTTTCCAGCTTGTTAACGCTAGTGGCCCAAACATGACGAATGTTAGCTCTCGAAACATTCGATTGCATTTGCTTAATATAGCAGAATTCAATTCCTCTAAGGCTCAATTAGGCTCTGTTTACTAAATAAACATACATAAGAATCTCGCAGGCGTACTTTGGAAATATACAGGAACATTCCATCATGCATTTAACACACACAATCTGTCTTCATTGTCTCCGTATAAAGCACCAGACACCTGCCAGCACTCTCACGTGCGTCGGTTCGATCTTCCATCATGACACCCACACGCGCACGCTTCCTCCCCACACATGAAGAGGCAGAGAAGGATTATCGCTGAGTTCCCTCAGAGGAGAGTGTGGAGGAGGACAATAACAATAGGCTTGCTGTGGCGACCGGTAGATAGAGGCAGAGAGCGCACGCTGGCTTTTGCAAATTCAACTGCGACAGCCGAACAACCGGGCGACGCGGCCAGATAGCAACAGCGGGGAGGAGGAAGAGGAGGGGAGAGGAAGAGAGAGAGTTTCTGGATGCTGATCACTTCGATGAAATGACAGATGCGCACCCCCCACACACACGTCCACAAATGCACACACGCAGATTTGTTCGCTCGCACACTGCGTTATCCTTATTTTCGCAAAGCTCTGGCTGTGGACTTTCAATGCGACACGAAGCTCCTCCTCGGCCGAGCTAATGTGTGAGTCAGTGCAACTCTATCTCTATGTGCTCTGCATGCTGACCATAACTGCCATGCAGCGGGGTAAAGTCTCAACCTGTCAGGGCACAGCACAACTTGAGCTCTGTTTCAAACTAAAGACACTACAATGAACCAGATTTTGTGACACCAAGCCAACCAGTGACCAGATGAATCCTTTAATGTCAAAAGATTTATGTGAGTCGATTGATTTCTGACAGGTTGCTAGGTAACTTTGCATCTCAAATGATTTCCTTGTACTTGGGCGTAAACACACATAGACGTGGATTTGCAATGTCAGTACAAATGCGAGACACAAATGCAGATAGAAGGTGATAAACTTTCCTACCGTGACAAGAGAGGTCATTTCAGCATACATCACAGTCTCTTCTTCGGCTTTTCTTCTTGTCTTGTTGTCGTCATACGCTATTTGTCTTGTTTTCCTCTTTGACGTTAGTCAATCAACCTGTATCCTTGCTCACGTACATTCGCACACCTCCCGGGATTTTGTATGCACCTGCCTTAAAACTCAGCTCTATTTCTGACTCTGTGTAGGCGATCTACAGAGGATGAATCTGTGTGTTGCCTCTGCTCTCTCTCTCTCTCTCCCTCACTCTCTCTCTCTCTCTCTCTCTCTCTCTGTCTGTGTGTGGTTGTTGCTGTCAGAGGCTTGCGTACTTGAGTGAGAGAGACAAAGTGGAGGCAGATCTCTCTCTTTCTCTTTTTCTCGCTCTCCTCTTAGACTCCACTCTGTGTAGCCCCACCTCCTCCTTTTATAAGTCTCCCTTTTTGCCCCCAACCCCTTTTGCAGTCTGCTCTATTTTTCGTTTTCCCCCTTCATTTATTTTTTCCCAGTCAGACGGCAGTATGAAACCTGTTATTTCACTGTCACTTGCCTCCTATGCCATGGCTGCAATAGTCGCTTGCTTGCTTACCAAGATGGTCTCCTGTCATCTTTGCGCCTTTTGCTTATGAAAGGTGTGCATAGACTTTAATTATGTTTGGTTACTGATGTGCTTTCATAAGCTTTGTAGATAAATCTAATAATATTTATGGTCAGAGATATCCTGGACAATGTACATCATTCGTTGAATTCATTAAACTGTTGAGTCACTTTTGTGCAAACAGAGTTGAAGCAGGTGCAAAATGAGTATTTACATTACGCCACCGTGATTCTTTTTAGAAGTTTTTTTATTCGATTAAAAAAAAAATGAAACTATTATAGATTGCGCCCTGTTTACAAGCTACAACATTTTTTATCTTCAATTGATAATTTTAGCAGTTTATCAACAAATGATGAGCAAATGATGTAGAACTGTATTTATACCTGGCTTGCTGTGAAGTCAAGTGCACTTGAGGCATTTTAAGAGCCAATTCAGGTGCCTGGATCATGGTAGTGGAGTGAAGCTGTGTAGGTCCAGTAAAATATGCCAGAAAACAGTAGTCTACTGCATCGTCCAGTATTGCAAATTTACTAAGTTACCATATAACAGTCCTTCCAGAAAAACGCTGAACTTTTTTGGTGATTGTTGCGGGCAAAAATCCTTGATCTTGCGACACGTTTCCTTAAAAAATAAGATGGAATTTGCAGGATATTTATGCAATTTTATGCGATGAAATTGCGGGAACTTGCAAAAATTGGGGAAACTAGCAAAAACTGTTTGCAGCTTTTGCAGCTTTTTAATGATGTTCACGTCACTTCATAACATTCCCATGGCAACAGGGGATATGGCTGCGCTAGTGTGAAGTAAATGCAACATTTTTCAACTTTCTGCTAAGATATATGTGACTTTTTGCAACGAAAATGCGAGGATTATGAAATCATGCAAGCCCCTCATATTTTGCACGCGGAAATCTGTAATTTATGCGGCGAAAGTAATCCCCGCTTTTTCGTTGCAAAAAGTGATTCTTGCGAAATTAGAGTCATGAGGTGTCATGAAACATTTTGATAAAAAAAGTAAATGCAAAGTAAGAATATAAAAACAAGAAGCATACAGTTACAAACATCTCTTCACGTACTATGTTGCACATGATTTCAAATGACATCATACAAACCAATTTTGTTGTTTTTTTCCACGTTTAAGGGGAAATTTTTAATTTCCGCAATGTGTCCATGACTGGATTTGGGTTCTTTGACATGGAAATATTTATAATTAAAAAATCTAAAAAATGAAAAGCTTTAGTGCATGTTATACTATAAACATTTACAGTAAAGAAACATGTGGTATTTGGTGATCATTAGTAAATGTACAGACAATAATAAGGAATATAAATGTGTCCAAGAAAAATTTTCTCATCCTCCGCAACAATTTTCAATCATTGTTTAAGCCCTCAATAAACTAACATTTAAAAAAATAGTTGGAAGGGATATAATTGACTGTGACACTCAAGATGGCTACCAGGTAAGCATTTTTTTCTCTCCAGATAAAAGTCGAAATTTAGTTTGTCATAGTACCTAGACAACTTTTAAGTTCTCATTACCGAAACACGAGTTGTAAATGCATATATTTAATGTAATATCATGTTCCGGTAATTATAATTCTTGATAATGATAATCTAAAAAGTTTTAATAATTTTATAGGAAATATTTTTTAAATCCTCTAAAAATAATGGTTATAATAAGTTCAGACCTTAATCTTATATGTGCAAAAAAATGGCTTCAATCTGATGCTGGACACCTTCTAAGTCTGGATTTCGTGAGAATCACCCAATCGCGTTTTTCTGGAGGGGCTGATAAACACAAAGCACCCAAGCTGATGTTGTCTGTCATATATACTGTAAAACATCTCATAATTGATTTGAAGGAAGTTATTGTAATAAACTGATATATGATGTACAGTACAGACCAGCAGTGTGACCAAGTAATCAAATCCAAATGCATGCGTTAAAGTTTCTGTGAGCGTTTATGTGATGTTTTAGTGCAATATTTTATACCTGGTGGTGTTTATTACATATGATGGGGAATGTGATAAACCTGAGCTTTTTTCAATTTAGCCGCATTTCCCAAGTTTGCCTGTAATAATGATTTTTTTATTACCATCTCTGAATGATTTTATGGCATGTCTGCTGGAGGATCCATTATACGCTGCCATGACATGATTCTTGGATCTGCGCTGTAGAAAATGCTCACACGACCAGCTTTGACATCAATTAAATAGCCTTACAGCTCAGGGGCGTGTGGAGCAGCCAAAATGCTCCTTTCTACGAGGACACATCGCACGGGGGTGGAGGGGGCCGAATCGGAGCGCACGAGGGATTACAGTTCACTAAGCCCATTTCTGCGGCCAAACTGGCATGATGATTTGTCCTGCGCCAGTTTGAGCGCGAGTGTTTGATCGATTACCCGTGCCGCGCCATCATTATTCTGATGTCTATTTGAATAGATGAGATGGGGCAGGCGAAGAAAAAAGCGAGGGAGAGTAATGTGAAGCGTTATAGTAAGTTTGAAGACAAGGGAGCGTGGAAATTGAATGGCAATGGCGCTAGTGCCAGGCTCTCGAAATGGTTGAGGTTTAACCCGGGGCTTTCCAACAATCATATTTTTGCTTCTTGCTTGTTCAAGGCCTGGTCAAACTTGTTATTATTTGACAAGTACTACTGGCCGAAATTGACTGCGCTGGCCTTTTTGCCATTATTTGTAAGTCTGGTCAAGCGGCTGATTATGACTGGATCCAGGGAAAATGATTTCTTGGAGCCAATGAGGAGTAAAGCTGAGGCTAGTGTTGACTGCGATCCTCATGGCCTCCCTTTTCCATCGCCATCATCTCAAGCATGTAATTTCAAAACTTGTAACAACACAGCAGGCTTAGTAATCAAAGCTGGTCCGAACATAACATGAACGACAAATGAGGGTCCAATTTCAGCACTCTGATATACATCATATTAAAACCATCACCAGTGTCTTATATCACAAGCTGAGATGACAATGACAGGCTGAAAAGCTATAGCAGATATTAAATGTAAGAGAAATGGTGCCACAAGGAAACAAATCAGGCTGTTTTTCCGACAGGCAATTAAAAAAAGGGAATGAGCAAGCCTTTAAAGTGCTGTTTGTCTTAATAGTCAAGTTGACCTTTGGCTCGCATGGACATGTTTCGAAATAGCTGACATGACAGAGAAAACCATGTGGGTCATTTGGACCACAATGACTGTCTCTCTCAGAAAAAAAAAACTGCAAAAAAAAATAACTACACAAGCTATTTTTTCTTTCTGCTGAGACGATTTTTTCAAATATGCAAAAATCATATTTTTTACAAGTGCTTATACTACATAAAAGCGAGTTTATTTTATGCCTCAGATTTAAAATCAATGTGCTTTGTCACAGTTCAATTTTATGTGCTATTGTGAATCTCTACTATTTACTATTTTATAGCTTTGTTGCAAAACCTTAGTGAGCTGGCACTTAAAGATGCTGTAGATAGGCCTTACATGAGACTCCGTTTTAGGGGTGTAGCTTCTGAGGAATGTGGGGCAGTGGTCACTCCCTCAATAATTAGTTATAGCAATTGCACAGCCCCCCCCCCCATTTTTATTTGTATTATAAATAAAAATTATGAACAGTTAAAGGGATAATTCACCCACAAATAAAATTCTGTCAATATTTATTCAAGTTGTTTCAAGCCCGCATACATTTCTTTGTTCTGCTGAACTCAAAGGAAGACATTTTGAGCAATGTTTGTAACCAAACAGTTTTTCAGCCCCATTGACTTCCATAGTATTTTTTCCTACTATATAAGTTAAAGGAATAGTCAATTTTCTTAAAAGAAAAATCCAGATAATTTACCACCATGTCATTCAAAAAAATGTTGATGTCTTTCTTTGTTCAGTCGAGAATAAATTATGTTTTTTAATTAAAACATTGCAGGATTTTTCTCATTTTAATAGAGCCCAACATTTAATACTTAACTCAACACTTAACAGTTTTTTTCAACGGAGTTTCAAAGGACTATAAATGATCCCAAACGAGGCATAAGGGTCTTATCTAGCGAAACGATTGTCATTTTTGACAACAAAAAAAATATGCACTTAAACCACAACTTCTCGTCTAGATCCGGTCGTGATGCGCCAGCGTGACCCCACGCAATACGTCATGAGGTTGAGAGGTCACAGACGACGAACGCAAAACTCTGCCCCAGTGTTTACAAGTATTGAGAAAGAGGACCGTTCCGACGTTGTTGTATGTCGAATGATACTAATTAATGTATTTGTGTCAGTTAATTGTTGACAATGGTCCGCAAATGTGCGTTTCATATATGTAACACGTGACCTCTCTACGTCACTACGCATTTACGTTAGGTCACGCAGGACAGGACCTAGACAAGAAGTTGTGGTTTTAAAGTGCATATTTTTTATTTTTCTTGTCAAAAATGACAATCGTTTTGCTAGATAAGACCCTTATGCCTCGTTTGGGATCGTTTATAGTCCTTTGAAACTCCGTTGAAAAAAACTGTTACGTGTTGAGTTAAGTATTAAATGTTGTGCTCTATTAAAGTCCATTAAAATGAGAAAAATCCTGCAATGTTTTCCTCAAAAAACATAATTTCTTCTCGACTAAACAAAGAAAGACATCAATATTTTGGATGACATGGTGGTGAGTAAATTATCTGGATTTTTTTTAAGAAAATGGACTATTCCTTTAATGGTGCTCCTGCTTCAGCAAAACAAAGAAATATATACAGCCCTTGGCAGGCTCTCATTTGATTTCAGTAGTTTGACATTACAATCTTAGAATCTGGAATCTGATAACGCTAACACGCATACAGGGATGATTATCTTCAATCCAGTCTCCAAACTCAGGGGTGTCGGACTGGGGGTAAAACCAGTACTGATTACCAGGGCCCCAAGGGGAGAGAGGGCCCATGAAAAGTTTTACCTGAATATTTTCATTTCCTAATTAAATTTCATAATGAATGTCAGATGAAATGTAAAGTTAGTGTATTGGCTGAATAACTGTTTGACTGACTACATTTTGTATAAGTAAAAACTATCTAACGTCTCAAGGTCCCACCCCTTGCTAATGCCCCAAATGGTTTAGTCCATCTGCACACGCATTTTGTTTATGTTAGTTGAGCGTCTGGTGGCGCGCAAACTTCTGCGGTGCGGTTGAAATATCTTTCTCAAAGAAAGCTAAATCAGGCCACCTATAGTGCTAAACTGTTTGAATATCTTCGTGATTGTTAATGCTAAAAATGAAATGACACAACCCATTGAAAAAGCAGAACATACACTTTCAGATGATAATTTGGTTATAGACTACATGCAATTTGAGATGAAAGGCTAAATAAATAAACTGTATACTAATTCTGTTTGCATACAAACACCGTTATAATAGCCTAATTTGAAACATGTTTAATTTGAAATGAATAGGCTATAATATCTAAAATTAGCAAAAAAGGCTTGTTTGGTTATCATACAGTTTTTTCATGTAGTGATTAGAAAACTAAAATGGAAATATCGGGGGGGCATCAGGACTGCCTATGCATAAGGCCCGGGACCTTGTGCTATGCCCCTGTGCAAACTAGACTGTCCTCTGCATGAGCCTATCGAACCCAGTCTCACGGAGATGCGTATAAATCGCACGAAATGTGAAAACTCGTGCAATACATACGCCAAATTCCAACTTGGCGTGCATATGATATGCCAATCCTTCCCGCTCATCCAAAACGGCGCATCTTTTTTGTCGTTTTATGTATTAGTTTCTTAATTTTTTTAATTTTTTACCATTGTCGCTTGGGTTTAGAGTTAGAACAACTTTTTTGGTACATAAAAATGACATCTTAACCTAAACCCCAATTCTAACTCCAAGCGACCATGGCTTAAAAATAGACAAAAACATGGAGAAACCTATATATTAAATAACCTCCTAAAGCAAATCTCAAATCTAACCTTAAGCCTAAGCGAAAATGGTTTAAAAAACAGAAAAAAATGAAAAATCAATATATAAAACGACAAAAAAGATGCGCCGGGAAGGACTGGCATATCATATTGTCTGTCTTATAACAGGGTATCTTATAAGATGGCTGCCTTAAAATGCATTCTCTATAGGCAGGAACTCCTTTCTGGCACTTCATCCATCTAGACTATTTTTCCCTACCTTTGTCAACCATATCACTGACTTTCTTTCCTGTGTTGACATTTGATTTTAAATTTCTTGTGGGTTGGAAGGACAAGCGTGTCAGTAGCAGTAACTCATGCATCAGATGCTTGAGTGGTCGGAGAGCTGGAAACTTCTCTATGATGGATAAAGCTGCTTTTTTGTTCCCATCATCCTCTCTGTCTGCGCGCTGGGTTGAGTGATATTGGGTTGGGGTATCTATGACTAAGATAAAAGAGCTGTTGCATTTCATTTTTGGCCTAGTTGAGATTGCGTTTCCTGCTCTGGGTGGAGGTACATCGTGGGTTATGGTTGCTGACACTGATGCTACAGCGAGAAAGAAGCTTTCTGTTCTTTAAACAGATTTCTTTTACAGAACCGTATGCTGCAACATTCATTTAACATTGCAGAGGTTTTAGTTTGATCCTGGCAAAGCAGAACTAATACACTTTTCAGTGCCTAGTTTTGTTTTTTTATAAGCACTGGCATTGAAATACAAACATTCAAAGTATTTCAGCATTGCAGCTTCTTTGCTGTTTTATTCCATCTGCGGGATTCGTATTTAAACAGGTGAACATAAATATCAGATGGATCTGTTTCTTTGATGTTTACTTTAATAAGGAATTTCCATGGCTTAAATAGAAATCAGTCATATATAAGTATTGTACAGAACTTGTGTCATGTGAATAATGCTGACAAGACCAAGACTTTGAGGGGTTGAGACCAAGACAAAGTCCAGAGTTTATCGAGACCAAGTCAAGACCAGACCAGCACTTTTCAAACTCATCTGAAAATTCCACATAAACAGAAATTATACGATTATTTATTATTAGATTATTCAATTAATATTGCGCTTATATAAGATATTGAATTCAAATGTTGTCTGATAGGCCCACACAAAAGCATTTTTTTGTGGCATTTTAACATCCTTCAGAAACTCTATGAAGTCTGACCTTTGTAAAATAGCATTAAGTGGAATAATCACTGTTACAGAAGACTAACAGCAGAGAGGGACATTTTGACTTTTGGGTCAATTGTTTAGTTAATGTGGAAATAATTCATGTTCATTTCATTCTGCTTCCATCTGCCTTTACAAAAAAGTATTGGTGGTAGTGAAATTCATGTACAGTACCATGATACAAAAAACCTTTGAGTACCACATTAACATGGTATTTCCATAAAAAAACATTGTTTTGTAAATTCTATCATTTAGTTTAATAGCCATCAGTGCCACTGATGAATGTGATTCATTTTCTGCCCATCCCAGTACGACACAAGGCCCAGACATTTTTTTTTTATTTCACAGTAGTCAAACTTTGATCTCTGTGCTAGAGCTGCACGATTAATTGTTAAAAGATCGATTCAACCCCCCAAACGATCTTAATCCAGCATTTCGACGATTCAGGTAATTATATATTCAAGTAGGAAAGCAAAGTCTACGCCCGATATTGACATTGTTTCTTATTCCCGATCTTATCCCTTCCTAAAGGGTGTTTAGCGGTTTAGAGGTTTCCGCATTCCGATTGGTTCCGCGGAAGTTTCCGCCTTTGCGATTGGTTGCTGCCGAACTGCGTCATAGCTCATTACCATAAAGTAATGTCAATCCATGTAGGTCTTTAAAATTAACAAAGTTTTTGAGAATCGTGAGAGAATCGTGATCTTTATTTTAAGCAAAAGAATCGTGCAGCTCTACTCTGTGCAGGTCATATATTTAATACATTTTCAACAAAGACGTTTTCACCTACACATTCAGATGCACACATTTAGCTTATGTACCTCAGTATTTTTAGTCATCTCAGGCTCTCACACATTGTACTTCCTGTGCTGTGCTTAGGGAGCCCAAGGGTTAGTTTTGTCAGCCGTGCATAAAAATGTGACTAAATTTGTTCATATGAACCCACTGAGGGGTTTTCTGTGTAAGTCTGTATTAGGCCAACCAAAGTGCTGAGCTTGATCACTAGCTGACTGTTGATCTTTTCATCTTATTTCACCTGCATGGTAATGCAGGCATATGCATAAAAATTGCATTGCAAAAATTGTCATGCAACAGAAATATCAGAATTTATTAAGATATTGTTGTGTGCACTGTAAAAAAAATGTCTGTAGAAATTACAGTATTACTGGGTATTACAGGCAGCTGCCAGTAACTTACTGTAGATTTTACATTTATGTTATTTACTGGCAATAGTTTGTTCAACGTTAAATGAACATGAAAGATTTTCAGTCTTTATCTTCTACAGTAAGTTAATGGCAACCAGCTGCATAATTACAGCAAAGTTTTTACAGTGTGGTTTATCAAATAGATCAGCAGTGATGCAATATACAGACGGATCCAAAAACGATATAAATTTGTGTCCCTACCTGTGAAATGCATATATTTACCATTTTTCTAATTAAATAGTTTGATTCTTTATTAATTATATTAGAAGCAAAACTTGTCGAATTGATAATTTTGCATAAATGTCACTATTTCATTTTAAAATTTAGATTTGGATTAAAGCTCTTACAATATGATTGTATCAGTGCCATTTGTGCGCCTCAACAGAGAGAAATTAAAATCTGACCTTGTTTAATAATAAAAATTGTAATGGTCAGGCTATATTAAAGGGAAATATGTTGTTAAAAACCTGATAAATGAAATAAAATAAATAAATTCAAGAAAATACATTTAAACCAAAGATATTTTGATAAATGATAGTTAGCACTCAGTTGATGGTATTGTCTTAAACACGATTTTAAAGAGTTTGGTTCCAAAACGCGATAAACGCCAAAAATTAGTTATCACCAAAATCAGTAGGCCTATTGTATCTGGTCTGTATTAAAATGTAAATTCTTAATTTTACGCAAAATCCAATATGCAGAGTGTTATTCTGTCATCTTTTCTCCCTTTTTTCCCAAAACACGATAAACGCCAGTCCTTCATCTCTGCAGAATGTAATAAATCCACTCAACAAATCACAGCGCACCATTCCACGCATTGTAAACAATAATGGGGGCGCTTTGAAAACACACAGAATACTAGTTTCCTCATCTACTTTGTACTTCATGATCAACAAACAAACAAAAACAAAATAATAATTTTGATGGCATTGAAAACCTGTGGTGGTTTTCTGAGACGCGGAAGAAACTTAATTAAGCCATCAAAATCAAATAATTTACGGGAGAGGCACTCGAGAGACGGAAAAATGCCAGCTGTTGCTTGTTTCCCCGACAGCATGAAGCTTCTGTCATGCTAACACATTGACCCCAAAGGATCTTTTGCCATTATTTTACTTGAAGTCAACGAAAATCGCGCAGGACCAAAACATTTTACAGCTGATCGCTGTCAAAAAAATTCAGTAATGACGTCCCAAGTATAACAGCAGTAATGACAGTGTTATTTATAGGACAAAGTTAGTGTTTTGATTAATGCCAATAATGTGAATGAATATAATGAATATAACATGGCAAAGATGAATGCACATTTATATATTGATTCAATAGATTTATAGCATTTTTAAAAAAAATACTTGTCAATTTATTGCATTTTGTGGAAAAAATAATCCGTTTTATAATAAATCTTTGAAAATCAAATTATGGATTAAAATGTTATTATAACCTAAAGATGCTATGTAAAAGTTTGTAACAGAAAATAGTGGTTTTCATCTTGTCACTTTCTATAGAAAACACATTTTTACAGAAATAGTCAAAATGGATTTATTGCGTTTTGGAACCAAACTCTTCATTTGTTTTTCCTAAATGACATTGCATACATATGTAAATACTGTATAAATGATCTTTGTTTTTAATATGAGAAAGTCAGTAGTTTCTAGTGCATGCTTTTATTTGGATTTAAGGATTAGGTTGGATTTACGCAGAATCAAAGCGCTTTCCTGTGATTAATGTAACAGATTTTGTAGGCTTGTTAAACCTGATTGTGAAGTCAACTGTGTGGTTTCTGTTTTTCTTGTTCAGTTTTGGCCTTTTCGAAGACAACACTAGAATTAGAAATATAATTAAACATTTATTTTCACAAAAAGAGCTTCACAGTTGAATTTCCATACCTGGTTCTTTCTTGTCACTATTAGCACACTAAATACATAAATACCTCACATTATGCTTTCTAGCCCTAGTGTTTTGTTGTTTATTATTGTATTGCCAGGATCTTTAATTCTGATGATGTAAAGACCAGTGGCATTTACTGTAAATATGCTGTTTTGTTTGTATTGTGCATAATGTTTTTACTATGCTAAGTATATTCTGGACGGTGGAGATTCATCAGTGTTTATATAAACGAATAAAGTTGCCTGTGGCATTTTATGAATCCCAGTGGCACATAGTGTGATTGTCTGTACATCAATATTCGTAAATGAGAGTCATTACCCATAAATTATTTACATGTTTACAGTTGCTTGAGTGCTGAGGCCACATAAAGACCGATCTATTAAACAAACTGTGAAAGTGAAGAGGCACAGAGGTGCTGTTTGCGTCCCCTGAGACTGCCGCTGTCTTGATGTCCAGCTAATGTCTGCTTTAAATGCTGTGGTTTAGTTAAGGTCAACAGGTATCAAGAGGACTCTTAAGTACATGGTCAAGTCAGGAGATAATCTTCACAGAAGGCCAACAGCAACCTTCCAGCAGTATGTCATGACCTTAATGCATTATTAATAGCAAGTTTAGCTAAGGTTTTTGGACCATAGTAAGACACAGAGCAAGGTATTGTCATGGTTAAGTACTATATACTACAACTTTGCTTTGTCTCAGGATTATACTGCATAATTTCTATAGTTTATACAGACACTGATTTTAGCGTACACACGAACATATGATAGATATTTCCCTTGTCCATCCTCTAGATCAAACACTACATTAAAGGGACATTCCAAAAATATGCTAATTTTCCAGCTCACCTAGATTTAAAAATTTAATTTTTAACACTTTAAAATCCATTCAGCTGATCTCCGGGTCTGGCATTATGACTTTTAGCATAGCTTAGCATAATTCATTGAATCTGATTAGACCATTAGCATCATGCTAAAAAATAATAATAAGAGTTTCGATATTTTTTCCATTTAAAACTTGACTCTTCTGTAGTTACATTGTGTACTAAGACCGACAGGAAATTAAAAGTTGCGATTTTCTAAGCAGATATGGCTAGGAACTATACTCTCATTTTGGCGTAATAATCAAGGACTTTGATGCTGTAACATGCCTACACCAGGCGCAGTGATATTACGCACTGCCCGAAAATAGTCCCCTTGGTTACTTTCAATAGCAGGGGACTATTTTCGGGCAGTGCGTAATAGGAAGATTTAAATAGGAAAAATATCCAAACTCTTTGGTTATTTTTTTAGCACAATGCTAATGGTCTAATCAGATTTAATGGATTGTGCTAAGCTATGCTAAAAGTGCTAGCACCAGACCCCGGAGATCAGCTGAATAGATTCCAAAAAGGTAAAAATCAAATGTTTAACTCTAGGGGAGCTGGAAAATGAGCATATTTTCAAAAAAAGTGGAATGTCCCTTTAAACATTTTGAAATTTCCTACACTGCGATATAAAGTTTCCACGGCCTTCAGTGAACAACTTTGTAACACAGAGTCCACTTATTTCAAGATTATATTGCCAAATAAGAAACAGATCCTGGTCTCTTGACCTTTTGGACATTTTGGGAGGCCTTGTCAAGTAAATTAATTGCCCAGTGACACAGGCTGCAGCTGAATCAGTCCCGTACCAGCCTAGCCCACCAAGCTTCATTAATTACATTAGGCCTTTCCAAACTGTAGGTCTACTTTTCACCCACTCTTCAGTCTCCTTCATCCAAAAAATTTGTATATGTGTAGAAGAGAGAGAGAGAGAGAGAGAGAGAGAGAGAGAGAGAGCAATAAAAGGTGAAAGCTCCCAGTTAAGCCATTTATTTGTGTATTTCAGAATCTGGAGGGGACTCTGAGGATCCTCAACACACACCATCAGACACAACAGTTCGATATCAAATGCACAAAGAAGCGAAATACAGTCTTGGGACTCAAATGAAGGTAACTTTCACTAAAAAATATTACCATCAAAACACATGATGAGTTTAGCTGCAATTAGCCAGGGCATTGGATGTGAGAACTGAATTTATGAGACGTCCTTCAGTTCCTCTCCGCTGTTGAAAATCCCTTTGAAGAAGACCTTTCCTGTTGACCTGCTTACTAGACTAATGAGAGTAATTTTGTAGCCTTGATATCCACCATTCCCATCATCCTCTCCCCTCCAGCTGTTTAAATGGCTAAGATCTCATGATGCTTTCATGAAATGTGCATGCGAGTTATAATACTTTATACAGTATGCAAAGAACTCATTTTAAATGTCATGCATATCTGGGAATCTGGGACTTGGTAATCTTGTGTTACTGATTTTAAAATTGTTAATGTTTACAACATAATGTTACTTTTCATGATGTCATGATGCTTTTAAAAAAGGGGCCATAGCCCAAAAGCATTTCTTGCTACTGAGGGGTATAATAAATTGTGTATTTGTTGCTTTATTAAGGAGAGCCAGAGGGCTTTTGCAATGAAGTAAATTTTCTACCTTCTACTTATATAAGCAGTACACCTTGTTCTCAAAATATGGCTCATGGTGCAACCTCAAGAATCAATACAAAACAACCAAAAGAAGAGAAATCGTCAAGGTCATCTCTGTTATTTTTCCAAATACTTTAGTTTTCACCTTTTTCTAAAGACAAGAATGTTATAAATGTCTAAAATATAAAGTAATAGTTTTAGATGATGTGTTACAGCCACGTGAAAAGCAGCTATTGTTGTTTAAAGGGACACTCCAGTTTTTTTTTAATATGTTTATTTTCCAGCTCCCCTAGAGTTAAACATTTGCTTTTTACCGTTTTGGAATCCATTTAGCTGATCTCTGGGTCTGGCGCTAGCACTTTTAGCATAGCTTAGCACAGTCCATTGAATCTGATTAGACCATTAGCATTGCGCTAAAAAATAATCAAAGAGTTTAGATATTTTTCCTATTTAAAACTTGACTCTTCTGTAGTTACATCATGTACTAGAATATTAAAAGTTGTGATTTTTTTTAGGCAGATATGGTTAGGACTATACTCTCAAGCTGGTGTAATAATCAAGTACTTTGCTGATGTAACATGACTGCAGCAGGCGTAGTGATATTACGCACTGCCCAAAAATAGTCCTCTGCCATTGAATGTAACCAGAGGACTATTTTCGGGCAGTGCGTAATATCACTACGCCTGCTGCAGCCATGTTACGGCAGCAAAGTCCTTGATTATTATGCCAGTTTGAGAGTATAGTCCTTAGAAAATCGCAACTTTTAATTTACTGTCAGTCTTAGTACACAATGTAACTACAGAAGAGTCAAGTTTTAAATAGGAAAAGTATCGAAACTGGAGATCAGCTGAATGGATTTCAAAATGGTAAAAATCAATTGTTTAACTCTAGACGAGCTGGAAAATGAGCATATTTTCAAAAAAAGTGGAGTGTCCCTTTAACATAGTAGTTACTTATATTTATTGTGTGTTTAGTGGTAAGGGTCTTTGCCTTTTGTTACATGGCCTCAAGAAAGGCTGATGTGGTTAGAAGAGGGACGAATTAACATTTTGGGAAAAACTTCAGATTTTAAATGAGCGTGTATATTACATGACATGGCATGTTGGCGAGGAGTCACATTATGAGTTTATGGCAAAATCTATGATATGGCAAAGCCAACGAATCTCAGATGTCAGAGACTCAGATGTAAAGACTCAACAGCTGAATCTGCCATGATTTGGCGCTCATCACGGTCCTTCCTAAAAATAGAAACCAAATCAGAATTTCAAATGAATCTCCGAGTGTTTGAAGATCAGCTATGTCCACAGGATACATTCTTCTGTTAATTCTCTCTTTTACACTCCCATCCACATCCTCATTTACATCAAGCAAGTGACAAATGATTATACTGCTTTTCTTTTGATTTGTAGTGCCACTTTTAATTTAGATAAAATGCATCATCTTTAAAAATATGCAACACAATAAATAGTAAGGGAAACTTCGTTCAGGCAAGAAAACGCAAGTGGGTCATGCGAAAGTTTCCACTCATAGCAAACTTTCCACTTAAAAGATATAGATTTACAGTATATGATACAAACGTAGGCACTGTTGGCAGGTGTTATGCATAGTTATTCTTAGGTAAATTGCTATCAGCATGGCAGTTATGTTGTCACAGCGTGAAATATACATTATTACAGAATATTATACAATAACTGCTGTAGGTGCTTACAGGCAAATCCATACTGTATGGAATCTGGAGACTTTGTCAGCATTTTTCGCTCTGATTCTGTCATAGCATGAATTTCTTAGGTTATTACTGTCATCAACAACACTTACTGTACAAAATGTAAAAAAGACCCTCTATACACTGCTATACACATTATACATTAAAACATGGTTCTTGGGGATATTTTTTGTATAACACAATACTGCTTAGATATTTTCTATAGCTCAACTGGTGCATTGCATTAATAAAACACACTTTAAACTGTACAGTGCTTTGGATGAAGGTATTTGGGTCAATGACGTGACGTTAATTATTTTGTATCAATATGGATAAATTAAATGTAAAAAGGTTAAAATTTCAAAATAAATTTGCAGATTACTTGCATACATTCTCTTTTTTGAGAACCAAGTCTAAAATTTCTGGTTTTATTTCATTTTGAAAGAATATTTGGGGGATAATTGCAAAAATGTCAATGTGGTGTAACCGGTCTGTGTCAATTGGTGTAACTAGTATTTTTTCTTATTAAAATAATTTATAATAAAATAATAAAATAATTATTATGAATAAATATATTCATAAAAATGTGGAATAAAATATAATAATCTAGTTTAGTGTAATAAATTATTTTTTTACATACATTTTTACATAATTTGTCAAAGAATATTTAAAAAACAGCTGTTTTCAACACACATGACACATATGACAAAAATGCAATAAAATTTACATTTAGAAATAACAAATAAAATTAAATTTTAAAATTTTCGTTATTATTATTTTTTTTCTTCTAATTTTAATGGACTTTAATGGACACCAACACGTTTTAATGCAGTTTAAAATTGCAGTTTCAACGCCGTTTCAAAGGACTCTAAACGATCCCAAACGAGGCATAAGGGTCTTATCTAGCGAAACAATTGTCATTTTTGACAAGAAAAAAAATGCACTTTTAAACCACAATTTCTCGTCTATCTCTGGTCCTGTGACGCACCAGCACGACCTCAAGTAATTGCGTAATGCAGTGAAAGTTCACGTGTTACATATGAAACGCAAATTAGCGGACCATTTTAAACAATAAACTGACACAAAAACATTAATTAGTATCATTCGACAAACAACAACGTTGGAACGGTCCTCTTTCTCCACACTTGTAAACACTGGGGCGTAGTTTCACATACGTCATCCGTGACCTCTTGACGTGATGACGTATTGCGTGAGGTCGCGCTGGCGTGTCACACGCACGGAGGAAGACAATAAGTTGTGGCTTAAAAGTGCATATTTTTATTTTTCTTGTCAAAGATGATAATCGTTTCGCTAGATAAGACCCTTATGCCTCATTTGGGATCATTAAGAGTCCTTTGAAACTGCAATTCTAAACTACATTAAAAATGTTACTTGTTGGGGTCCATTAAAGTCCATTAAAATGAGAAAAATCCTGGAATGTTTTCCTCAAAAAACATAATTTCTTCTCGACTGAACAAAGAAAGACATCAACATTTTAGATGACATGGCGGTGAGTAAATTATCTGGATTTTTTTAAGAAAATTGACTTATCCTTTAACTTTCATAAAAAATTGTGCAAATGTAATTTTTATTGCATAAAATTAACATAAATACACTGTGCATTGAAATAAACCTTATGCATGCTTTTAAAACAAGTTTTTTTTTATTAATTTCTCATCTTGCCCAACTGTTTTTGTCACTGACCTATTTACTAAATGCATACATGTACAAGTGATGTGTTAGACATGGACCTGTAGATCATTCCCCTTGTATCGCGGTATTGAAGTTGAGCCCATGCTATGACTAACGGTTGGCCGCTCTCCCTGGGAAGGCTCCTGTTTTAGAAATGCCAGGGTGTCAGCAAATGTCACAGAGACACAGAAAGGGTAATAGACAAAAGTGCTGATGCCAACTTTTTAATTATTTAATAGCACAAACAAATTAATGGTTGGATGATGGACATCTAGTCTCACATAATCCATCTGTTTGAACGTAATTATTCCATTTAAAGTTATACCTTACATTGATCTATTTGACAGACACTGTGACTTTTATCAGTGTGTTTTACTAGCTCACAACAAGTGCGACAGAACCAGTTATGCTACAAGAACACAAAACATTTCAAGGTGCACTGCCGTCAGGAAATAATAAGTATGGAATGATGTAAAATATACATAGTGGTTCCTGTTGAAACGGTTACTTTTGTAAACATGTGACATCATTAGGAATCCGCCCTACACATACATGACGGTTTTCGCAATGGTTCCTTGTACATAAATAATACTGCTCTGATTAACATGGGAACATTTAAATAAAAACCTAAAATTGTTGGAAAGATCAAAGCACAGTCATGCACAAATTCTTTTAAAAATTTTAGCTGATGGGCAGGAGGGTAAATTTAGCCTCATGTTGCTTGCAGACAGATTGCAGACCTTCTTAACACAAGGGAATAGCGAGGGGAAATCACCAGGCTAGTCCAGAAGAAATGAAATAACAGAAAGATAGATGAAACAGAAAAAAATGGAATGAAGCCACTTGTACACTGAGAATCCCAGACCACATGAATTATGCATTTCTCTATAACAAGGTGAAGTAATCCACAATCCCATTTTTTGGGGTGATACTCATTCTTTTCTTCACAGTACCTGTCTTTCCCTTTTTCCTTTTCTCTCTCTCTCTGTCTCACATTTGCCCCGATAATCATCATTGAAGTAATGGGGTTCAATTGGAATGACTAAGACTAGATAAGATGAGAAAATACTTGTCCAGTCTCTGACCTCTCTCATCAAAGCAAAATGTCACCTATTCTTAACAGATACTGTAGCATAGATATTTAGTTGTATGTATTTAGGTTAAAGGAAAGGAGAGCAGGAAAACTCTAATCCTAATCCATTGTGCTACACATTACCGTTAGCAGGTGATGACATTTAAATACTATGTAAAAGTACAAAATAATCAAATCTTTGATGTATTATCAAAATCCAAAAACGTATAATATTGTGAGGATTATTCAGGCTCTAAGGGAATGAACAGAGGAAACGATTAGGACTTGATACTTTTTATCTGACGCATTTGAAAATCCTCATTTTAAATGCTTTCTTGTTTGCCATTGTTATTGCAAGCAGTAGAGCTGAGCTCAGTGCACGCAGCTTCTAATGCAACTCTTTTCATCCAACAAGAAGTCATTACAGAATGTTTCTAGAATGACTGACAGCATAAACTAAACAAGTTGTGGAACAGAAATGGCTTTGGATTTTCAAAAAACTAATCTAAATTGAAAGAAAAGTTTTTTGGCAAACACTTTCTCTTCTCAGCATCACTCAGTCTTGCTGTGCAAAGACTTCCTGCATTGTTCACACTCGGTTTAGTATCGAAAGACATGTTAATATGTGTTGATGCTGAAAGCCTAGCAAGAATTAGTAAGGAGGGTCACTTTCTCTCTGCAGAGGACTCTTATTCTGTACAGAGATTATTTGCATGCATTTTTAACAGTAAAATTTAGAAGTTTTTATCATACTGTATTGATTGAAATTCCAGTTGAATATTCACCTTCTGAACCCTTAGGTAGCGTGCACATCAAAGCTTTTACGCCGTCGGTCGCATATGTTTTCAATTGTTTCCAATGGAAGAGCTGAGTTTTAAGAAAAACTTGCACTCAGCGCTGAGCGTGAAGAGGTGAAAAATATTCAACTTTGGGTGAAAAGCTCAGCCCATCAATGTCAGTTTTCACACGGCCGTCCAATCACAGTAGAGGGGTAGGACCAATATCACAACAACCAACCGGCGCATCGTTTAACAACTGATAAACAAAGCGCTCAGTTGAAGAAAGCCTTCAAAACCTTTGGTGTGCACGTCCCCTTACGGTACATTCACACGGGGCGAAAGTGTTAACGCTTGATGAAAGGCTTGTCTGAAGCGTGGCCAACAGCCAATCACAATGGCCACAACACATGCTCTGGTCTTGCACAAACATAATTTTTTGCACTAGGTTATTTGCATGAGGCAAATCTGATTGGCTGACGCATGTGTTGGCGCTTGAAAAGTTGAGAAATGTTCAACTTATGCCGTAAGCAACGGCAGTGAGGCGACGTTGAAAAAAATTCACAATTCAGTTCGGCAACGCATAACGTCACCCATTAAAAATAAATGAGAAGCGTTAACGCTTTCGCCCTGTGTGAATGTACCGTTAGAGAGTGAAGTTGGATTTTCCTTCTTGATTTCACTTTAATTTCAATCTTTGATATGGCCTTACTCAGTCAATATTGAAGATATCAAGATTACATTTCACAGAATGTTCTTTACGTAAGGAATAATTGACGACGGGCCGTTAAATTATAAGAAAATAATGCACAGCGCGAAGCGGAGTGACGTTAAGCCATGGTTGTGCATTATTTTCGAATAATTCAAAGGACTATTCTGGACGATTATTCTGCTTATTCCACAATTACCACAAACATTGCTCTGATGGTTATTTTAAGGCCTTTGACCAGTTAGGTGTGCGGTTTACAGAAAAAAATTATGTAAGGTCACGCTGGCTCGTCACAGGACCGGAGATAGACGAGAGAAGTTGAATGACAATCATTTCCCTAGAAAAGACCCTTATGCCTCGTGGGATTGTTTAGAGTCTTTTGAAAATCTGTTGAATATGCAATTTTAAACTGCATTAAAACTGTTACGTGTTGGGTTCCATTAATGTCCATTAAAATGAGAAGAATCCTGGAATGTTTTCCTCAAAAAACATAATTTCTTCTCAACTGAACAAAGAAAGACATCAACATTTTGAATGACATGGTGGTGAGTAAATTATCTGGATTTTTTTTTTTTTTTTAATGGACTAATCCTTTAACATTGACTATTAAGCACTATATGTGAGTTTAAATTGAAAAGTTGAACCATCTACTACCAGGGATTTTCAAACTTTTTTGTCAGCCGAACCTCCCTTACCTAAAGTATTTACTTAAAGTACCCCCTGAGAATATTTTTTCAGTAGTATTTTACATAGTTATTTTTATTGTTGCCTGCTATTTGACCTTCATCTGGTTATTTTTTATACATAAAAACGTATCTGTCCGTTTTGACGTAGTGTTGTGTAATGGTCACATGACATTCAGAATAAAGTATTTTAGTTAGATATTTTAATTTTAAAATTATGTATTTATATTTTATGATTTAATAATTAATTCATCATTTTTATGAACATCCTGCAATTCCCCTGTGCTAAACCAAACATCTCATGCAACTTTATATATACTATTAGATATTTAACCTTTTTCTTTTGCCAAACTATTAACGTTTTGACACATAGGTGAAATACTTCTCAGGTTAAGCCTCCGAAACAAGAGGAACACAATTACGATGTGTCTTCAGATTCTTGTGACAGATGCAGTTTCCCTTGGAAACAGAAGTTGTTAGTCGCGTATTTGATGCTGCGAGTGAAATAATGACTTGCGATGCTTGCCACAAAAATGCAAAGAAAACATTTCAATAAATAATACTGCTGTCATTGGAATCGAAATATCTTTTTTAGAACAATGATAATATGTTGCCATGGCACCATGGTTATAATATTAATACATTTTTTATTTGCATTCACCTGCCTGTAGACGGTTAGACAAAAAGTGCATGACATTCACAACAGTCATTATAACTGTAACAGTACCGAGGTAAGAACATCTCCTCCTTCAAAGATTTCACCGTTTTGATGGATCACACAGACTCGTGTCCCCAAACGATCTTTACGAACACTTTCCACGTTTTAAAAAAAACGTGTTGTTTGTTTTTATGCAGCTATCTCAGAGGCACAGAAGGAGGCAGAATGTTGTTTCTTCTCCTTCTGTTGGTGCCAGATCTGGCAATTTGAGAGAACTCCATGACGTTTCTTTGCATCCAAGGGAATTTTGCGTCGGTGTGAATTATGAGGAGTCCCAAACGTGCCTCACTGCCTAATTAAGACGCTTTAGGACACCGTCAGCACATACATTTCACTTTGATCTCTGATACGTATACAAAATGCGCACCCACGTCTGGAAGCAGACGGCATACAGAACGCCAACCCTTAAACCGGCGCCAACCTCATTATTACAGAGATCTTCCTACCTCTCAAGGCATTACATACATTTTAAAGTTTAATGAATTTGAGAATTAAGCCCAAGAATTATTTTCAGATGTTTAATTCCCCCTTTGCAGTGTTACAATTTTAGATGATTTAAAAACAGCACTTTAACTGACCTCTTTCTGCCTTTAAGCATTGAGTTTTAAACTCAAGGACTGCTTTTATATGTTCTTCTCTGTTATATTCCCCATTGTTCACACTAATTAGTTCATTTGACCACTAAAATTTGTCACTTGGAAAAGTTTCTTATTTTTCACTTAACATGATTACTTTACAAGCCAGAACTTTAACAGCTCCGTTGCTTTTAATTGGGGTTGTACAGATACTCCAAGTGAAAATAAAATACTCTTGTGATTTTAAAGGACATGAGCATTGTTGAAATGATCTCATTGTACATCAAACTGAGATTGTATTATCGCGATATAAGACTGACTTCAGTTCAGTTGTATTTCTTTAACTCAATACAGTGATACTTAAATCCAGCATGTTGTGGCGTTAACACATTGTATTGTTGAAGATTCTGGGATTGTTTTTATCCCCACGGGTGAACTGATTCATCAGACAGATTTTGGAAACATAAATACACACGTGTATGTATAATTCTGTCACTAATTAATTGTGCGTAACTTCAGGCAATAGCAAGCTTTCTGTCTCTAGCACCTGTTAGACCCAGCATGACAAACTTACTTAACTGCAGAATTGGCATACTGTAGAAATAAAACATGGCTCAGTTTTCATTTTATATTTATGTCATTGGCAGTTTAAAGGTGCAGTGTGTAAATTTTAGCGGCATCTAGTGGTGAGGTTGTGAATTGCAACCAACGGCTCAGTCCACTGCTCACCTTTTGCTTTTGTAACACATAGAGAAGCTGCAGTAGCCGCCACCGGACAAACATGTCATTGTTGAAGACAACTTAGTTAAAAAGTTTGTCCGTTAAGAGCTTCTGTAGAAACATGGCTGCACAAAATGGCGGCTTCCATGTAAGGGGACCATCTGTGTATGTAGATAAAACGTCTCATTCTAAGGTACTAAACACATAGCGGTTCATTATGAAAGGTCTTTATACACCACTGATAATTTAGTTTTGTATATTATTTTGCATTTTTGTCAAGAGATCCTTCTAAAAATTACACACTGCACCTTTAATAGCAAATGTTTCTCAGAAAGCTCACTCGAGTTTGTCATATTCCTCCTTAACTGTATGTGCTCATAAATCTATAAAGGATAAGATGTAAATGGCTTGAATCACATTCTAGTATATTTGTTAGCTCCATTTACACACAATAAAGGTCAAACACATGAAGAACAACCATATGCTTTATGATTTATGCAAGACATAAATGAAACCAGTTAGCAGATGGCTCTTCTCTCCTGTGCATACTGTATCTTGATATTGGTGAAGGTACAACAGACTTGAGATCTGTGAGATAGCACACTCGATCAATGTTCTCAAGGGGAACTACTGTATGGGCTTTTCATTATATATAACAGATCCTCCAGGACTCCAGCATCGGGAAAAACAGGCTGCCATGCATTTACTCTTACAAGACTGTTGTCAGTACAATGTGACTGGCTTATGCCTGCATTTTGATGATTTTATCATCTTATAATTTAATATAATGATTTATTCTTCATAAGTTTGACCTTTGGCTTTCTGATCCTTTGATTTCAAAATGAGCACAGCAGAGCGCAGCAGTGATATTGACCTATGGCTTCTCTTTTAACTAGTTTAGCTGTTTAATAATAAGATAAAAGATAAATGGCATCATTACAATATTACACTTTTGGCCTACAAGTGAAATCCACATGTTTTTTTATAAATAATTGTTAATTTTAGTATACATTTTTGGTGACACTTTTTATTTGTTAAAGGTGCAGTGTAAATTTTAGCGGCATCTAGTGTTGAGGTGCTGGTGAATTGCAACCAATGGCTCAGTCCACTGCTTACCCCTCATTTTTTAATCACATAGAGAAGCTACGGTAGCCACCACCGAACAAACATGCCATCGGAGAAAACGTAGTAAAAAAAGTTTGTCCATTAAGGGTTTCTGTAGAAATATGGTGGCACAAAATGGCGTCTTCCATGTAAGGGGACCCTCTGTGTATGTAGATAAAAACGTCTCATTCTAAGGTAATAAACAGTAATGGTTCATTATAAAAAGGTCTTTATACACCACTGATAATATAGTTTTGTATATTATTTTGCATTTCTGTCAAGAGATCCTTCTAAAAATTACACACTGCACCTTTAACATAGTAAACATGAACTAACAATGAGCAATTATTCAAGTAATTAACAAAGATTAAAGGAATAGTTCCTAAAATGAATATTAGCCCATATTTTACTCACTCTCAAGCAATCCTTGGTGTGTATGTCTTTTTCTTACATCCAAACACAGTTGAAGTTATATTAAATAATATCATAGCTAAAAGTAAATCAATGGGTTTATGTAACGCTGGGTCAGAGGTCAGCCTTTCACCTGACCTCAACTCTCATGTGAACATAGACATAGTATATCAAATTTAAAATATTTTCCTTACAAAAACCCATCACTTTACTCTGGATGATATTTAATAACCATATGAATTCATTTTTTGGGGCACTATCCAATACCATTGCAATGCTGAAAAGAGCAAAGATATTATTTAATAGAAATCCTACTGTGTTTGAAGTCATATAAACCAAGGGTTAAGGTTTTGAAAATATATCATAATTTTCATTTTGTGATTAATTATTCCAGTCGAAGTAGGGGAGAACCGGGGCAAAAGTAATGTAACACAAATTTTCTCCGAGCCCTGATAACATTTGCATTCCAAACTATTACAGCATCTTTAGCACGCAGCCCTTGACAGACCTGACAAAAAATATTGCGTTATTTCCTTACCGTTTTGCGCGTCTAGGTCGAGAAAGCTGTGTTCAATCATAATAAGTAAATTAAGTGGTCATTTCTTTCTTATAACGCGTTGTGTTTCTGGTTTCATGTATTACAGTACTGGGGTACGTTTCCCAAAAGCATCGTTAGGCAACGAACATCGTAGGTTCCATCGTTACTAACATCGTTCAACGATTTGGTGATTCCCGAAACCATCGTTCAAACGAATATTCGCAAACTGCATCGCTAACTTGTGTCGCTAATAGAGATGTTCCGATACCATTTTTCTCTTCCCGATACCGATTCCGATACCTGGGCTCAGGGTATCGGCCGATACCGAGTACCGATCCGATACCTGGGTGTATATCTGTAAAATATACAGCTATACATACTACTAGTCCTGTATGAATGGATATAACGGTTTATGGTGTGCTTCAGACTTATTCCTGTATAAAACATGAACAAATACATACAGTGAACTAGGGTGTTTTTATTATCTGAAAGACAATTGACAGTAATATTTATTTTTCCTAAGAAAAAACGAGCCACAAATCTAACACTGTACACTGAAAGGGTATTTTAGTTTTAGAATAATTTGAAAAATCTGTGGAATTCTGTGGGATGATTTTAAATGTTTTTAGAAGAAATTAGAGAATTTAAGCTATTAAATATTACAAAATTGCATCTAAAATAATTACTTTTTAAAGGCTTACAATTAAAATGAATACACCGAACCAATGAGTCCTCTGAATTAAACTGGACCAACATGAACCAGATAATGTGCATGTCAAGATAGAATGATTGTTTGTAGCCTATATAAAATGACATATATTATTGTTAATATATATTATAGCAGAATAAAAAAGCTGGTGTAAACGTTCTCATTATGAATTAAGCACGTATGAAGATAATTTCATCATTTTTACAACGCAATGTAAACTTTATATTAAACATAACAAGAGCATCCGTCTTGTAAACGGATTTGAAATTATGGATGTGCTGTGCTGACTGTCGCGTCACATAGACGACAGAGACAAGTAAGACCTGCGGTAAAACTCAGTGGTAAGTTTTATTTCATCTCAAATATCAAACGGTTCATGCTCTTATCATTAAAAACAATCACAGCAAACAGCACACGCAGGGTTTATGTACTTATCAATGCTGCTCACAAACGCGCAAGGCTATGTATGTGTACTTGTTGTCAATGACAGTACTGGTCACTCACAAACGCGCTCAAGCGCGGGGTATGTGTGCTTGTCAATCACGGGCATTAACTCCATTGAGTACTCCGCCAAAATCTGCGGGCACGGATTCCGTTGAGACATGTCGATGTTTTGTTTTATTAGTCTGAAATACTAACAAACAGCGGACATACGGCTGCATGCTTTCATTTCTTTGCCGCTCTAAGTAAACAATGGTGCGTCACGCATGAGGTAACTTCCTGGTGTTTGCATTCAGAGCAGCGAAGAAGAAATGAGTTTCGCTTTGCAGCGTTAGCTTTAGTGTTAGCTATAACGGGCATAACTAGGTTTAGTAAGAAAATGGTATCGGATCGGTACATGGGTTCAAGTACTCGCCGATTCCGATGCCAGAATTTTTTGTGGTATCGGCCGCATTTCCGATACTGGTATCGGAATCGGAACAACTCTAGTCGCTAACTTGTGTCGTTGGAACGACAGCTCTTGACCTGTCGTTAGAAGCATCGTTCCTTGTTATTATCATATGTAGACTTAAATTGATCATGCTTTTGAACAAAAAAGCAAAAAAACATGTAGTACAGTCAATATCCATCATTCTAAATATATTACAATTTTAATTTACGTCTTTAAATTTGTTAACAGAATGAAAGCGCTGCATTTGAAAACTGCGCATGCGCGCAGCCCTACAAGCTTTAAGACCCTGGGGAATCCCTGGGAGGAGTGACGTAAGAGGGAACTTGCGCGTGAATTAAATATCTTGAAAATAAACAATAGATAACTAAATCACGATAACGAAATCAGTCTTCCTATGCTATATATGTTATTTACAGCAATAATCTGACATTAAATTGATTTGCACAGATTAATTAGTACTTCACCTCCCACGTGACATCATCAACTATGTTGTTAAACCAACATTGTTCAAACGACAAATGTGCGACAAAGTTACTATGCTTTCGGGAAACAGTCGTGACAAGGTAGTTTGTTTCTTCAACGATGCATCATACTGTACTATGGTCGTTCAGCAACAAGTTACGTCGTTGTTTGGGAAACGCACCCCAGATCAATCTACAGGTTATTTAGTTCTCTAACACACCCTGAAGTTTGACCTCTCAGAGTTTTTCAAAATAAAAATAAGTTCCTGTCGGGACGAAAGTAACACTTGTTACTTTTGGCCCGCTGCTAATACTGTTGTATATGTTAAAAATGTATATTATTCTAATTTGATTTAATTTAATTTTATAGTGTCCAAATTGTAAAAAAAATATTTTCAACAATTCAAGTTTTTACTGTCAGGTTGCTTTTGAAACATTTGATAAAACTGAAATTTAAAATTAACGTGTAATTTCATTATTTTTTGCAAAGACAAATGACAAAATATGTTCATAGTCATGTATATTTACTGAAAACAAGTGTAACACAAAATCTGTCTTGTTCTGTTGTGTTACTTTTGACCCACCTGTGTGTTACTTTTGTCCCAGCTGATAGGGTTGAAAGTAGGGCTGTGAATCTTTGCGAATCGATTCAATTCACGATTCAAAGGTTTCCGATTCGATTCAAAAACAATTTTTGCTAATCAGAACGATTAAATTCAATTCAATTAACTATGAAATTTGATTCGATGATTAACGATTCTGTTCTGTAAATTTTAGTATACATCTGCATCTGAGCAAATAAAAGAAATATTTAGGAAATTCATGACCATTTAATAGATTTTCAATAACTTGATTCAGGACTTCAGTTTAATAGCTTAACTTCTTAGGACTCAAAATACATTAAAGCAAGTAAACCAAGAAAAATAATTCTAATTCTACATATTCAATGCATTATAAGCTTTTATTGTAAACATTGTATACATTTCCTGAACATTTAGGATATACAGCAAAGTGTGTAAAGTAAATACAGCAAAGTGTGTAAAGAAGTAGCACTTCTCACGTCTGACCCTGAAATACTAGCTGCTTTAGGTGCAGGTATCCTTAATGGCCCTCCATTCGTGCACTGTCTGCTGCATTTATTCAATTCAATTTTATTTATATAGCACTTTTCACAATTGGTAATTGTTTCAAAGCAGCTTTTTGTGATTACTACATTTATTTAAATGACAGCAAACAGGCGCGCCGCGAATTGAAGATTAGTGACGTAGTCTACTGCGCCACTGCAGTGGTGGCGCATTTTACATCGCAGATGTAATTAATTTAAGATTTATATATATTTTTTTATTATCCATCGTATTTGTTATATAATCACGATTCGTTCGATTTTTAAATATAAAATCGAAACAAATGATTCACGATTCAAAAATCCAGGTTTCAAGATAGATGCATGCATCGGCAGGATTTGTAATCGATGCATCGAGAAAACGAATTAATCGTTACACCCCTAGTTGAAAGTAACAATGCGCTACTTATGTTCAAAGTGAAATTATACTGAAGTCATTTTACAATTTTACAAAATTCCACCTGGTATTGATAGACCAAACTTTTGAGTTATTGACCACAGCAAAAATATTATCTCTGTCTAAAACATTATCTTTTAAAATGATGTTTTTCTGAAAAATGGTACTTTCGTCCCTGCTGAGCTCTCCCCTACTGCTCTTGTAATGAATTTTACAAATATTTACAAATACAACCTTCTTGAAAGGTGTTGCCATTTTTTAAAACAGAAAATTGGAACGGATATATTTTTGTCCGTTTTATTATTAAAATAACCATTAGGCTTTAGTTATTTGTCATTGTATGAGCAAAAAGGGATGTTTTCCTTCTAAAAAGGAGATTTTAACAACAAACGATATGGTGCAAGTTGAGTCATCAATATTTTCAGACTGTTTTCCCAGGAAAAGGGCATTAAATAAATGATTTTGCCTATCTGTGTATTTTTGCATAAACAGAGCAGATGACCCAATGCAGTGACTTAGCCACACTGCTTCTGGATTGGCATTTTCAGACACTCTGAATTATTCACAGAATCTGTGATAGGCCGGTAGAAAATCTCAAGCATTGGAGCTGCTGATGTCTGCAACCACTGCAAACATTTCTTTGTCACTTTACCCAGAATGACAGAAAACCCAAATCTTCTCCTCGTGGAGGTTGTAGCTTTCACTTTGTTCCCAGAGTTTTTCGCGTTGGCTGGCTCACCTGTTTGAAGTCAAGCTACGACAACCCCTGGGATCTCCACTGTGTGGTGTTATGTTTATGCTCACAGCCATTCGCATGCCATTGTTGACAGTCTTTTGAACTACTGAATCGCACAAACTTTCTTTCCCCTATTTGTCTCACATTCAGAAGTCAAGCAGTGAACTCAGCAGCGCCTGGAAATGAACTGCAGTGCAATTTGAATAGAACCAAAAATCTCTCTGAAAAATGTGCCTTTACCTCTTGTGCACCTCTAGCTGATTATTTACATTCACTTGAGAGTAAAAAAAATATTTTACTTCTTTTTTTCAACCACTAGATTATTGAATTTTTTACTCGCAATGTCTAACAGTAGATTTTGTTGGTTTTAAAAATATCACAACTCAGAGCTATAGTTTAAATTTGTGTAATAATTTATTTTAATACTTATAACACAAGAAACAATTAAATTAATTTATTATTTTGCTCCTTGTTTAATCTGTGAAAAGCCAGCTAAAGTTGTTGTTTTGGTGGGGGGTTTCCGGTTTTCCATATAAAATCATTCTACATAATGTAAAGAAGTTTCTGTGAAAATATAATCTTAAAATCTTTAATACTGACTATAAGGCCATGTCAAAGATTGAAATTAAAACTAATAATCCTAGTCCCAGACTAAAATGCATGTTTGAGCTGCCTTACGCCCCATTCAGACAGCCAGGGACCAGCAGTAGCAGAGCGACGCAATCTCATTCATTTCAATAGAAAGCGGGCGACTTCCGGCGACACAAGCAAAAGTGACCGTTGGCGACCGTATGGGCGTGTTTAGCAAAGTTGAACTTTATGCAAATGTCGAGCGAATTTCGGGAGCGACTACCAATGAGAACAAAGCAGTGGAGTTCACGTCATTCCTTCTCTCATCAGTTACTGGCGTGGACGGTACTCATTTGTTTATGACGAGCAGATTTAGAAACGCCTCATTGAAAGAGACGGGCGACACACGGCGATAACGTTGCTGGCTGTCTGAACAAGGGTTATGCTACGTACACACCAAATGCGTAGCATCGCGTTGCTCGTTCTAGATTACTCGCGGGAACTTTGTGTCATGCGCATTTTTCGCTTGAGTTGAATTTTCAACTTGCGCAAAGGCGCGATTGAGGCGAATAGCGCATGATTTTGCGGCAATAGCGTTTGTCATTCGCATCACCCCGCGCAAGGACGCATCTGATCGCGTCTTTGCATTGACTTTGTATGTAAACTACTCGCTCAAATCTTGTGTGTATGCTCCATTAGGGGCGGTTCACATTTTGCGTCTAAATCTGTTCGGAAAGCGCAACCGTCTGTTGGTTCTTGCCACATGAACTGCGGTGCACTTGAGGCATTCTAGAAAGTTGAAATGTTTTTAACTCGATGTGGTGCGGAAGCACCTGGAAAAAACGAGCGCGCACACCGCGTCACTTCTATTATACATTTGAAATAACGAACTTGAGCGCACAAAAGACGCCCCTTAAAGGGCACATATCATGAAAATCTGACTTTTTCCATGTTTAAGTGCCATAATTGGGTCCCCAGTGCTTCTATCAACCTAGAAAATATGAAAAGAACAACCCAGTAACTTAGTTTTGGTAAACCATTCTTTGCAAGCATGTGAAAAAATAGGTCATTAAAATTTGGCTCCCCTGTGATGTCAGAAGGGGATAATACCGCCCCTTAATCTGCACTATCCAACCACCGCACTGCCATTTAGTGCAGAGAGGGAAAATAATTGACAGCACAATTGAGTTTCAATTTCAACAAATTACCATCATGGGGATCAGTGTTTGCATTTTATCAGCTCATTTGCATTTAATAGGACATACGCGAAAACGGCACATTTTTGCTCACACATACAAAGTGTAAAGTTTAACATGTTATAATAAATTATCTGTGGAGTATTTTGAGCTAAAACATTACATATGTATTATTTTACATCTTAAAAAAGTCTTGAAATGTCCCCTTTAATTTAAAAACACCCTGTATTGACATTGACTTTACACTGAAAAAAATGATTCAATGAATTTAATCAATTTTTTTAAGGTAAGTGGTTGCAATCAATTTATTTAAGCTACATTTAAACAAAAGTTTTATATTTTGTTTTACGTTACTAATCTTTTTTGTTTAAATGTAGCTTAAATAAATTGATTGCAACCACTTACCTTAAAAAAATTTATTAAATTCAATGAATCATTTTTTTCAGTGTAGCCTGGATGGGTCACAATTTTTCAGTTTTAAAATGTAACATTTTTAATGTATTATTTTTTTAAGATGTGACATATTTTCCATAAGTTTATTGCATCAGGGTTGATAATTACATAATGTTATGTGAGTTCATTAAGAGGGCTTTTAATTCCCAGGATGGAGAAATCCATCACAGATTCAGGTGAGATACAAAGCTTTTATTTACTGTTAGTGAAGCTGCAAGTCTTCTATTACATTCAGTTTTTATCTTCAAAGCACATCAAGTGTGTCAAGCAGGAAAACAGAAGGGAAAGAAACAGCACAAGAAGAGATGAAGCTCATATGGAATGACAAGGAAGCATATTGATTTATCTCAAGGGTCAGTGAACTTAGTGAAACTTTGCAAAGCAAAAACTAAAGGGGTGGGGGGGTTGAGATGGAGAGAACGGGAAATGCACTGCACTGGTAAAAGCTACTCTATTCAAAACATTTTAGCCTCGATCTCTTTCCATGCTTGAGTTCACAGAATGAAAAGTGGTGGGCATCATTTGATGTGTCTTGAAATGACAGTTTGCTTTTATGTGGTCTGTAACCCAACAAACAAGAAGAACTAATGTGTAGAAGAAAGAATGGATTTGCAACCATTTCTAGTCTGCATGTGCAGAGTTATTCAATTTCCTTGATAATTTGGTGAGGGAGCTTTGTGACTCCTACACCGCCTCGAGCTTTTGAATAAGAAAAATGACTTCGAGTTTTTAAACGATAAGACGGGCCCACTGAGATTCTTTGTGGTCTCTCTGTCCTGGCTCTCGGATTCGGAGCGGATTGCCATGGTGACGATGCACAGGCTGTGCTTGGCCTTGGTTTGTATGGTGTGCCCTCATTTCCATCTGAAAGGTTTGTTCGCTTTCACTATCTCTCCGCCGTGTCCACCTCAACCGTCGATACATATCTTGCATTGCACGTTCTTTCTCTCTTTTTGTTTTCACCATCCATTTTGTATTTTGTGCTCCCTTTGATGAATCATGGGAAGGTACTGATTCTCATTTTTAAGGTGTGTGACCCCTATTCAAAGGTCTTTGGAACAAGTCATTCAATTTGCCCTGTAGAGCTAGAAGCATTCAAAAAAGAAAGAAAGTATCTTGGTATGAATACTGTACTAAAAACCATAGCCCCTGTTGTAACATAAAAAGAGACATTTGAAAAAGTTATGGATGCCGTTTATTACGAGGAGGTGTTAATGATCCATGCAGTTTTTAATTTCTCTTGATCTTTAACTGATTCAGTAAACACGTTTCTTCAATCCAACCCTCTTTGCTTACATGTTGTACATTATTTCTCATTCTTTGATCATCCTAACTGTTAGTGCTGTTATCAGGAAACATCTAAACCAGGTCATCTCTGCTCCGTGTTATTGGACCAAATGCAAATGTGAAAAAGTCTAAACCACCTGGCTCCTGACTCTATTGTGAGCCCATGTCTGTTGTTCCTGAGGCAACCGGGGGCAGGATACCGACTTCTGCTGCGCATTTTGTGTCTCCGATGACTTTCTCCTTCATTAGCCTGATTCATTCAGGATGGCAATCCCGCCACCCCCACCAACACCAATCCTGGAAGCTAGAAAGCATCGAGGCCGAGAACTATAGCGTGCCAGCGAGGATCAGAGAGGACATGTCACCATGGCAACACTAGAGGAGCGTTCCTTTTTCAAATGAGAGAATGAGTTATCTCTATTTCCCCTTCGTTTCCCTTCGGCTGTGATTTTTCTTCCTTTCCCCCCTCTGCCTGTGTTTGGCACTTTGTGTTCTAGATGCAGCTAATTGCATTTTGTCTCTTCCATGGAAGGTCTTGTAATAGGTTTCAGCTTTTTGTAATTACACATTTCTTTATTGTGACTGTAAAGGATGTTTCGGAAATCACCAACCCAAGTCGTAAATCAACAAGTGGTCGGTTTTTATACCCGAGTGTTATTGGACCTTTTAATAATGCTGTGGGACTTGATTGAATCTCTGTCGGATCACTATCAATGGTCGGATCAGGTTTACAAGCAGTTTGCCTCAGATATTTAGCATCTCTGAGCCGTGCGGCTTGTTTGTTTGGCAAGCTGTCGTAGTTTTGTAATCAGATTTTAATTGAATTCCTGATCATATTTCAAACCTCTTCCTGAACAGGATTTTGTGATTTCATCTTTTTGTAACAAAAAAAGAAAATGCATTTATGAAACAAGCACTTACCTTGTCTATTCGTGTTGACTGGGCCAAAACATTCGTTTTTCACCTGTAAGACAAGAAGGCACGAATGTTTCACAATACTAGTGACATTGTTCTAAAACTTGTCATCTGTTCAGCCTGCAGTTAACTACTTGATAGTGATAGTGTTGGCCCTGTCCCAAATGGCGCACTTCATGTGGACTTTCGGTCTTGTGGCCTTAAATTGTGCGTGCTCGCTTAGTCTATGAGTCCGTAGGGTGTCCCTTCTGTCATTTTTATGCTTTAAAGTGTGCTCATCAGCGCCCGCTTTGCCCCCTTGATGCGGTCTTCAGCGAAACCCACACTGCAGCAGGCTGTGCGCACTTTACCAACCCAGAAGTCCTTGCGAAAGAGCAATCAGACCAATCAAACGATGGAAGGGAGGAGTTCACACTTACGGGCAACTTCTCTTCCTATTTCCGGCATTACGCTCGAGTCTGTCCCAAAAAACGACTCCGGTACATCAAACGGTGGACTCTGAGGGGACCACAATTCCGGAGTGTGCCATTTGGGACAGGGCCTTTGAAGGAGCGCTGAGAGCGGAAAAGCGCCCAACGTCATTTGCATTTTTCTATTGTCCAATCGAATGAGGGGAGAGGTGGACCTTCCGTTGTAGTGATGGAAGTTTACAGTTCAATACGCAATATGCTCACGCTTTAATATTTGACTGACAGGACAGCTGCGTCGGTGGTTGCCTAGCAATATAAAATGCCATGCCGCACTGCTATTTTTTTAAAGTGACCAAAAAAGGCGTGCCTTGCGTTTCCATGCATTTATAACCGTGGGTTCACACCAGCCACATTTGAGGTGTCAAATTCGCATCTAGTTTGCCGCTTGAACATTTTGAGTTTACTCACTTCATTCGCGTGTGAAATTCTAGTCATGGGAGGGGCTTCTGCCACTCCGCTCGCTTCCTGTAATCATGTCACTACAAGAGCAAGCTCCTAATTGGTTAACGCGGCACGTTTTTCCGCCAAAGTTACAATTGTTCAACTCGCGTGTTTCCCGCGGCAACGCTCAATTCGCGCGAACTAGATGCGCAAATAAGGCGGAATCGTGTCTACCGTGCCGCGCTAAACGCCTCATTAAGACGCACCTCAACACGTCTTTACATTGACTTAACATTGAAATCACTCGTGCTTGACGTTTCTACCGCGGCTGGTCTGAACGCAGCATAACGCGTTTATGCTACGTACACACCATATGCGGGGCATCGCATTACTTGCTCTAGATTACTCACGGGATTTAACTTCATGTCATGCGAATTTTACGCTCAAGTTAAATATTTTCAACAAAGACGCGTTTGAGGCGAATAGCGCGTGTTACCGCGGCAAAAGCGCCACCCATTTCCCGTCATTTGCATCGCCCCATGCGAGAACACGTCTGATCGCGTCTTTGCATTGACTTTGTATATAATCTCCTCGTGCAAAACATTGAACTCGCATCTGGTGTGAACCCACAGTTAGTGTGATTAAAGAAATGCTGGATTATTTTTAACCCAATGTTGGGTCAAAAAGGGACAAACCCAAGCCATTGGGTTGTAATTTATCATGTGCTGGATTGTTTCAACCCAAAATGCTGAGTTGTTTTAACCCATGTGGGTCAAATATAAAAAAATGTCTGGGTTAATTTAACCCAACGGTTGGGTTCGTCTCTTATTGACCCAGTGCTGGGTTAAAAATAAGTCCGGGTCTAAATTCTTGTTGTTTCGAGTCGATAGTACGATTTCAGGACTGTTCGATCTATACAGAAACATATACTCTATTCCTAACCCCAAACCACAGTGAAGTTTTAAAGTTTGAGGGCTACAATATTGTCATGTAAAAGTATTTATTAAAAGCCTAAAAATAACCTTTTTATTAGGAACACATGAGCAGGACTCAAATCTAGTGTCACTTACACATCATATTGCTTTTACAGTTCTATAGATTCTCTTATATATAAAGGTGAACCTTACGTGTACTATGAAGAATTCATATTATTTGTATTCTTTAGCTGTCAAAGAAGTTGAAGTTGAGGGAAGGAGATGAGACCGGCTATGGTGAAGGATACCTTTTGAGAAGTGAAGTATTGAGGAGATAAAAAAGAGGCGTATGACTTCATAACAGGAAATGTTGGCAGACGGCACCACAGGAAGCCCCAAACAGCGAAGGATCTGAGGCTCTCTGCCGTCTTTTCAGGTACCATGGTGCCACTGTACTTCATTCCCATTATCCCATAAGCTCAGAGCACTTCCACTCCAAAGGAAGTGGGTTGGTAGGAAGGGAATGTATCTATTGTGAAGCCAGCATCCTCTTGAAGCTTTCACCAAAGAACTTGCTTGGCATGCCAAGATTCACAGAGTATGTAGAAATATAAAAATATGTCAAATTTGTATAATAATAATTTTTTTATCTCGGTGTTGTGTCGCTCGGGAACGCCCGTAGCTGCAGTTCACTCCCGGATGCATTTATTGTAGATGAAGGAACTTTGTACTGAACCGTTCTAAATCAGTCAATATGTTTTCATCTAGTTTACAAGCCGGCCGGCCTTGTAACGCAAGCAAGCCGTTCTTAAACAGACGTGACTTCGGTTATGCTTACCGGCTCTGCTGGGATTGTTGTCCACAGTCAGGTAAACACACTGACAGCTTAATCCGCTTCAGATATGGTTTCAGGCAGATGATACTAACACGACCATGTTTTTTAAGAGGAGCTAGATGTATCTGCCAACCTAGTTTTACAAAAGGAAAGAGATTCCTCCTGAATTATTTGTTTTCTTGACAGAGATGACAAGCAGGCAACATTTATCGTTTTATTTATAGGGATATGATGCCTTTTGAAAACACAGCAAAGCAAACTTCAAAGACATTCAGCTTAATGCTCTCAGTGGCTGTATTCCAAATGACATTTTTGCCCCCTGAAGGACACTGCGGGTAGGGGACGAAACTTGTAGTCATACCACATTTTATCAAACAACCGAAGCCCTTCAACCAAGAGCCAAGGCTGTTTACACAATTTTCAGTTCTTTATTTATAAATAAAGTAAAAAATATCTGAATTAAAGACACAGGTAGGGCATATTTGCTGCTATTATCTACTGTACGGTAACATTCTCAATGTCTTTGTGTACCAAACGCTTGGGTATGACACAATAATGTTTTGTTGTCTTCAAAGTACAGTACTCATCTGAAGTACTCTGACCTTCAAAGTGAATAGAAATAGTTAATATTTAAAAAAATATATATCTAGTGGAATTAAAGGAAACTTGTGTGTTTCTGAATAGGTAAAGAATTGCATAATTTTTGAAGCAATTTAACCAGCGTTTGTTTTAAGTTGTCATGAGCCACATCAAGTGAAACAAAGCTGTTGCAAGTAAATTCTGTTATATTTGTGTATGGTACAAAACAGTATCCATTTTGCAGAGACAACTTTATATGGCTGCGTATAATGGAATGTGCTCGTCTAATCAGATAGGAACCGGATCGATATCAACGCGTGAAGTGAATAAGTGTAAACAGGTTAATCACGGGCCAGTGCAGTCCTACAAACTATTGTTCCCCGAAAACACAAAGAGGAATGAACAGATAAAGAAACAAGCAACGAAAGCACCTGTCGGGGGACATTGCTAGACTGATGTACCATTGCTTAATTGTGTTTCTGTTAGAAGAAGCCCAGATGTGCATTTGAGATGTAGTCAAAGGTTTGATGAGAGTGACTCGGTGCCAGAGGAGTTGAGCACAGAGAAACAATCCAATTAGGGTGAAATTAGAGAGAAGATATGTTGAGTTACACACCTCCCCTGTGTCTGTCTCTGCAATGAAAGTGCAAGAAAGGTCTCCTTCTGGATGCTACACGTAAGATTTAACTTCTAAAAAATAAAGTTTCGTTTAGTTGTTAGTTTCGTCTCATATGAGACTCGAGCATGAGGCAGTGTTTTTCTTTTTGCATTTGTTGAACTGTTGGTGAACTCCACCAATCGTCTATCAAAATGTTGAACCTCGTCTGGGGTAGTAGTGTGTGTCTGACCTTGACGTTTTGAGTGGCAGTTAAATCTGTCAGCTCCTGTCACTGTAGGCTTCTACTTTTCCAAGCTGTGATCAGGACAGAAATGATCGGTGGCCAGTACTGAGCTGTGGACAAATGAGTTTAAGGCCTTTTGGCTAAGTGTTTGTGTTGAACCTCAGGGCTCCCTTAATGTTTTGGATGAAGCTGGCTTTGTACATTATCTGCAGTACAGGGGAATGGAGAAAGCAGACCTCTAAGTCCTCTGACCCGAAGGTGTCTGCTTAAATGTTTTCTTTTATTCTTGTTGACAAAATGTAGTAATAGCCAGATTTCAAAGTGTAAAAATTAAGAAACTGAGCCACACATTAGAGTGACCTGCAAGAACTTATAAGGGATCCACAGTAGTTTCCCAATTCCCCCCACCTCTCTCCAATCACTCTTCAAAAATTCGGCTCAAAAATGTAACCAATAACCTAATTTATTCTGTAAATCTCCTTTAAACGAATAAAAAACTCTTGAAGCTCGACAATTTAAATCCAACTAATATGCACGCCGGTGTTTATTCAATTCTTCTTACGTGCACTTAGAGGACTTTGCTAAAAAAGGTATAGCGTTTTTAAGGATTCTGCCAACAAACTAGTATTTCTGCATGGCTTGAGGCTAGGATTAAGCATATTTGAAGGGAAAATATTTGATGAATGTATAACACACGCAAGAGAGCATTCGGTAAATATCATTATTAATTTTTGAAGGTGGCATTTAGCGGATTTTGCATCTGATATATATATGTATGTAAAAATTCCTTGCTGCACTTCAATTTTAAAGTTTAATCAACTTGAATTTACAATATATGTAACAATTTTTTTCCCGAAATTAATCAAAATAGATTTATTGCGTTTTGGAACCGAACTCCCATATAAATAAATAAATAAATAATTATTTATTTAATTTTTAATTAATTAATTAATTAATTTCTTTATTTATATGGGAGTTCGGTTCCAAAGCGCAATATATCTATTTTGATTAATTTCGGGAAAAATTGGTTTTCTATACCAAGAAAGTGACAAGATGAAAACCACTATTTTCTGTTACAAACTTTTACACAGCATCTTTAGGTTATAATAACTTAAAAAATTCAAATCCATAATTTGATTTTCAAAGATTTATTATAAAAACTTCTATATATTGAATCAATATATAAATGTGCATTCATTTTTGCCATGTTATATTCATTTAGTTGACTAGTGGTATACACTGATAAAAAATAAACATTAATGGCATTAATCAAAACACTTACTTTGTCAAATTAAAAACACTGTCATTGCTCCGGTCATCCTTGAGACATTGTCGCTGAACTTTTTCGACAGCGATCAGCTGTAAAATGTTTTGGTCCTGCTTGATTTTCGCTGATTTCATGTAAAATAATGGAAAGTTTTTCATAAGATCCCCTTGGGTCAATGTGTTAGCATGACAGAAGCTTCATGCTGTCGGGAGAACAAGCAACAGCCGGCATTTTTCTTTCGCCCGAGTGCCTCTCGCATAAATTATTCGATTTTGATGGCTTACGTTTCTTCTCCGCCACAAAAACCCACCACAGGTTTATCAATGTCATCAAAATTACTATTTTGTTTTTTGTTTGTTTGTTGATCACGCAGTACAAAGTAGATGAGAAAAAAACTAGGATTCCATGTGTATTCAAAGCACCATCATTATTGTTTACAATGCGTGGAATGGTGTGCTGTGATTGGTTAAGGGGATTTATTGCATCCTACAGAGAAGGAGGACTGGCATTTATCGCGTTTTGGAAAAAAGGGAGAAAAGATGACAGAATAACAAGGCGGATATTGGATTTTCCGAAATATACTTTTTAATACTGACCTGATACAATATTGATTTTGGCTGTAACAATTTTTTTTTTAATGGCGTTTATCGTGTTTTGGAACCAAACTCTTCATATATTTTTACATTTCCGGCTCTGTTTTGTACCCTATTCATATAAAGTGCCATTAAAAGTGAAACATGGGAAACATGTTTACACCAGATGTCAATGTCATACTGATTACAAAAAATTTCCATGTCACTGAACCTGCTTACCTGCCATTCAGATGTTATATAATAGCAGAATGTTTTCTCTAAGCGTGCTGTGTGTCTTTTTTATTGATCATATATATTAAGTTGGTGAGACGGGAGTGGGTGTTATTTAGAGCTTGTGCTAGCACTGGAATTCCAGCCATAAGTGTCATTTTGGACGAGGAAGAGACTAATGGATCAGGATTATACAAGATCTATAGTCACACACTGCAGTATCACTAGTTTATGTGGGCGTGCAGAACATCACAGTGCTTTAATATACACACGCTGCATGCCAATGTTTTAACACTCATAGCCCACATGATCTCACCGAATACCCCCGTTTCACACAGGCGCACGCACTCTTCATTTCTCGTGTCACAGAAGAGAGAACAAGGCTTTACAGTGCAAAAGGCAAGAAAATGAGTGAGAATCTGCTGCCATGGTGACTAGCCCAGCAGTATCTAATAGCAACGGGTTGCTAGGTAGCCGGTGCAGTTTGGAAAGACAGACTAGAATGCAGCATAATGCATGTGTTCATGGTAAATGACACAGAGAGGAAAATAGAGAGAAATTGACATATGAGCATCATTTGAGAGGTACAATCAATTGCAATGTTTTTGAACATTATACTCTTTAGAGGGGGACAAACTTCTAAAGAGGGGAACTGAAGCACTGGTTTGCAGACATGCCGTAGTGCGGCCCACACAAACACACAAGATATTGTTTAATATCACATTTTTTTCTAATGGCGATGCATGCATTTGTTTCTGCAGGGGAAAACAGAATCGGTGTATTTGCTCACATTATCATTATAAATTTGATGTCATTTGCAAGGTAATAAAAACAGTTTGAAAGCACAAGCAATAAACTCTGATTACATTGTGAGAGACTACAAAACAGTTTTGTACCTGATGTCAACCCAGTTTACCACGATGCCGTGACACAAGGGTTGATTCTTTTGACAGCCCATGCATGTGCGCTATGGGGATGCCTAATTATGCCAGACAAATTGATTAGTGAAAGGTGAGCGAGGTGTACAAGACAATTTAACCACCATCTTACCTGAATGGATCGGACGTGTTGACTGCTTGTCTGAGTAGAGGGTACAAGGTTCGACTTTGACATGCAAACGTGATGGACAGTTCAGATGGTGTGCTGAATAAAGGGCCTGTTTGTCGTGGTCTGTATTGCGGATGAGCCTGCCAGTAATCAGTAGGTTAATCGTTTTAGGTTTTCCAGGTTAAAAGCCCACAGCTGCAACAGAGGATGTTACATGTTAAATGAATAGGATGGCGAAGCCCCTAAAGACTTTGTTGCTCCAAAATCGTACCATGGTTTTTTTAGTTTCTCCATGTTGGTACATGTATGGTTGTGTGGCATATATGAGAATGATTGACACATTTAACTGGGTTGTACTAGTCACTGCTGTGTATATAGGCTACGATACATATTGTACATACATGTCTCTAAACAATATATTATTTATCAGTGTTCTGTGACTGAAGGGCATGTTTCCACATTGCATGTATATTGCAGAAGACTCGTGATTGACATGTCTGTGCACATGGCACATATTTTTAAACTGCACAGTACTGTATGTTTCAGTGTAGCAGGGTATTGGAGGGATACTCAGTGTGTGTGTGCATGAGTCCTCATTTAATATTCCCATTCCTGTGTTTTCCAAAACTATTCATTAGTGTGGTCTTTTGTCAATACACGCTCTTTTGAGCTCTGGTTTGGATTGATTGTCAGTTTGGGTTGGTATTGTTTTGTCTCCTACTTGCACGTAGTAATTTAAGCCACGTTTGAGGTATATTTCATTTAATACAGGAATTTGTCGTTGGCTGGACCTTAATAATGCCTGATATCAACAAATCATTGTTGCAGCGAGTGCTGTATTATTATTATTGGCTCTATAGCACCTAACCACCCAAAACATTATTTTCATTTATATGCTTAAAACACAAAACAAAGTTAAGGTTTAATATGTGGCCAAATTAGTTTGCAGAGTTACAGTTTGTAAAAGTGGGTTTTATTACCAATGTGCTGTTAAGCAAAATAGTCCTTAGCCTGCAGTTTGTAATAACTGAGCCACATCATCACTCCTATGACACAAGTTATTGCAGGATTATGTTTTTAAGTAAATGCATTACCATTCTTTATGATGTTTAAAGTTTATGCTGAAAGTCTTTATAGACTTATTTTTATACAAACATTAATTCTGACCATTTATACATTTCTTTACATATAACATCTCATAATCAATTATTTTAAAAAGCTGCGGAAGACCAGGTAGTGAAGAAAAAGCTGCTGCAAGTAGCTAACATATGGGAAATAATGTAATACTGTTTAATAAGTACTAGGTTTAATAGCCCATGAAGTTGGTTGAAAGGGTGAGATAATGCGCAGAGCGTCCAGAGCTGTAATGTGAAGGGTGGCTACTTTGTAATAGCTAAAATAGATTTGATTAAATTTGATTTTCTCTTATAAACAGTCCTACAGTATTTATACATGTATTCCATATAGTTTTAATGATACTGGTAAAATACCATTAAAGGCAGAGTAGGCAGGTTTAAGTCTAAAAAAGTCTCAAACACTGTCTAATATATATCAATACATAAGTAAAATGTAAGTACTCTGAAAAAGACAGTATAAAATTCGAGTGTCTGTAGACCTCTAACGACACAGCTAATTTTTCCATTCATTTTGCATGTAAGAGTTTCCGTGATGAAAGCAATGTTGACTCTGATGAGGACTACACTCCAGAGACAATACCGCTACTGCATCGTCAACTCGAGGAAAAGCCACGCAATATTTACTCTCGTTTGATTTCTTTATTTATTCCTTTTTTCCCTTGTTTGCCTTCGCTGACTGCATATGCAGGTACTGTGAGTTCTGAATGCTCTTTCTCTGCCGTACTTTTGCTCTTCCTAGATTTCGTGCCTTGTGCACTCTCAAATCAATCGAGTGTGCGCATGTCTGGACAGATCCTGTAGCAACAGGGGTGGTAGCCATGGTCGCAAGAGAGAGTGATAGTCGCGCAAGCCAGTCATTTGTTTCGTCCCGAATGGAAATAATTAGCTGTGTTTAAAACAGTCGTGAAAGGTCTACAGACAATCGAGATTTATACTCTCTTTTTCGGAGTACTTACATTTTACTTATGTATTGGTATATAAAGACAGTTTAAAAAAATTTGGAAAAAAGATTTTTTAGACAATTCTGCCTATCCTGCCTTTTAAAAGCATTTTAAAAAATACTGGTGAATCGGTCCTGGCAATTTACCAGTAAGAGAAGTTGTAAGGTTACAGTAATTTACTGGTACCATGCTATGTGTAAACAGAGAATAGAATTACCAGTATGAGCATGTACAACATCAAAACACGCTGACAGCTTTGGGCCAATCATAATGCCCAGTCAAAAATTATGCATTTACCCCCACACTGTTTACAGCAGTTTCTCTCTCCACCTGCTAGGAGTCGAACACACCCTGAAAGTTCTAAGATGCTGCCTTTCGGAGGCAACATTCCAAAGCATTAATGCATCAAGGCATGTCCGAATCCAATGTTAGGTTTACTTCCTGTCTCATGAGATACCTTTATTGTCTTGTCCCCGAATTAAGTGCGTGGGCGTGCACAAAGAATGTGATTGGTCGAGCCTGGTCGAGTAATAAAATGGCGGCCAAGGAAGTGACTTGAGCACAAGGTTAGTGTAAATAAATTTATTCACTTTTTACATCTTTTTATTGCATTTCAAGTATTACTATTGTAGTTTTAAAATATGTGATTACTTATTACAAACACACTCTCTGTTTATATTTCAAACAGAATACTCTTTTGCCGCCTATATGAAGTCGGTCCGAAAGCGTTTCTCTGAGCTGCCTTCATGCCTCCGAAGTCATTGCAACAAGCCAGCTGCCTAAGCTTTGGGACGCAACCCTAAAGTTATCGGTCACATATCTTCAGTTTACCATTTATTTGGCAAATTTCCCACTACCTTTACACACCCTCTGTGAAGACTTTTTGTAATCATTACTGTTGTTTCAAACCCAGGTACCGTATCTTTACCCATGTAAAGTCATTTTTTGTGATTTACTGTGTTCGGCATAAAATCATCCTGCATAATACGTAAAGAACATTCTGTGAAAATATAACCATGATATCTTTATTATTGACTGAGTAGGGTCATTTTTATCCTTTTAGTGGATAAACGTGGTTAAAGTTATCGACCACATCTCTTAAGTTTACCATTTATTTACCAAATGGCCCATTTTCTTCACACACCCCTCTGTGCAGACATTTTGAAATCATTACCGTTGGTTTAGACGCAGGCACCATATCTTTTCCTCTACAGTTCAGTTTGAAGTAATCTAATATAATATTGTTTGGTCAAGAGCAACCGCACAACAGAATTGAAAACAACAAACATACAGACGCACATTCGGATATAAAATCATAACATGCCATCGGCCACAAAATCAGCCTTGCTGTGCTGCAGTTTAGAGGAAACTTTCACTTTCTGACTTAATTTGCTGGTATTTTAGGACTGATGTGTGAATTATAGCTTCACAGTAAAAAGAAGAAATTAAAAGTTTGGTTCCAAAACACAATAAATCCATTTTGACTAATTTCGGTAAAAACGGATTTTCTATACCAAGAAAGTGACAAGATGAAAACCGCAATTTTCTGTTAAAAACTTTTACATAGCATCTTAAGGTTAAAATAACATTCAAATCCATAATTTAAAAAAAATATTTATTATAAAAACTTTTTTTCCGCAAAATGCAATAAATCCATGACAAGGTTTTTTTTCAAAATGCTATAAATCTATTGAATTAATATATAAATGTGCATTTATCTTTGCCATGTTATATTCATTTAGTTGACTAGTGGTATACACTGATTAAAAAATTAAACATTAATGGCATAAGTCAAAAAGCGTACTTTGTCATTTTAAGAACATGTCATTGCTGCTGTCATTGGAATGTCGTCACTGAACTTTTTTGACAGAGATCAGTATTTATTAATAATAATAAATTATTTGATTTTGATGGCTTATGTTTCTTCCCCACCACAGAAACCACCACAGGTTTATCAATTCCATCAAAATTACTATTTTGTTTTTATTTGTTTGTTTATTATGAAGTACAAAGTAGACAAGGAAAACTGGGATTCTGCGTGTATTCAATGCGCCAACATTGTTGTTTACAATGCGTGGAATGGTGCGCAGTGATTTGTTGAGCGGATTTATTGCATTCTGCAGAGGAGGAGGAGTGGCGTTTATCACGTTTTGGGGAAAAAGAAAGAAAAGATGACAGAATAACATGGCAGATATTGAATTTTGTGTAAAATTAAGAATTTGCTTTGTGCAAATGCGCATTTTCTCAATGAATGAATTTTAATGAATTACAGTGAAATCCCTGCACATCCAAAAGCCAGGGGGCGCTCTCGTGCAGAAACACCCTTTGTGCCACAGAAGAAGTAGCATTACAAACCCTATTCCAGGAAATGTCAACAGTAATATTTATATCGCTGTTCTTAAAATTATTTCAGGTATTTTCATTATAATAAGTAATTTTATGAATGATTTTTTTTAACAAGTGCTTTTTTAATTGCACGTTATAAACGACTCCGCCTCATAATGATTTTAGATTGATAAGGACTTCCTTATGACCAAATGTCGTAGTACACGCATAAGCTGTGCATGAAACACAGAATCGCAGCCTTGCGATTCAGAATCGATTTCAGACAGGCATTTTTAATGGGACACACGATTAATCGTTACAGCCCTAGTAATTTTTGGTAATTTACGGAGTCCAGTAATTGCAGATGGTGTAATTTTTATCCTCTGTCAGTGGTTTATTAATGTAGAGAAGCTATGTGTTTACTTTGGCACTGCCATTGACTGGAATAAATTGACCTTAGTGGAGGTTGGATCCAACCACCTTTATCTTTTAGGCAGGGGTAAGGATCATAGGGTTTTCTCAAAGTCATATATGCCCATAGGCTTTATGATCTGAGTTCAATTAGAATTTCTATATGGGTTAGGATGGAGAGCCAGCAGGGATTAAGCAGACAGACACAAAGCGGTCTTATTGGTGAAGGCTTATGTAACATCAATTATTAAAATAAGAGCTATTCACCTCAGATTACACCAAAGAACCCTTTGCCCTGTCGTTGCAAAATACCTGAGTAGGGTCCCTGGGTGTCTGAACCAGCCTTGTGTTATACCAGGTAGTTAAAGACCCTATCCTACATAATGTTAAAACATTATGAGAAAATATAACCTTGATATATTTAACATTGACTGAGTAAGGTCTTTTTAGTATGATAATTTCCCTTTTAGTGGATAAACACATTTAAAATGTCTTTCTTTAGGGATGTCTTTCTTTTTTTAAGTACTCAGAACCAGCCTGCAATATGAGAAATTGCAAATTGTGCAAATTAGCTATCAGATATTGGACCAGAATTTGATTTACTCAATTTCTTTAGTGAATTGGATGCTAAGAAACCCAGACAGTATATGTAAAAATAAATCATATCAATTCACAGTGAATTATCCCATACTTTAAGTAACAACATACACTTGCTATCTTGTGTGTTAATGTGTGTGAATTTGTTTAAAAGTGATTGTATGTGAGGGGTTCGTACACGGACCACTGACCTTGTGAGCGTGACTGATCGATTTTCACTGCATTGTGCTGAATAGATGGGTTACGGTTTGGGTGGTGGACCAGTGGTCGATAAACGTATCCTTGGCTTTTCATTTCTGTCTCTTTAATAAAGTGAACTGACCTAGAATCAAAAACATGAGCAACATATAACACTATTTTATATGGTTTAGTTTACCCATGAGAGACATAAGGTTAGTGTTCAACAATATATATAC